>NC_083096.1:162479026-162810608 GCF_949774975.1 Lagenorhynchus albirostris | reverse complement strand
GAAAACAGATAAGCGGTTGCCAGGGGTTAGGAATAGCCGGAGAAGTGGAGGAGGGTAGGTGTGACTACAGAGGATAGCAGGAGGGGGATCCTGGGGGTGATGGAGTGGCCCTGATCTTGATGGCAGTGTGGTTTCAAAATTCTCCAGATGTGATAAAATGGCATAGAACTATATATACAGATTGGACCAATGTCAGTTTCCTGATTTTGATATTGTACTATAGTTATGACGCTGTAACTATTGGGGGAAACTAGTTGAAGAGTACATGGAACCTCCCTGAACTATTTTTTGCGACTTCATGTGAATCTATAATAAATCTATAAAAAGTTTTAAAAAAAACAAGAATGGAGGAGGTGGCTTAGAGCAGCCACCCCAATAAAATGTAACAATCATTTGCTCAGTTATCACACCTGAGCCAATTTTCAGATATGGACCCCACTGATGGGAGAGGTGGCCAGGTGCCTGGGAAGAAGGATCCTTGAACATCACGGCAGGTATATACCATCATGATTCTCCCCATCCTTCCTGAAAGGGACGATAGCTATTTATTCAAGTGACTGTACACTGAGGAAAGGAAATAACGATTTTAAGGACTATTGGGCATAAGGTCTGTGTTGACACTGGTGCCTGGCGACTCAGTGTCTCCATGACCCACTTCCTAGAGTGGGGGCCTGTGGGAACCAGGCGTTAAGTGGTGTTCTGGCTAAAGTCTGCCTCACATTGGGCCCACCCAGGGGCCCTTTCCCCAGCCCCAGAGTGGATAATTAGAACTGATACATCTGAGAGCTGTGATAACCCCACCTTTGGATATCCCTGGACTGTGGGGTAAGAGCCAGCATAGTGAAGAAGGCCAAATACAAATCTTTGAAACCATCTCTCCTCTTCGTCAAGATTACTATCAAAAACAATGTCACATCTGGGCAGGGGGTGGAGGATGGTGAAGATGAGTGGCATCATTAAAAATCAGACATATACAGTATCCCTATCATGTCTCCATCTAGTCTGCAAGTGTGACCCCTGCAGAAACAGATGGATACTGGGAAATGGCCTCAGACTAGGCCCAACCAAGTAGCCTGGTTGATTGGAGGTGATGTGCTGGACGTGATATCATCGTTAGAACAGATTGAAGAGGCCTCAGGTGGATAGTATATGGCTGGATTTAGAGGATGTGTTCCTTTCCATTCCTATTAGAAAAGAGGATAGAGAACAGCTCACATCCACAGGACAGACGTCAATACTTGTTTACAGCTCTGCTACTCTGGGCTCTGCAACTTTGGAGGTCCTGGTCCCAAAAGAGGTGTGCTCTTGCCAGGACACACAGCAAGGGTTCTGTTGGAGGGCAAGGTTCCAGCTGCTCTCAGGGCAATCTGGAGCCAGCAGGCAAAGAGGAGGAGGCACCATAGCCACAGGGGCAGGTGGGGCGGGGGGGACACGTGGAACCCAGGTGACCCCTGGTAACCCCATAGTCACTGTGAATGGACATGTGTAGTCCTCCTGTCATGAGAAGGATTAGCAAGTGTTCAGTGATTCCACCCCTTATGCCCCAGGAATAAGGTTTGCTGTCCTACTAGGCATGAGGTGATAGCTGAGAGTTAGGGGACCTGAGAAAGCTTAGTGGAGGGCAGTGAGCCACAGTTACACCCTGAGATCAAATATATACATAGGAATTGGAGCTGTGCTTTGCATCAGAAATCTGAGTTTCCCTTCAGGAAGGAAAGTCCCTGGAAACCACAGAGGTGCTGTTTCCCAAACCTCCATGGAAGGCCATAGAAGTGCATGGCCTACCGGGTTGACAGTTGTGGCCGTGAAGAGGGACCTCTCAGGTCTCCAACTGCAGGAGCATCAGTGACCAAGGGCCCATCTGCTTCCGTCTGATGCCCACTGGAGAGAAAATGATTCCTGCAGCCCTTTAAGGCCCAGTTGGACAGGAGGGGCTGGGCCATCTTGGTGAAGGAGAAAGAGCTGGGAGGAAAACAAAGTGACCACAAAATGCAGAGATGGGAATGGAATTCATCACAGGCTTGCTGAAAGCAAGGGCCATTTTTTCATCCAGTGACTTGCCCTGTGACCTTGTCCAAATTCCTGCCCCTTCAGGGCCTCAGTTTCTCCATTGGTAAATGGGTTAGTTCTTCAGTTTAAAGATTTGTGGGGGGGGGATGTATCTGAAGTACACAGATCAGGACGATGAGACTCAAAAAACCCCAGCAGTTATAATTGGGACTCTGGCCCATTGTGGGCCTGGCTGAACCTGGGGGTGTCCGTCCCGGAAAGCCCACTCCCCAGCCAGCAGCGCCACTGCTCCCACTGCATCTCCTCCCTCAGGGCCTGGGGGCTGCAGTGGCTCCACCGCTCCCCCACCCCTCCTTTTTCTTCTCCCACTTAACAAACAGCTTCACTTAAAAAGCCATCTGGGAGGGTGGATGGCGCAAAGGCACATTTTATAGAATAATTTTTCAGGGGGAAGAGCCAAGAAATTAAAGGCACAGCACTTCCGAGTCCAGTCTTATTAGGCCGCATGCCTCTGACTGCTGGAGAATTGCGTTTCTGTATTATAATCCACCCCTCACCCCCAGGGCCCAGTGTTCTGGGCTCTGTCTTCACTTGTCTTTGAGACGTCCTGCTCCCAATGTCTCTGGCTGATTCCCTCCCTCAGGATGAACCCCCCTCTCTATCGCCAGGGAGGGGCTGCAGCTGGGGCTTCCTTAACACGAAGCTCCCCCCTCCTGTGTGATCGTCATCCCACCTCAGGCAGCTGCTTCCCTCCCTACAGGAGTCCCAGGTGAAGGCTATGTTCTGTTGTTCTCTTCAGGTACAGCAGGAGAGATATGTCCACAGTTGGGATGTTTGGGTAGCCCTGGGGAGAGATAATGAGCTCCCTGTCACTGGAGGTATGCACAGAGGAAGGGTGAGCACTCAGCAGGGAGGTCTCTCAAGAGACAAACCAGCAGAGAGGCTGAGGCATGAGCTTCGGAGGCCAAGAGATATGGGCTGGGTCTTGATTGTGTCGATTACAAGGTGTCTGACCTTCAGCAATGATTTATGCTCATGGAGCCTTTGTTTCTTCATCTGGAAAATCAGGCAAATAAGTTTCCACTTCCCAGAGTTGTCATGGGGACTAAATGACCTAATGTGTGCAAAGCACTGAGCACAGAGTGTGTATTATCATAACCAGCAGTGGGGTGGGGAGGGGGGAGGCTGGGATGTGACACCGTGGGATAGCTAAGATTCAAAGTTGCTGTAGTTATAAAAACCCAAGACTGGGCTTCCCTGGTGGCGCAGTGGTTGAGAGTCCGCCTGCTGATGCAGGGCACATGGGTTCGTGCCCCGGTCCAGGAAGATCCCGCATGCCGCAGAGCGGCTGGGCCCGTGAGCCATGGCCACTGAGCCTGCGCGTCCGGAGCCTGTGCCCCGTGACGGGAGAGGCCACAACAGTGAGAGGCCTGCGTACCGCAAAAAAAAGAAACAAAAAACAACCCAAGACTGTGAGATCCAATAATTCAATTATCCTAAAATGATACGATTCCTTAAGACTCTCTGGCTTTTAGAAATTATGACTGTGTTATTCTACTTGCCTAAGGCTTACTAGTAACCGGAGGCTGTGCACTTCAAAGAATCACACTCTGAACCCGAGCCCCATCAGCAGGGCTCATCCCAGCCCCACGCTGTGCGATGGACAAGGAGTGCTTTCTCTGTTCCTCACTTGGCTTCAAATCTTCTGTCTTTGCTCTCACCAGCCTTTCTATTCTGCTGGGGCCCACTTTGATTAAATCCAGCCTTTGTTACTGGATCCTTGCTCCCAGACATACCAGACCCCTCCACATTCCTGAACCCGCTGCACCTCGGCTCTTCCTTCCCCTCCCCGCCAAATGAACCCCATATCTGCCCATCGAAATCTCACCTTCAAGACCTAGGTTGCAAGTAGAACTTTCCTGAGGCTTAGTTCACCTTCCAATTGAAGACAATAATCAATGACCTGCTTGGTGTTTCCACTACACTTTGTTTAAATCATAATCACAGTCTGACTCATTATTATTGCTGGGGAGAAAACTTCTGACATTTGTCCCATGGCAGACTCACCTCTGGTGTCCTTCTGAGACCCCTCCATGCTCCCCAAGAAAGGAAGATGTGCAGATCTGATTGGTCAGAGGCAGGACACTGACTGGGCCATGCTCACTAGTGGGCAGGGTCAGCGCATGGAAGGTGATGGCGTTGGACCAGCTCTCTCCTTCCGTCCCTCAGAGCCTAGAACCTGGAATTACCAGGTGGGAGCCCGAGCTGTGATGGGGGCTACCCAGGGAGCTCTGGAACCACAGGGCAAGAGGCAGTCCAATGGGAGCTGGAATTAGACGGGAGAGACAGCTGCTGCTGAGAATGGCTCTTGAAGCAGAGAGAGAGGGAGCAAAACGTCCTGGCTTCCACACCTCCGCTCCTCCGCTTCCTCCACACCTCCGCTCTTCCACATGTATCTCCTACAGCTTCACCCGCTCAGAAGGCCAGGGTGCCTAGGAAGGGTTGCCCACTGAGATGCAGAGCAGCGAAGGGGCAAGAGCTGAATCCGAGAGCAAGTAGGCCAATGATGGGTCTCCAACACCTCTCTACCTGGGGCTCCCAAAGTGAGGGGTGGCAGGCACATCAGGTATTTATGTAGTTATGAATAAGATTTTTATACCTCAAGGTTCACTCAGAAGCAGAAATGGCCTAAGTACTAGAGGAAAACGTGGGCTTTATTTATTCTGGGTTTGTTTATATTTTCAGAGGGGCTAGACCTCATAGCTTGAAGGCTTTTTGCTGCGTCTCCACCTAGTGCCAAGCCTGAAGCTGTTGTACGTCAGTTGGACGAGAAGTCAGGGAGGAAAGCTGACTGTGGATGGGACTGATGACAAACAGACACCCCAAAGATAGACTAGAACCCACAAACTGGACACCTTGGAGGCCCCGTCTGTTCCAACCTTGCTGTCGCTGTACAATGTGCAGAGAAGCTGGCGCCCCCCTTCTCAGGGTCCCGGGGGCACTTGGTCCAGGACTTGGGAAGATGCAGGAGGGAATGGGGGGATAGCTGGAGGAATCGCACCTGCAGGTGGTTCCCACACCCACACAGTGAGCCAACAGAGGGTAAAGCACGACTACCGCCTCTTTCCTGCCTCCAAACCATGGGTAGTCTCATGTAGCCAGTGCTAACTCGGAACCACGAGGGGAAGAGAACTGGGGAAGCGTGGTCCCTAATTAACCAAGTTGACACAGCATAAAGCCACTGCAGGATTGCTCTTTGAATTCCATCTGCAACTGCTCCTTTGGTTTCAGCTGCTCCCCTGAGGACCTGAGAGAGGAGAGGGATGGAGCGTGAGTTATGAAGTCAGATCCCGGCTTTCCTGGGACTGGGCTCTGGTACTGTGGAAACCAATAGCTCCCACTTGTGTCTCAGCATCTGAGTCATCTGAGGAGGAGCCCGGTGTCACTCAAGACTAATCAAAACCTGGTGGGGTTGGAGCGGGCATTGGTCAGTTTTAGGATCTCCCCAGGTGACTCCAGGGTACACCCAGGATGGGAACCGGTGGTCTCAGGGCACACAGATCTCACCCAGGTCCCCTGACAGTTTCTAGTTTATGGGGGAGTCTGTGATCCTCTCATGCTGGGACATGAGGGAAGGTCGCATGTGGCGTGCTTATGGACCGCAAAGCTGTTTTAAGAAGGCAGAAGTAAATAGATGTCTCCGATGCTGCTACGTATATTTTGCTGTGATGAGAGATGGACCAATGAGAAGTAAGGCCCGCTTGCGTGGGGCTCAGCTCTGGGGACAGAAGGAAAGCATCTTGAGAAGCCTGTGGGTGCTGGGTGAGAGGGTGGGCTGCAGCGGGAGGCCGCCTGTGGGGTCACGGGAGGCTTAGAGATCCCATGTGGTCCCTCAGGGCCCCCTAAACAGATCTCCAAAGTGGAGCCGAGGGCAGGCAGGTGTCCATGACCCACCACAGCTGGCTCCCCCGTGGACACCAGGCCTGTCCCATCTGAGAGCTGAGGTCAGCAGAGCAGAAGGGGAGACACCGGGTCCGCAGCCCCGCTGCCCCCCGTGCCCGCAACACCCCACAAATGGGCCCTGCCTCCATGTCACGGGTGTGAGCTGGGCCCCCACTGGCACCCTGCACCCTCAGGACCTCAGCGCTCCCATCCAGAGAAGGAGCGGGCTGAGCCCAAGGCCTCCGGGGGCCTTTACAAGCCCAATGTCCTGGCGTCCCCTCCCTCCACCCCCTGCCCCCGCAGCCTCAGCTTCCAGCCCCGCAGCCGCGGTCTCTGACCCCACAGGTGCTGAGCTCAGCTTTTGCTCTTCTCACGTCTGCTGGCAGGATCTGGGGGGCAGAGGAAGCTGTTCCAGGAGCCTGGGTGACCTGCCCTGGGCTTCTGAAGTGGGGAGGGGTCCCTTCTACCTGTGCAGTGGGAACCGTGAAGGAACTGAGGGCTGAGACCCCACCTGGGCTTAAGCGGACCCAGCTCTGGAGCCTGGATGAGGGCCTCTGACTCAGGGCCTGCCTTCCCCAGCAACCTGTTTCCATGGTGACCAGAGCCCTCTGGCTGGAGCTGGGCCCCACCCCTATCCCTCCCCAGCCCACCCCACCCCTGCCCCTAGGGCGGGAATGTGCCTTTACCCCAGGTGAGTGGTGGGAGGACATCACAGCTGGGCCTGGGTGGGTGTCACAGGCTGTGACATCCATGACCAGGTGATGAGGTGACTAGAATCCAGCATCCTCCACCCCCACTTGCTTTTAATGCAGCTCAGGGAGGCTTTAGGACAGGGAGGCTGATGCTTCTGCTGTTTTCTCAGCCTGTGAAGCTGAATGAACTGTCCTCCAAGATGTCAAAGCAGGACTCCCGGGCAGGGCCTAGGTTCACACCTGTGCACCAGGGGCCCTGGAGCCTGGTGAGGTGGATGGGTCCTGGTGGGAGTCCTGGCACCTGGGGTGGCAGCTGGGAGAGGCCTGGTCCCCCCTGGGCTCAACCCACTTCAGTTCTGGGCTGACCCTGCCCTGGTGGCTGCCCACTGCTTCCTACTGATCCCTCCAAGAGGGTCCCTGACAGGGTCCCAGGTGGGACTTAGGCTTTGGAGGCAGCAGACACAGGCTTAAATCTGGGTTCTAGCCCCAGGCCTTGCACAAGTCACTTCCCTTCCTTCCAGCCTCGGTTTTCTCATCTGTCAAGTGGGGAAGATTAGGCCAACCTAGCAGGGTGGCCATGAGGCCTTGGTGGACAATGCAGGACGCAGGGACAGCATCATGAGGGACAGGACAGGGCACAGTCAGGGCACAGGATCTGGGACCAGATCCTGGGTCCCACCATGACCCCACCTCTCAGCAGATGAGGTGTCTCTGCCGCCTGGTGCTGTTGCTCTCTGCTGTGTGACCTTAGGCAGGTCGCTCCCCCTCTCTGTTCCCTTCCTGTGAACAGGATCAGTGACCTCACCCATGTCTTGGGAGACTGAAGACAACAGGCAGGTTGAGTGCTGGACACTGATGAAGGGAGGTTATGCTGTGTCTGAGCCCCGATGGGGAGCCGTTCTTCGGAACACACTCAAGCCTGGGGCAGTGATGGGAACAGGAGGGTATGGTTTAGGGAGGTCGCAGGGTTAAATGCACATTATGGAAGTGTCAGAAAATACCCCAGGGGGTGCAGCCTCCCCACTGCTCACCCCACCCCCAGTCTGAGAGCCAGGCAGACACGAGGCTCCTGTCCTGGGCCTGAGCTAGGGGTCCTGACCTGCTCTCAGTTCTTTTACAGAAAGACACTCCGCCCTTGGGCACCAAACCTGGGAGGCACGGTGCCCGCAGTGACCAAGGAGGAGAGTCAGTGCTTCTCAGGAGCGGCTGCCACTGATGGGGCTCCCGCAATGCCCTGGGGCCCGTGCCAAGAGCTGCCCAGCATCACCCTTGGCACTCTCAGCATCCCTGTGTGCATGTGAGGAGCCAGGGCTCAGAGAGGGCCAGCGCTTCTCTCCAAGATGCATAGGAAGGGCAGAGGCAGGAACCACGTCACGTCTACCCCAAAGCTCAGCCCTTGAGGAAGAGCCTGTGTGTGCTGCTCCATCACCGTCCTGGGCTCAGCCCCTGTCCTACCCCATGCCCTCCACACTGGCTGATGCTGAGGGAAGCGGGGAAGCTGCTCCCCAGCTCTCCTTAAGGCCACCAGTCTCGAGTTCGTGGGGATCGGCTCTTGCAGGCAGCCCCACTCTCAGAGCAGCAAGGGCAGAAGGTCTGCTTTTGATGCCTTGTAGCGTCAGAGCAGGGTCTCCCCAAAAGCTGAGGAAAAGAGCGTACAGAAAGTAAAACACGCTGCAGCTCTTGGAGACTGAAAAGGTACCAGAAAGGAAGGTAAGAACCTGGGTTTGGGCCACTCCCTTCTCAGGCCCTGGGGGCAAGGAGAGCAGGGCCATCCTGCTGAGGACCGTTGGGCCCCCAGCCTGGGGTATGAGAACGATCTGAGAAGCCCTCCTTGCCCCCACGTCTCTCACGTGTGACAGTGGGCACAGTGCCATGGAGGGATGGCAAGTGGGTCTGCCCTGGTCCAGCCATGGACTGTGGGCTCAGTTATGGACCCTGCGTGTGAAGCCTGTGACATGGTTTCCTAATACACGCAGCCTGGGGTTTCCCTCTTACTTGGTGGCTCTGCCAGGTCCGCACGGCCCTACTCAGATGTGACCCGGCTCTGGGACTCACCCCTTAGTACATAATGAGTCAGACCTTCTGCCCTGGCTTGTCTTCCTTGACCAGCACTTCTACATCTATCGTTCCTCTGCAGAGAAGTCCACCATCCGACCACCCACCATTCATTCCCGGCTTTGCTTTTCTAATTCACGCGCATCGTTTTAGTCATCCCCGTGTGGCTGTTACACTGTGTGAGCCTGGATGTCCGCAGGCCCCTCTGGCACAGCCCATCTCTGAGCCACTCTGTCCCCCCAGCCTGCCCTGTCTTCTCAATCAACCCCCAACATCAGCGACTGGGCATTTGCCCTGGGCTCTCCCAGCTCCGCGCTCCCCACAGCCAAGCAGACACCGAGACCTCCTGGGGTCTCCACATCCCAGCCCCTCTGCCTCTCCACTGCTGCTGCCCTGGTCCAGACCTGTCAACTCACGCTGCAGGGGCAGCACAGCCTCCTCTCTCCTCCTAGCCTCTAGTTTCCTTCAATGTGGACAGAAGATCATCCTAAATCAGACCGCTCTAATTCACTCCCACCTCAAAAGTCCTTCTTCCCTGAGGATAAAATCTGCCTTGTGGCACACTTTTAAAGCTGTTCATTCAGCAAATATTTACTGAATCAGTACTATGTCTGAGACTTCACTCTAGGTGCTGGTGATATAGCAGTGAACACAACAGACGGAAATCTCTGCCTCCATGGAACTTAATTTCTAACTGGGAAGACAGTAAAGAGGTGGGATGTACCAGGTGACAAACTCCTTCTCATTCTCCAAGTCTCAGGGCAAGAGTGGTCCTCCAGAGACCTTTTCCTGAACACTCCTGCACCTTCACCCACACAGGGACAGGGCTTTCTCTGTCCTCCCAAGTCTCCCTGTGCCTCCTCTGCCAAGCAGATCATTGCTGTTCCTCAGATTATCCCAGGTATGTTTCCACCCCAGGGCCTTTGCACTTGCTGTTCCTTCTGCCAGTAAGTCTCAGACATTCACATGGCTCATACTCTCACTTCCTTCATGTCTCTGCTCAAATATCACCTCTTCAGAGAGGTCCCCAGGCTCTCCATCCCTTTCCACCCCTTCCGTGGCCTCTTCCTTCACAGCACATGCCACGAGCTGCCAGAAGGTGACAGACTCCCTGTTGGTTTATCATCTGTCTCCCCAGCAGACCAGGGATTCCAATGGGGCAGCGATTCTTAAATCCTTTTTTGTTCACAGCTGTATTCCCAGTGCCTAAAAGAGTGCCTGCACATAGTAGGTGATCAAAATGTTTGCTGAATGAAGAATGAACAATGGTTAAATCGTGTTGATCACACTGAGTTGTAATCACCACTTTCCATGTTTGCTACCCCACACTGCCCCCAGACGCACAGACTCACGCATGGCCGTGCACTGTCAGGACCAGGTCCAGTCTGGGCTGTGTGTCAGCCCATCTCCCAGTGCAGGTCTCAGTACTTGACACACATGGGCAAGTGTTTGCTGCCTGAGTGAGGGGGCTGATAGACGGATGGAAAGTGGGACTCTGACAGGACAACAGTAAAACTAAGCCTTTCTGTGTGCATTTTTTTCTTTGAAAACTCTAGGAAGAGCAGAGTTCAGTCGTTTGATGGGAATTGTTCAGGTTTAAAAACTAGAACGCTTACAAACAAGTATAACAAATCAAATTGAGACAATAGACAGGGCCGTTCCTGGCCTGGGAGGAGAACATAATATCGAAGAAACATCTTGGGGGAGTAGGCAGGAGGCAGGTTTGCTTAATGGTGGCTTAATTCCTAGGGGAAGGTGGGTGAGGCGTGCAGAGAATTGAAGCCTGCAGTGGGCAGGAGCAGACAGGCCACTCCACGTTGGCTCTGGGCCTCCCCTCCCCTGCCTGGGAGAGCGTGACAGGCAGGGAGCCGGAGCAGTAGGGGAGGCCAGGACCAGAAAGTGGGAGGACTGGGGGGTCCCGGGAGAGAAACCTCAGCTTCCCCAAGACCTCCCTGCAGCCGGGTCCCCACCTTAGCCTCCCCTGGAGCCTTTGGGGGCAGCCAGGTGTCCTTCCCACCCGAGACCTCAGTCTGTAACTGAGGAGGATGGAGGATGAGAATGGTCTCCTCTGTCTGTCTCGGTCCCTTCTCCCCTCACCCGCCCTCTCTCCCCTGGCGGCACACACTGCTGTCCTCTGATGGAGCTCTCATGGTGTCCCTGGCAGAGCTCTCTGGACACCCAGCTGCTGCCCACCCCTTTCTCTGAGCCACACACACCAGGTGCCACTCTGGCCTCACCCCCCAGCCTGACTGCCTCACCTACCTTCTCACTTAGGAAATGGCAGCTCTATCCCCAGTCTCCTCAGCCAGAAACCTGGGTGTCTTCACGACAAATCCCTCATCTCCACCCCCACCACCCCCAAGGTGGGGCGTTTCATCCTCCAAAACTCCTCCTGGACCCGCCCCTGTGTCCCTCCCCTCCGCCCTGCTCTGGTCCAAGCCACCATTGACTCCTGCCTGGACGGCCCCCTTCACCTCTTCACAGAGCCCCCTGCTCTCTTTCCATCCTCCACGGAGAAGCCAGAGGAGCTTCTTTAATCTCCGGACTGATCGGGCTCCTCCCTTACTTCAAACCCTTCAGTGCTGCTTGGGGAACCTTGAGTAATCCCAGCCCTGCCAGCCAAGGCCGTGAGCCCCGCAGGGTCTGGCTGCTCCTTCCCCACCCCCTCATGCTCCCTCCTCGTCACACTCTGCCCCAGTGCCCGTCCTTCGTCCCTCTGACACCCTCCTTCCCACCCCAGGGCCTTTGCACATGCTGTTCCTTCTCCGTAGATCACTCTGCCCCCTGACTCTTCAGGTAACCAGCTCCTTCAGGTCTCAACTTAAATATCAGCTCCTGGGCTTCCCTGGTGGTGCAGTGGTTAAGAATCTGCCTGCTAATGCAGGGGACATGGGTTCGAGCCCTGGTCTGGGAGGATCCCACATGCCGCAGAGCGACTAAGCCTGTGCGCCACAACTACTGAGCCTGCACATCTGGAGCCTGTGCTCCGCAACAAGAGAGGCCGCGATAGTGAGAGGCCCGTGCACCGCAATGAAGAGTGGCCCCTGCTTGCCACAACTAGAGAAAGCCCTCGCACAGAAACAAAGACGCAACACAGCAACAATAAATAAATTAATTAATAAACTCCTACCCCCAACATGTTCTTTAAAAAAAAAAGAAAGAAAAAAAAATCAGCTCCTAAGACCCCCATCTGAGTTAGTCCCCCTCAAGATCCTCCCACATTGCCTCCTCTACATGCCATGCTTGGCCCCATTCCAAGGTGTTGCACATCTGTCAAGACTTTTCCTTGAAAGACCGCGTCGCCCTCTGGACTGTGAACCTCAAGAGGCCAGCACCTGGCCTGACTTATTTATTTCTCACCCCTGCCCCCAGTACCTATGACATATAGTAGGTGCTTAGGAAATGACCTAAGTGAACACTGGCTCTATAAAAATGAGAAGGGAGTAAGGGATAAAAAGACCATGTCCCTTTAAATAGAGCAGAAATAACTGTGAGTGTCCTTAGTTGTTTTTGTTTGAAGGATGCTGGTTTCCATTTTATTTTATCTTTTAATAACTCACACAGCATAATCAGCTACTAATTACAGCTTCCGTCTCTGGCTTGTGCTTCCCTGACTTCTGCTCAGAAGGTGGAACCGTTTCATATTTAATCAGTATTTGAGCTGGAACGCTCTCAGGGGAGCGAGCTCATGTCGGGGTGTAGAGTTTAATTCTCAGTGCTGTTAAGCAGAACACCCTAACAGCCTGGGCCCCACAGTGACAAGGATGAGGGGCCACACCCTGCTGGCCTCACGCCGGGTACCTCCCATCCCTGCCGGGTGGAACCCCAGCTGTCTCTCCCAGGGCTCCAGGCCTTTGCCAAACCAGCCCCAGGAGACAGGAAGCTACTGATGACCCAAGGAAGAATCAGCCACCCTCACTTGCAGGTCCACTCTGGGACTGTCTGGAAGGATCCAGATGGAGAGGGGAGCAGGAAGGATTGTAGTGACAGATTAGAGGCAATTCTAGACATTCAGTGGGGACAGGATCTTTCCTTAATCAACCACCATCTCGCTCTGGCTCTGTCTGCTCTCACCTGCTTGGTCGGCTCCCTCCTGCAGAGGGAGAGGGGTTGAGAAAGGACCTGACCCACTGGCCTGATTCAATCACACACATTTTCCCCTTTGGAGTATCATGGTCCCTCCTCTGTGGAATGTCATGTTCTCAATGCTCATTTGTTTGTGCGACTAGAGATTGAGCTCAGAATGTAGTCTCTAATTCTTCCTTCCCTGCCATGCCACAGTGCCCAGTGCAGAGCCGGCGTGTGTCAAATGAATGACAAAACAGAGGGCAGAGTGAGTACCAGGCAACAGGAAGAGGACTTTCTCGGATCAGGTCAACACCAGTGTCTGCAGCAGGTTAAGGGGGGAATTGTTCAAACTCACCAGCTGAGACATTTCTCAAAGTGGCTTCTGGGAGAAGGGTCCTCAACCTCACTTGCTGAAATCAGGCACTAGCTCATGTTTAAGCTTCTTAAGTCTGTTCCACATTAGTGAGAGCAAATGACACAGGGTTTGGGACATGCAATATGTCATGTGAGAGCTGGGAAGAGCCAGGAGAACCCATCCTTCCAGCTTTGATCTCTGTAACTCTGTTATAGAGTTTCTCAGAAAAGCTGAGCGTGATGATAGGTAGCATTTATTGAGCACTTGCTGTGTGCCCAGTGCTGGGCCCTGGACCTCACACTTACTAACCCATTTTAGGCTTCACATTAGCCCTTTGAGGGAAGAAAGTGCTATTGTAGCATCCCCATTTTACAGATGGGAAACCTGAGGTCCGGAGGCGCAGCCACTTGCCCAAAGCCTCACAGTTGGTGAATGTGGGTGAAGCTTGGGCTCCAGAGTGACTCTAACCTGGTTTAAACATCAGCCTGGTGACTCTGGGTCTCTATCTAAGCCTCACATCCCTCATCTGGAAATGGAGTAGGAGGGACGTGCGTTGGCAGGACTCTCCTGGAAACAGATGCAGATGGCATTTGGTAAGCGCTTAGCTCTGGTCCTGGCCAACAGTAGGTGCTCAATAGACGGTGGGGCCCATCCTCTTTCAAGCACAGACCTCACAGTGGTCCATGGAGATGATGAGGTCTCCCTGGCACCAGGTGGGAACCTTAATATTAGAGTGAGATGGACTCCTATATTGCTGAGCTCAAAGCCCCCATTGCAGAATAGAAGGCAGAGGCCCTGAATTGGGAACCAAGAGCTTGCTGTGGAGCAGGGACTGAAACCTCATCTTCTCATTTGTGGACCAAGGATCCTTTCCTACCCCATGGCTGGGAGTTCAAATGCTTCCTTTCAGTAATAATTTTTAGGTTATTCAAGGAAAGGACAAAAACCAGGACCCTGAATTGCCCCTGGGTACATGGGTCCACTGAGGGGTGGGGCTGGAGGCTGAACCAGGTCAGGTGAAAGGCAGGGTGGTGGGAGGGGCAGGCAGGTCAGCATGGCCCAGGCAGGTAGCAGGGGTTGGGAGTGACCATGAAAAGAGAAGATGGGGGAGGCAGCAGGAACTGGACCTCAGGAGACATGTGGAGGAATTTGGCCTGGACCTTGAGTGCAGTGGGGAGCTCTGGGGGACAGCAAGCCTTGGGAAGACTCAGCGGGATGTGCATTTTAGAAAGATCTCAGTGCTGCTCCGTGGAGCGCAGGCTGCAGCAGGAGGAAAGGCAGGGGCTGTTGCATTAATTCAGACCAGACAAGTGGTTCCATGGACTGTGGTGGGAACACCAGCTGGGATGGAGGGAGGGGCTGTGTTTGGAGGAAATGCTGGGGGCAGGCTGAAGAGAGAAGATTTCGTTATCATTAGACGTGGGGGTGAGGATGTGATAACCACCTGGGGGTGACTAGAGCACCATTCATCTCTTAAAGTGGTCCAGTCTGGGGGCCAGAAGCCAGAGTCCAATCCAGCTGATTCTCGTCCTGAGGTGGCCACCCGAGGGCCCCAGCAAGCTGTCCTAGCAAATGAGATGAACAATGGCCATGGAAGCCTGGAAACTGCCCGGGGTTCCCTGGGCTCTCCCTCTTCTTCCCACTCCCACATGACAAAGAAAAATTCCTTTGAAAATGAAAGTTTGGCTTGAAGTAAACAGATTAGTAACGGTGATGTGCTAGCGCTTTATTAATTATGTGCTCTCAATCCATTTGAACCTAGGCCTTTAATTTAGATTTATAGGGATAATTTAGATTTATAAGACTAATTATTATGCATTAAGTAGAGAAAATGTCAATTGGTTTTCATGGGCAATATTTATTGAAGTAGAAAAAGGAAAATATGTAAAATCTAATTGCCCTTGAGTTTCTTATTTTTGCCCCTGAGTTTCGCTTCAGAGCTGTCGGGAGTCTAGGAGTGGGGCAGATACACCTCAGCTCACAAGGCATTCTCATTTCTCCTGGGTCATAATTCTGTCCTCCCCATGCTATTCATTTAAATAAGAACCAGACACCACACCATCACTGAGATGCACACCTGCCTGTGATGGAAGATGCCATCTGGGCCTGTGCCTATGCCAGCCTGAGAGTGTGTGATAAATGGGGAGCAGGGAGGCATGGTGGGAGGAGAACTGGATGGGGACTCCTGAGCCCTGGGCCCTAGTCCTGGCTCCAGTCCTGGCTCCAACACTGACTTCTTTGGGTAGATCCATGAACTGGGTGTGCTGGGACTGGGTGGCCTGATGTCCTTTCCAACTCTGAAGTTTGGAAAGGTGGTCCCACCTCCAGATGGGAGGTGGTCGCTCAGTTCCTGCCAGCTGTTGGGTGCCATGGCTGTGACTTCCCCAATGTCTCTCTCCTACACACCCAGCCCTGGAACCATGGCTTTTATGGACCTGAGGGGCCACACTGCATGGGCAGGTAGGCTGGTGGGCACTGTGTCAGGCAGGCCTCCCTCCGAGTGGGATCAGGCTCAGACTAACAGGCAGTGTAGAAGGAAGACGAATGACAGCCATGAAGCCCAGGCTCTGCGCCGGGTCCCACTCATGAGACAAGACACCTGGCTCCTAGGAGCTGGAGCAGGGAGCCGTGAAGGACGTCTGGAAGCTGCTAGTAAAAGAGGTTTTGGTGGTCATCCACTCCAACCCCCTGATTTTCCAGAGGGGCCCCTCACAAGGTCCCAGAGCCTGGCAGTGACAGGTGGAGAAAGCTGTGGTTTCTTGCCAGCCCTGCTGTCTGAAGGCAATATGACAAGTCACTTGAGGGTGTGAGTTTTACTTCTCGCAGCCACTTCCCTCCCCAGGGTGTCTCCTGGGGCCCAGGACAGTCATGAAAATCAGTCCTTGACCCTTCCTTCTTTGGTCTCCAGGAACCAATTCTCCTGCTCTGTCCATTCCTCAGAATTCATGGACTTGAGCAGCCCAGCAGGTGTGGACTCAGGGAGCACCCAGCTGGGGTAGGAGGTCTGCCCTACAGGACTGTTTCTGTGACCGTAACAGCAATAGCCGTGGCCATTCTCTATACCCACTGAGAACCGAACACCTTAATACAGCAGCTCATCTAATCCTCCCCACAACTCTCAGAGGAGGGTATTGTGATCCCTGCCAGACTGATGAGGAAGGCTCAGAGAGGTTAAGTGCCTGTCCAACGTCACACAGCTAGAAAGAGGCAGGCCAGGGATGGACAACCAAAGATCTTCCTCCTGCCCCCAGCTGCCTTCCTAACCCATCTCCTGCTACTTGTCACATCCCCGTGCAATTCCTTCATTCTGCAGCCAGAGTGACCTCCCTAAACATCCCCTACTCCACAGTGTGCAGTGTCTCTCTGCTACCCCCACTTCTGGGTACTGAAGGCCCTTTCCAGTCTGGCTTTGACCCTTTCAGCTCTTCCTCAGCTCTTACTCCACACGAAACAACAAACCAACCATCCCAAACAAGCCATGGTGGTTCATAGATCTAGGCCTTTGTAGGATCTGTTTCTTCTGCCTGGAAACTGTTCCTTCCTACCAGAAGTGGCCCCCCCTTCCTCTACCATCCAGCAGGACTCAGTACACGCCTCACATCCCTGCCTTACCCTCTGGGTCAGGGATCTGCAAACATTCTCTGTAAAGGGCTAGACAGCAAATAACTTAGGCTTTACACCTTCTTGTCTCTGTTGCACCTTCTCAGCCCTGCCAGCCTGCTCCAAAAAATCTTCATTTATAGACACTAAAATATAAACTCCATATACTTTTCACGTGTTACAAAATATTCTTCTGTTGATTTCTTTTTTGGTCAATAATTTACAAATTTGAAACTGACTCTCAGCTGGTAGCCCATACAAAATGCAGACGGGCCTCATTTGGCTTGGAGATCACAGTTTTCTAATCCTCCTCTAAGTTGTGAGCTCCTATGGGCAGAAATTGTGTTCCATTCAGTTCTGTATCTCAGTGAGTCATGCTGAGTGAATGAATTAATTCGCTATCAATCTTCTGGAACACATCTGCTGAGCCCAGAGTCATCCTCCACTGCAGAGAAGCCTCCAGAAACAGAGTGGAAGAACAATGGCCTCCCTCCTCCTTCCACCTGCCCCTCTCCATTGACACCTCCCATTGGCTGATGTAACAGGAAGGCTGCTAGCAAAGCATGCTGGGCAACGTATTTTCCTGGGTCCATCCCTACATTCTGGAGTAGAGGAGGGGAGAGTAGGAATAGAGCTGACAGCAAACAGGAAGATAGCCTTTTTGTCACTCCCTGACCACTCAGCATGCATGCTCACCTCTTCACCTGTGTCCATGAATAACAACAGTTTCCAAGAATAACTATGACAGCCTCGTACTTCCAACCAGTATGGTTAATCCTTATTTGTCCTTTCCCAGAGAGGAAAACACTAAGTTCCACCAGCCACCTTCTTTCAACTCTGAGAATTCTTCCAACTTAATCACAGTATCACCTGGATATTCAGTTCACCAAAAAAAAACAAAAAAAACAAAAAAACCTACAATTATCTAAATCTGTATTAAATGTCTAGTATAAAATAGCAGAGAAAAAGAATGGGAAAACATAAATGGTGTCTTAATTCTTTGGGGCTGCTGGTAATAAAATGACCCTAGATGGGGTGACTTATAAACAACAGAAGTTTTTCATCACAGTTCTGGAGGCAGAAAAATCCAAGATCAAGGCACCAGCAAATTCCGTGTCTGGTGAAGACCACTTCCTAGTTCATAGATGGCTGTCATGGTGTAAGGGGCACAGGGGCTCTTGGGTGTCTCTTTTACAAGGACCCTAATCTCCTTTATGAGGGCTCTATCTTCTTGGCCTAATCACCTCCCAAAGGCCCCTCCTCCTAATACCAACACATTATGAATTTTGAGAGACACATTCAGTCTATAGCAAATCATTAATATATATAAATATCAAGCAGGAAAATAAAATATTCATAACTGCTACCATCATAACTGACCAATAGACTGTAGTTAATATTTATAGTAACGTTCTTCTCCGACCACCCTTTTCCCATCCCTCTGGCTCTCGATGGTGCCCTGCTTGGTCAGTTCTATTTACCTCATGGGTAATTTAAACCCTTTTCCTAAAAGGTTTGAATCTCTGGTTGGTCTGCCTTTACAGGATTGACATGTAGTCTTGAATTACATTTCACTACTGGAGACATCCAGAGAATCCCCTGAGTTTCAAACAGAGATGCCCCCGCCCCCTTTTGTGTAACTGGAGCCAGTTTGATCTTGATAGTCAGGACCAATTACACAACGAGTTCAGAACCCTCTTCTTTGCCTGGTGGTTCAGGGGCATGAAGAGCCCAGGTTGACCGAGTAGGTTTCTTAGCTCCTAGTTCAAAGGAACCATTGCCGCATTCCCCAGTGAAAACATCTCTCCTTGGGAACTACTATATTTTAAGCATCGGAGTTCAAATTGTGGGAACAGGAATCAAAAGTTTTGTGAGCTATTAGGTATAATAGTGAGAGGAAATACTCTCACTTCTACCCTTGATCCTAGACACATGAATCCTGACCAAGGGAAGGATAGACCATGCATCGGTACCCCAACCTGTAGGACTCCACGCAGAATTGGCAGAGTGCTCTTTCCTGGGTGGCCCTGTAATTGAGTCATCAGTGGACAATTCCACCATTCAATCAGTGTAGCTGCTTCACAGAGATACAAGGCATACTATGACTTTCACAGGCATGAGCCCCTTGCTCATACCTTGTTCTGGAAAATCAGTTTCTTAGAAGCAATGTTGTGTGGGACCTTATGATAGTAAGTAAGATATTCTGTAGATCCATGGTTAGAGGAACTGACAGAAATATGAGGGTCTATTCCTTAAAGGTATATACCTGCCCCCTCTGATGGAAGGGATATAAAGTAACCAAGCTGCCACTAAGTGGCTGGCTGGTCATCCCAGGGAATGTTGCCATATTAAGGGCTCAGTGTTAGACTCTGAAGTTGAGAGATTGGGTGCTCATTAGTGATTATGGCTAGATTAGGCTTAGGTAAGAGAAAGCCCGTGCTGTTAAGCCCATGCCTCTATCCTTGATGCTATAGCCATGGTACCTGAACATATTACAAGCATTTGAGAGTCTGGGGACACAGGCCAGCTCACATGCTCAGGGTGGTCATCTTTTCAACTGATTATTGGTGGCATCTTCTGCAGTGGTGCTCTTTGTACACTCTGCCATCTCAAGAGAACTCAGAGCCTATCTTTTCCCCAAACCTCCTTGTCGCCAGCACTTCCATCTTGTGATTTCCCTAATCTCCAAGTCGTGTTTTAGACCCAGCCCATGAATCAAGGGAAATATTTGCCTCTGGGCATCTCTCCTCTCAAGCCAAGTGAACAAACAGAGGTGCTGCTTCAAGTTCTGTTTCCTGACAGAATGTCCCATCAGCTCTGACTTTCAGGGACACTCCCGAATGGGGCTGTGTTGCTGAATTTCCATTTCCATTTCCACTGGTGCCAGCATAGCATGAAGAACCATGTGTAAACCAAGCCCAAGTGTTTTCTCACCTCATCTGGGGAACCTCCCTTGAGACCATCCACATGAGCTGAGGGAAAACTAACAATGAATCAGGAGTACGTGCAGTGGGATGAGCCCCCTGCTTGCAAAACTTATTTGTGGCCTTGAAACTTTCTTGAGCTTAAACTTGCACAGACTCCTTTCACCTGATGATGGGTCTCTTCTGTATAAGGCCAGCCTTCTGACTTGTTCCTGACGGGCACTCAGATCTAATCACTTCTCCCATAGCTAGGTGTTCAGTCTCTATCGGGGCCCCAGAGCCAACCAGGAAATACTTTTCAAATAGGGAAAAATCTGCAGAAGAGGGCATGTTTATACTCCAAACAAGTAAGGCTCTTCACTGTGAATCCCCTACTAGCACTAGCCAGAGACTTGTTAAAGAATCCATGTTTGTCATATAAACTCTGGTGACCAACAGATCTCCTGGGTCAAAAGGTCCAGATGGCAAAGCATCTTCCACTGCAGCCTGGACCTGCTGCGGATCATTTTCCTGCTCTGGGCTCCACTCAAAACAGGCAGCTTTACATGTTAAGTTATAAAGTAATTTTGATTGGAGGTAGGTGGTGCAAGGCAGAGAGACTTTTCTTTCATTACGGATGATATACCCCCCAGTTCCCCATACGACTGGATTCTAGGAACTTTACCAAGGTGACAAGCCGCTGATTACTCACGGGGTTTATTTCCATTTCCCACCCATCTGACATGCATGCACCTTAGGAAGGCACTTATCGTACCTTCTACTTCCTGATGAACATTTCCAATAAGCATGCTGCCATCAGTCTGATAAATCAGAGTGATGTTTCATGAGATACCAAAATGATCAAGGTGTCTCAGACTAGACTATGGCAGATCAAGAGAGCCGGGAAATACCGAAGACAAGCTAAGGTTTATTGACACGCCTTCCAGGTTAAAGTAAACCGCTTCTGGTGGTCATTGTAAATTACTATAGAGATGAAAGCTTCTGCCAGCTCAATAACTGTAAGCAGTGTCTGAAACGTTGTTTGTTTTCCACAGTGCCAGAGGTAGTGTTGATCTCAACAGAAGCTGCAATTGGATTCACTCCCTGATTCATTGTATGATAATCCATGATCATTTTCTAAGATATGACTGCTTTCTACACAGGCCAATCAGGCAAGTCAAATGGGGTTGTGATTGGAATTACCACCTCTGAGATTTTATTATTATAGGATCTTCAAGAAATGATTGTTAGTTTCCTCAGGCAGAGGAGGGACGACTGCTTCTGATGCTAGAGGGGGTCTCAGAGAGATGCGGAGGAACAAAACATTTGGATTCATCTGAGCTCTCGTGCCGATTCTCAGGGACCCTCTACTTCCCAACAAATGCCTTAACTTTCACATATGAGAACTGACAAAGCCCTGAGTTCAACTTGGATGGTAATTCTGGTACTCGTGTGAATGAATTTGGAGTCTGATTTTCAGCTGTATCTGTCCTGTGGCTACCAAAGATAAGAGATCCTTGTAGAGTCATGATAGAAATTCCCCAGTTCTGTGGCCATGCTTTGAGCTGATAGTCTAAAGTCCTGAGCTGGTGAATTTCTTTCTGTAAACTATTCAGTACAGGCATCAGTCATCAGTAATCATCATATCCCATGAACCTTGTAAATAGTCATTTTTACTACCATGACGCAGCCAGTGGGTCCACCTAAAGTTTTGCCTTCAATTGGCATTGCATCCCACACAACCACATCATTTAAGTAATTTTGATAATTTAAGCAATTTTGATGTCATTGCATCTAGGGGGTCCCAGGATCCCATTGTTCACTAGTAATGAGGTCATCCCCACTCACCAGACAGCCAACACCCAAGTTCCGTTCTTTTTTTTTTTTTGAATTATAGTTGCTTTACAATTTTGTATTAGTTTCAGATGTACAGAACAGTGATTCAGTTATATATATATATATATATATATATATATATATATATATATTCTTTTTCAGATTCTTTTCCCTTATAGGTTATTAAAAAATATTGAGTATAAGTTCCTGTGGTATACAGTAGGTCCTTTTTGGTTATCTATATATTTTACATATAGTAGTGTGTATATGTTAATCCTAACCTCCTAATTTATCCCCAAGTCCCATTCTTGATGGTTTGTTTCCTGCAATCACTCCCGGGGACAAATACTATAAACTTCACTCACTTAGGGAAGCCACAGAGAATTTTCAAACTTGGAGATTCAATTCGGGGAACTGCCTATAGCTGTCTTAAAAGAGCGACAGGAGGAAAAGTTGAAGGTGAAAGAACCAAGAGGCCAGTAACTTCAGGAAGCTGCTACCACGCCTAGGAACGAGGTACTGTTAACAGAACTGGGGACCACATCTCCTGCTGGCTGTAGTGGGGTCTGTGATACTGCCGCTACTGCTGCAATCACTGACCCCACAGCTGCCAGAGCCACTCAACACAGAAAGAAGCCAGTGCACACAGAAAAAAGCACCAAAGAAGCAGGAAAGTCTTCCTTTTGAATATGCCTGAAAAAAAGAGAGAAAGAACACCCAGTGGCACCCCCCCCACCTTCCTTGCACCTTCCAGTTTTCATCTGGCGCCTCCCTTTGATGACAGCAGGTAACTGCAAGCCGGGTGACAAGGGAGTCTGGTATATACAGGCTGTAGAGGTCCAGAGGACACAGGAGAGCAGGGATGGAGAGAAGAGAAACTTCAAATAGACGAATGATGTGCACAGTTGGTTCATGGCTTGGATTTTTGTAAGAACAATAAATAAGCTTGAAAGCCAGTAAGTTACTAGTAACTTACTAAGTAACTAGTAAGTTACTTACTAGTTATGTGACCTTGGGCAGGCACTTAACCTGTCTGAGAATCAGTTTCCCCAGAAGTAAGCTGGGAGATAGTAACACTTCACAGGTTATCATATAAGGATTAAATGAGATAAGCTATGTGGAAGTGCCTAACATAGAGCCTGGCTTATAATATGTCCCATCATTTATTTATTGACCTTGAACCAGTGCCCAGCCTCTCCAGGGCTCTGTTTTCTCCTCTGTTAAATGAACAAGGTTGGACTAAAGACTCCCTAAGGTCCTTCCAGATTTGATGAGCTGTATGGCTATGAATCACCCCATAAATGAAATTTACCAGATTGGCCCTGGCAGGAGAGGTAGAAAGAGGATCTGGCTGCTGGGAAGGAGCCCAGGGGAAGAACCCAGGGACAGGAAGAGAGACTCCAATTGTGTCTGACTGTTTGGGACTGTGTATTTTGCTGGAGAGTGTGTTCAAATGACAAACAGATCATACTGAAGTGCCCTTAATATATCTTCTAACTCTTGGCTAATGTTGCCTCTGGCAATAACAACTGGGGTCTCTATTCCCTTTGATACACTCACTCTCAGCACTGCTCAGACAACAGGAGACAGCCTGCCGCCGTGTGTTTGCACCCTGTAGAAAGGGAAGCAATGCAGCCTCACATTAAAGCCATCATAAAGATAAGGTTTGCAAACTCTGGAGCCTTCTGGGGGCCTGTGCATCTGAGCTTTGAGAGTGTTCCTGTCTGGGTTGGAATCATGAATTGAGGTCTGTTGAGGCCCAGAGTTAGGGGCTGGTTAAGAGCCTGATGGTTAGGAATTTGGGGCTTTTGAGTCAGACAGAGATGGATTTGAGGTTCTGCTTTGTTACCTGCTGACTAATGTCATTTATTCTCTGAGACTCAGCTTTCTTATTTGTTAAGCTGGAATAATAAAAGCTACTGTTTGTGTCTACTCAGTATCTCCTCTCTTTTTCTGGTAACTGTACCCCCTCCACCCTTTTTTCATCACCGCTACCTAGACCACACAATTCTGATAGGATTACCAGTCACAGCCCTCATCCTATCTACTCAGGTGGAGTGAAAGGACCAGGCTGGACCAATCACAGGATAGGTTCAAGGAGTGAGCAGGTGCTGATCTGATTCCTTTCCGGGATTATATATGTGGACGTTGAGGGTGAGCTCCCTCTTCCCTCCAGAGTCCCCAGGTGAGATGATGGGAGCTTGGAGCTATTGATGGTTGTGATTCTCACATCTCGAAACTCCACTGACCTGAATACAGTTCCTGAATACAGCTCTGCCGAAAGCTGTTCGTTCTCTTTTCCCACCTCTATGAGCCAGTCAGTTTCCCCTTTGGTGAAGCCACTTTGAGCTGGGTCTCTGTAATTTTCAACCAAAATAATTCTAATACGCTTACTTCTTCTTTGGTATGTTGTCAAGATGAAATGAGATCATTTCAGTAAAGGGTTTAAAACAGCTCCTAGTACATGCTCGGTAAACACTGGCTTTGCTATTGTTGTTCTTATAGTCATCTGTTTGTTTGTTTGTTTGTCTGT
Organism: Lagenorhynchus albirostris; assembly: GCF_949774975.1. Lineage (NCBI taxonomy): Eukaryota > Metazoa > Chordata > Mammalia > Artiodactyla > Delphinidae > Lagenorhynchus > Lagenorhynchus albirostris. The sequence continues at coordinate 162,786,614 of NC_083096.1, read as the reverse complement.
TTGTTTCCTCCATCTCTGGCCATTGAGTTCCTGTGACAAATGACCTTTGCACCTGCTGTTGCTTCTGCTGCAAACACTCTTCTCAGCTCTTCACCTGGCTCTTCCTATCAGGCAGGTCTCAGCATACATGTACTCTCCTCCAGGGGCTCTCCTTGAACACCCAAAATTGGCCTCCTCATTCCTCTCTGGGGCACTTCCTAGTATATTTCCCTCATTTTAGGTTTCACGGCTTATTCATTGGTGGCTTGTTCATTGAATGTGACTGTGTCCCCAACAAGACTATGAGCTCCAAGAGGGCAGGAACCATGGGACTCCTGTCACCTCCTTGACCCCTGTGCTAAACACAATGACTGACATATGCTAAGCACTTGTATCAGTCAGCCATTGCTGTGTAACAAGCTACCCCCAAACTCAGTGTTTAGACAACAACAATGCACTCTCATTCATTTCTTACGGTATGGCTAGAGGTCAGCTAGTCTAGACAGGGCTTGGCCGGGTGAATATGCTTCAGGCTGCAGGTCTGGCTGGGTTTACCTCCTTGCTATGTACTGGGCATAGGGCCAGCACAGTGTTGATAAGCCAGGGATCATGGAAACTCCACAGCAATACCAGCCAATCTAAGCTGGACCACATCAGCCACTTGAACGTTCTGTGGACCTGACCCAGGCTGCCATCTGCACACCCACACCGGCCAGTCTCAGTTTCCCCTGAGCCCTAACATCAACTGCCTCCCCAGGCACAGGGCTGGAACAGAGCAGGCCTGCAGAAAGCACTGCTGCGTGCTTATTTGCCTGTTGAGTTCTCATGCGGTGGGGTAGGGCGGGGTGGGCGGTGGGGGGGTGCTGAGTCAGCAGAAGATCAGGAGCTGAGAGGCCTTTTCCAGGACTGGGAGGCAGATCTAAGCTCTAAGCAGCTCTCTCCTGGTGTGGGAAGAGGGAGGCTGCCCGGGAATGGCACTTTCTCTCATTTCAAAGCGATCCCTGCTCTTTCTTCCGCTGCGCTTATTCTCTGAACGCATTTTCTTTTGAAGAGAGCTGGGGGCAGGGTCCTTTGCCTGATCCCCAGCAGCCGGAGACCCCTGCTGCTCCAGCCTCTTTCCCACAACAGCATCTGTCTGGCGCGCAGTCTCCTCTGAGCTCCCTCTGGCTCCTCGCATCCTGGCCTCTTTCCTCACCTCCTCCTCTTTCAGATCTATGTTGAGAACCATCTGGTGGCTGTGCAAAGATAAAGATTTTTCTGAGAATTTGCCAAAAAGAGGCACTGAAAACCCCTGCCTTTGATTCAATCAACTTCTCTCAGGGTGATTTGCAAAGATGGCTTGGCAGGAGCCCAGATGTGTCTGGATTCTAGGCCCCTCATTTGCAGATGGAGAAACTGAGGAGGGGAAATCATGATAAATAACCACTATCATCTGAGCGTCTCTATTCAATTTCCAAAGATTCCTCCATCCATTAATGTCCAATACTTCCTGGGACCTATGAGGACCCTGTGAGGCTGGATGGACAGATCTCATTATCTTTCCAATTAATGGAGGCCCAGAGAGGGGGGCTAACTAGCCCAGAGGCAAAGTTAAAGTGACAGGCAGAGGATCAGCCCCCTAACAATCCCAGTCTTGCCCATGTTTCCCAGGGTCCAAGAGATGGAGAGCCTTCCTGTCTGCAGTCAGGGGACATTCTCTTTGTGGGAATCCCTTCTCTGCTGAGTCCCAGCCCTGGTCACTGTGAGGCATCGTCTGCTTTCTCCACCCCCAGATGAGTGTGGCACAACTCTGAGAAAACTGCACATTGTTGAGGTGGTTTTCTGCATGCAGTAGGGCCACAGAAAGCACCACTGGATGAACCAGCGTCTGATGAATGTGCACATGGTGGCGGCAGCCCAAGTTTGCAGGATCCCAGGAGCTGAGAAAAACTTTTCATGAGAAATCAGATCTAAACCCTCCTCCGCCTGCCCTCTATCTCTGGAGTGGGAAGAGGAAGGCTGCCCAGGAGCATCATTTTCCGATCATCTGTAAACTGAGCAGCATCTGTTGGCACCAGCCTCACCCTCGTCTCTGTTCCTCCTTGCTCTGCGCCCCCTCCCCTTACCCAGGACTATCCCAGACCTCTGTGTGGCTCTTTGTCTGCTGCCAGTCACTGCCTCCTCCAATGACTGGGAAATGGAGGCTGAGGAATTCAGCGCCTTTCTCCTTATCGGCTTGTTCCCACCCATCTCAGGGGAAGAGGTGCCCTGCCCTGGAGGAAGGCTGTCTGTACATGAACCCACCTCCGGCAGAGGTGTCTGCAAGGGCTTGTCTCTCCCGGCATCCAGCCTCTCTTCCTCTCTCTCTTTTCTTCAGACACTCCACCTTGGTGGCCCAAACCTTCTCTACATATGAGCAGCCCAAACCTCTCCCATTCTTGGCCTGAAAATAGATTCTCGAGCTCTCCTGGCCCTCAAGCTGCTTCTCTCCTTCCTATCAGCAGGAAGTGGGTTTTTTTGTTTGTTTGTGTTTGTTTTTGTTTTGCGGTACGCGGACCTCTCACTGCTGTGGCCTCTCCCATTGAGGAGCACAGGCTCCGGACACGCAGGCTCAGCGGCCATGGCTCATGGGTCCAGCCACTCCATGGCATGTGGGATCTTCCCGGACCGGGGCACGAACCCGTGTCCCCTGCATTGGCAGGCGGACTCTCAACCACTGCGCCACCAGGGAAGCCCTAGGAAGTGTTTTTTAAACAACACCCTGCCTTCTGTCTCATCTGACACCGCCCCGGCTGCCTGGATGAGACATGCCTTATGCCCGATTCAGCTGAAAACTCCTAGTCCTTCTTCAAGGTCCACTCGGATGTCACCTCTTCTAAAATGTTGCAGCAGATGCTGTCACCACTTCAGCCCCTGTCCCCTGGCCCATCCCGAGTCGTCCTGCAGCTGTGGGCGGGACACAGACAGCCTCCCGCCTCCAATGTCTAGCCCTCTCCTCCTCTCTGCCTGTGGGTTTTCTCCGGCACCACAAAGTCCAAATGCAGGGGCCTTCACACATCCTGGGAACACCCCTCGCACTGTGGGGATGAGGGTCGGTGGATAATGACCCCAGCCACCAAGAAGATGGTTCTGAGGTGTTTCCGCATGGTTCCTCAGAGGTCCCCAGAGGGTCCTATTCTTTTTTTTCTTTTTTTTTTTTTTAGGGTCCTATTCTTGGACCCAGGGAAACATGGGCAAGACTGGAATTGTTAGGGGGCTGATCCTCTGCCTGTCACTTTAGCTTTGCCTCTGGGCTAGTTAGCCCCCCTCTCTGGACCTCCATTAATTGGAAAGATAATGAGATCTGTCCATCCAGCCTCACAGGGTCCTCATAGGTCCCAGGAAGTATTGGACATTAATGGATGGAGGAATCTTTGGAAGTTGAATAGAGACGCTCAGATGATAGTGGTTATTTATCATGATTTCCCCTCCTCAGTTTCTCCATCTGCAAATGAGGGGGCCTAGAATCCAGACACATCCGGGCTCCTGCCAAGCCATCTTTGCAAATCACCCTGAGAGAAGTTGATTGAATCAAAGGCAGGGGTTTTCAGTGCCTCTGCCAGAGCCCTGCCAGCTCACAGAGGTACCCACTCAGTGATGCTCCCTGTGTTGGCTTCACTCTCTTCCCTGTTTCATTCTTTACTCTCTCACTTGTGTGCCCTGAAATCACCTCCCAAATCAACCACCAGAACCCAAGTGCTTGTCCTGGGTCTGGTTTGGAGCGCCCACCCTAAGACAGATGTCTTCCTCTCCTCCCCTCAGAGCATTTAACATCAGAGCATTAAATGCTGTGATGTCTTTTAAGACAAGTATCATAGCCTCTCTCCTGTGCAAGACCGAGAATGTATCCCTGTCATACAACGAAGAGATGGTCAATATATGTTTCTTGAGTGAGTGAGAGCATAAGTGAATAAATGGGTGAATGAACAAACAGTAGTCTCTCTAGGGCATCTAAGCTGGGCGTCTACTGCAGACATCTATGCAAGCATGCCTGGCTCTGCCACAGTAAGCCTTCTCCCACCACACCCAAAGGACTGTCGAGTGCACAGCCCACCACCCTGAGGGCTTCACTGTGTTGTCCCATTCTGTCCCATTCCACCATCCATAACACAGTCAGGTCTATACAACCCAGACACCCTCCTGCTGGGAGAAGTCCTCAGACTCAGCAGGAAGTTCCAACTCCAGTCAAATAAAGGTTAAAGAACAGAGTGAAATTCTCTTATAATATAACATAATTCAATGCCACCTTCCAGGAAATGTCACTATGGAGAGAAGGCTTGTCCCAGCTGGACTCCAGGGCTCATTCAGAAACACCTGGCCAACTACTTGTTCACAGCTGATGAGAGCAGGCCTAGGAAATGATAATTTCGACACATCAATTTATTGAGCCCACATGCATGGGTCAGGATTTCCAGTAGGAGGAATTAAATCACTGTTGGAGAATTGAAATGCCTGCTGCCAAGCTGAGATCAGCTGAGTTGCAAAGACCACATCTGGCTTTGATGTCTTTGTCAGGGGGGTGCGGGCGGGGGAGCAAGATACACTAAGCATATCCAGAATACCCTGGGGACTCAAACTCAGCACGCTGGTCAGGGAAAGAGCATTCTTCAGATAAGAAAACTGAGGCCATACACATTGAATCAATGACAGACCTGGGACTCTGAGCCTGAATCCAGACAGTTCCTGCCACACTCAGGGTTTTCTAAAAATCAGCCTGAGTGGGAATCATGCTGAAAAGGCAAACAAGTGAACAAATAAAACCCTGAACCTATTCACAGGCTGTGTTATTGATGGGGACTGAAAATCCAGGGCCCTAAGATCTGGTACTGGCTACCTTGCCAAGTCACTTTCCTTCTTGGTCTGTTTTCTCATGTGCACAAGGAGGTCGATGATTTCTAAGGTTTCTTTCAGTTCCAAAAGTATGCCACTTTGGCCTCAGTTTCCAGTCTTTCAAGTGGGCATAATATTCTACTTCCCAAAATGCTTGAGGATCATATGAGTTCCCAAAACTCCATAGCACAATTGTGTGAAATAAACCCTGACAGAACTAAACCCATACATCACAGATTGGTAGTGAAGTGCTGCTTGATGTAGAGTCAAGGGCACATCTGAGCTGCTGGCAGGAGCAAAGGGGAAATTGATATGTTAGTTCCCAGACAAGAAGCTCTAGAGCCAGGGGAGGAGTCTCAGGCTAGGCTATAGTGCTTGGAGTCCACAGAATGCTCCCTATGAAAAAGGATATCTTCTCTGTCACAGAAGGTTAGATGGAATCACAGATTTCAGGGTTTCTATCCAAGGCAGAAGTTCTGTGCTGTGGGCAAAGATCATGGGGGGATGAGGGGAAAGGAATGCAGAGGAGGTAGGGCAGGAAAGGGACAGGGCAGGCTCCCTTCTGTGGTGAAAAATGCTAAAACTATGGACTCTAGGATCAGAAACAACTGAAATCAAATGCTGGATCCATCACTCTTTAGTCAAATGATTGAGGGAAATTCACTCAACATTTCTAAACCTCAGTTTCCACATCCATAAAATGGGGAACAAGAATGGCAACTCTCTCATAGGGATGATGCTGAAAAAGTCCTTAGCACCATACCTGGCCCAGGTCATTTCTAGAAGGGGCAGCAATAGCAGCGGCAGTAGTTGCTACAAATCTACAAAGAGATGTGTTCTTTAAGGAGGGGATGCGGAACTGGCTGTGGCAACAGGAGGAGAAAAGCCTGTGTTTTTGGAGAGGAGCAGATGGGTTGGCCCAAGCTGAGGGAAACCTGGACAAGCACAGAGATCCAAACCATGCAAGTGAAGGAGTGCAGTGAACAACTTTTGATTATGTTAATGGCAGGAGGCATTATTCATATCAGTCTAACAGCAATTATATTAGTTGGAAGAACAGTCATGAATCCATGTTCTAATGGTGGCTATAATGAGTATTGTAATAAGAACCTGAAGGCAAATTTCATCTAGTAGATCAATCAAGAAGAGACTTAAATGGAGAATTACGAGTGAATCATTATCCCGTGTACAATTGCAAAGCAAGGGGTCCAAATGTTCGAATGATGGGAGAGGGGAATTTACTGGCTCAGCTTGACTGTGAATGACTACTCTGTCAGGCAAATATCCAATATCATGTGAGGCTCAGAAAATGAAATGATGTTTCTAAAATTCCACAGAGGGTGGGTAGCCGTCCAGACCCAAACTCAGTTCTGTCTGATGCCAAAATTCCACCTACCTGTCAAAGTTGGCCATATTTGAGCCTTTGTCCATGACTGTTCCTGACTTCCCTTGCCCAGTGGGACTAGGTACCAGAATGGCTCCGGGCAGAGGGATGTGGGCATCAAGGGTGAGAAGGGTGGTACCCTACAGTGCTGATGGGCTATAAATGCTATATAACCAGGAACTATGGCTTGCAAACCTAGAAGTCAGGATTATCTGTAAAAGGGGGGGAACCCACATATATTGTCATATGGAAGTTGTAAAGTCCTTATGGGGGTCATTACTAGAAGGCCCCTTAGAAATCATAAAGTGCAGCTCATCATTTTAAAGATTAAAAAACTGAGGTCCAGATGAGGAAGGTGATTTGCTCAAGGTCATGGCATGAGCAAGTGGCATGGCATGGCAAGGAGGCGGGGACTGGACCCATATTTTTCAGAACTTCCCTCTTTGCTTTCCCCATTATGGCTTGATGATATTCTCTGGACATTTGTAAATATGTAGTGGCCTAGATAACATGCTGAGTAGGTGCAATGAGTTGGACCAGATGAACGGCCATGACCTGGGCTTCCCACATGTCTTGACACCATTAGCCAGAAGATACCAGGCTATCTATCCTTCCTGGGCAAGTACAATGCAAACATCCTCCAGCCCTTCTTCAATGAAGCAGCCTCTGTCCATGGTACTGAAACAGGATTAACATTTCAGTAGATGAGTTCTCAACAAAAGTTCCCTATTCTGTCCCCACTCTGGGAGGGGTGAATGTAGAATAGAGGAACTGAGCACTACTGAGGGCAGAGGGGTAAATATGTTTTAGTTAATTTAATTACATTATAATTTATAAGCCATAAAAATGGGCACATATTAAATACATAGGTCAGTGACTTTTGACAAACCTATATACATATTGATTACACTATCCCAATCAAGATATGGAAAGTACCCCCATGACGGTTAGCCATCAATCTCTTTCCTCCTCTCCTTATCCAGTACTGTAGAATATCATGGGTCAGAATAGGCCCAAGGGATTGTGGAAACTGGGAAGGGAATGTGAAGATCAGAGAAGCCTTCTTAGGGAGAATGAATTTTAATCCGATGTGAGTAGGTGTTAGTCAAGCAAAGAGGTGGTGGAGAAGCGAACTTCAGGTCTGTATTTTGTGTTGATATACTTATGTGTCTAATTAATTTTATCTTTGTTGCTTTGAAGGAGAATACCTCTCTGGGATCACATCTCACTTAGATGAGCCATCCAAGCTCACAGCTTTGTCTATAAAAATAACAGCTAACCCTTCCTTCCAAAGACCATGCTTTTATTCTTCAGTGGTTACACCAGTGAGGAAAAGGGCAAAAGCAACTCCATCTACCCTCCACCTGGGGACAGAGGGGATTGAGTTGGTCTGCTGAAAAGTTGAGTAAGTCATATATGTCACTATAGATCCTAAAAAGGCTTTTGGAAAAAGACCCAGAATGGTTTCTGAGAAATTTAGGAGAAGGGTTGTAGACACATAAGTACATATATGCATACACCAGAATATACACATAGAAGCACATTGACATGATTACTCATACAAAACTGTGTATTCACACATGGCCACACACACAGATGTACATATATATGTGCAACCTTCATTTCACACCAAGTGAATAAACAGGTGGAGCATTTCATAATGTGATCCAGCTCTTTCAACTCCATAAACTTAGCTCCAGGTAGGAGTAAACCATAGGAACTCAATAAAGTCATCAATTGTGAGTTTGGGCAGCCACTTCTGCTGAGGATCCCTTACTTTATCTATAAAATAGAGGTGGTAGGGGAAGCGGGTCAGGACAGGGATTGGATTGGTTGATTCCCTAAGGTCTTCCCAGGTCTCACACTAAGGATTAAGACTTCCTTACTTGCCAAAAGAGGATAGTAACAGGATCTTCCTTGGTAAGTTGCTAGAGGTTTACAGGTAAAATGTTAAGTGCAAGGTATGAGCAGTCTTTTTAATATTAGCCACTCTAACAGGTGAATTTTAATATCTCACTGTGGTTTTAATATGCATTTTCCTAATGACAATTGTTGTTGAACCTATTTTCATGTGCTGATTTGCCATCTGCTTGGATGAGGTATTTCAATTTTTTTTCCCCTTCTAAAAACTGTGTGTTCTCTTACATTGAGGTTTGAGCATTGTTTATATATTATGGATACATGTCTTTTATCATACATATTTGCAAATATTTTCTTTCAGTTTGTGGCTTATCTCTTCATTCTCTTTAAAGGTATCTTTCAAAGAGGAGAATTTTTTATTTTAATGAAGTTTGATTTATCAGTTTTTTCCTTTATAAGCTGTGTGTTTGATGTTATATCTAAGAAATCTTTGCCTAAGCAACATATTTTTTCCTATGCCTTCTTCTGAAGCTTTATAGCTTTAGGTTTTACATTTAATATGGATCAAAGTTGTTTGTTTATTTTGCATATGGATATCCAATTGTCCCAGAACCATTTGTTGGAAAAACTGTCACTTTTCAAGGGAATTGTCAAAAATCAAATGTCTGCATAAGTATGGGTCTATTTCTGGACTCTCTTCTGTTCCGTTTATCTATATGTCATTCTTGATGCAAATATCACACTGTCTTGATTATTATAGCTTTATAATAGGCCTTGAAATTGGGTACTTTTAGTTCTCCAACTTTGTTTTTCTCTTGGAGAGTTGTTTTGAGTATTCTAGGTCTTTTGCATTTATATATAGATATTAGAATCAGTTTGTCAATATCTGCAAAAAAGATTGCTGGGTTTCTGATAGGGATTGCATTGAATCTATAGAATAGTTAGAGGGAAACGCGGTGTTTTGTAGTTTTCAGTGTATAGGACTTGCTCATATTTTATCAGATCCATCCCTAAGAATCTCATATTTTCATGCTATTGTAAATGGTATTGTTTTTCTAATTTTTGTTTCTGATTATTTGTTGCTAGTATGTAGAAATGCACCTGATACTTTCAGATTGATCTTATATCATGCAACCTTGCTAAACTCACTTATTAAAAGATATTAAGTTCCAATATCTTTTCTATATTATAAATCCTATCAGGTTTTCTACATTAATAATTGTGTTATATGTGAATAAACACAATTTTGTTTCTTTCCTTACTGAATGACTTAACTTTTTTTTTTTTTGGTCTGATTCCACTGACCAGAACTCCTAGTACAATATTGAGTAGAAGTGGTAAAAGCAAACATCTGCCTTCTTCCCAATTTTAGGAGTAGAGCATTGTCTTTCTGGGGAAAGACAGGTTCTATAGGGCTTTGGTAGCTGCCCATTATTAGGTTGAGAAAGTTCACTCTTACTCCTACCCTAAAGAGAATTTTTATCATGAATGAATATTAGATTTTATCAAATGCTTTTTCTGTATCTTAAGATAATCATATAGCTTTTTTCTGTTTTTGAGTTTTCATTGTAATTTATCTTAATATGATGAATTACATTGACTTTCAAATGTTAAAGCAACTCTTCACTCCTGGCATTGGTCCTGTTTAGCCATAATGTAGTATCCTCTTCATACATTGCTGGATTTCACTTATTAAAATTTTGTTTAGAAAATTTACACTTAATTTCATAATAAATATTTGCTGTAGTTTTCTTGTTATGTCTTTACAGAGTTTTTGGTGTGAAAGAAACATTGACTACAAAGAATGAGTTGTAAAGTAGTCACTCACCTCCATTTTGGGGGAAAACTTTGTGTAGAATTGGTACCATTTCTTCCTTAAATGATCAGTAGAACTCACCAGTGAAGCCATCTGAAACTGGATTTTCCTTCTGGGAAAGATTTTTAACTTCAAAATCTATTTAATAGATTTACAGTTATTCATGTTATATATTTCTTCTTGAGTGAGCTTTGGTGGTTTATATCTTTCAAGCAATTCATCCATTTCTTCTAAGCTGTTAAATTTACTGGCATAAAGTTGTTCATATATTCCCTTATTATCCTTTCAATATCTGTAGAATCTGCATTAAGGTCACCTCTCCCATTTCTGATATTTGTAATTTGTGTCTTTTTTTTCTTCCCTGTAGAGTCTGGCTAGAGGTTTATCAATTTTTCTGGTCTCTTCAAAGAACTAGCTCTTGTTTTATTGGTCTTCTGTTTTATTTTTCGGTTATTTATTTCATTAATTTCTACTCTGATCTTAATCATTTCCTTTCTTTTGTTTTCTCTGGGTTTCATTTGATCTTTTTTTCCTAATTCATAAGAGTGAACCTGAGATCATTGATTTGAGACCTTTCCTCTTTTCTATAATAAGCCATTAGTGCTACAATAAAGATCCTAATTACTGATTTAGTGGCATCACAAAAATTTCAATATGTTGTGTTTAATTTTCATTCAGTTCAAAATACTTTCTAATTCCACTGTTGATTTCTTCTGTGACCTATGGGCTATTTAGAAATGTATTATTTCATTTCCAAATAGTAATTTTCTAGAGATTTTTCACAGTTATTAATTTCTAATTCAATTCTACATTGTAGTCAGAGAGCATACTTGCATTGTTGAATCCTTTTACATTCATTGAGACATTTTAATGGTCTAGACTGTGATCTATCTTGGTAAATGATCCACGTGCATTTGAAAGGATGTATATTCTGCTGTTATGTCAAGTTGACTGATTGTGTTGTTCAAATCTTCTAAATTCTTACTGATTTTCTGTGCATTTTTCTATCAGTTTTGAAAGAGAAATATTGAAATCTTTTACTATAATTTTGAACTTATGTATCTCCCTTGTTGTTCCATCAGTTTTTGTTTCATGTATTTTGAAGTTCTATTAGTGTCATAAACATTTAGGATTGTATGTCCTCCTAATGAATTGACTTCTTTGTCATTATGAAATTACCTTCTCTATCCCTAGTACTAGTATTTTCTCTGAAATAAACTTTGATACAAATATAGCCACTTTAGCTTTCTTCTGATTGAGGTTTACACGGTACATCTTTTTCCAACCTTTTACTTTTAACTTACATGCCTTTATATTTAAAGTGTTTTTTCTTGTGTAGATGGCATGCAGTCGTGTCTTTCTTTTTTATCCAATCGGAAGATCTCTGCCTTTTAATTGACGTGTTTAGATTATTGACATGCTGGGTTATTGTGAGGATTAAGATGTTGGCAAAGGTAAGTATCAGTTAACTCTTCCCCCACCCCCACCCTCAGCCACCTCTATTGCACTTCTTTTCATCATTTCCAGTTGACTCCTCATCATAACCCCCTTCATGGCACTTATTATAATTTATAATATAATATAACATAATATAATGCAATGTAATATAGTATATTACGTTTGTGTAATTCCATTTGTTACCGACTTCCCCAACTAGTAACAACAAATCCCAGGATTAAAAACACTAGCGAATGAATTAGTAAGTGAATGAGTGATGTCATGTCCTGTGATGATTCTTCTTAACCTTATAATCCTCTCAAGACCAATGTACCCCATCTCAGGCTCTCACTCTTTGTACTCCACTGCCTCCTACCTACCCTCAAGAGAGGAACCCTAGTCTTAGAAAGGCTGGAGACAGACCTGAGATTGCAAGTCCAGTCCTTGGACACCTGACCCACCTCCAGTGAGTCTCCCCACCCCAGCCTTCTCTGATCATGCCTGTGAATACAGACATGTGTCCTCCCCGTCCAAGCACTCTGAGGTGCAGTCCACACCACCAAAGCTGAGCAGTGGCTCTGGGCTGGCCCCCATTGGTTCACTCCATCCTTTGCATCTGTCCTCTGGCAGGGACCATTTGACCATTTTTCTCTCCCCTGCTCCCAACACACACACACACACACACACACACACACACACACACACACATACACACCAATAAGCAGACTGAGGAGAAAGCCCCAGAGCTTGACTGCCCAGGTCAGCTGCAGCTAGAAAGTAAACGGCTGAGCTTTGGGGTGATTTTTCTTGCACTTCAGTCTAATTGCTGCTGTACTAGAAGTTCTGTGTGAGTTGACACCTCCCCCATGTGGTCTGCTGCCCTAGCATGGGGCTGAGGTTTCCATGAGACTCCTGGGATGGACAGAGGAACAGTAGCCAGTTAATGTCAGCATCACACATGGCCCTGACCTGGGCAGGTTAGAGCAGGAAGGTGTAGCTCCCACATTGATTGGTCAATAGCCTCATTGACACCGGTTCTATGCTAGGCTTGTCCTGGACTCTGGAACTGCAGGGTTGGCTTGACCATCACCTCTTCCCTTGGGGAGCTCAGTCTGGAAGCTGGGGGATGAATCACAAACAGAGGCCCAGAAAGGGGCGACGACTACACCAGTCAGGCAGCAAGCTGGGTTAGGATAGAATCCAGTCCCCTAACCAGGACTTACCATCCAGGTGCTAGGGCAGTGTAAGGGGTCAGGGGATGTTTTCTGAAGAAAGATCTTACTCCTAAGAACTTTGCTTGGAGACGAAATCAAAAGGAGAGAGACTTGACCACCCCCATCCCACCTCAGGTTCGGGAACCCCTGGCTGCTTCTTTTCCAGCTCTATCCAATTCTGTCCTCCAGAATTGCCCTGCCCCAATAAGGAACTTTTCACTTGAAAGTAACAATAAATTGGCTAAACAACCATGGAGATTTGCTGCCTCAGAAAACTGAGACCCAGAGATGTAGGCCCAGCTGGATTCCATTTCTCTGACGTTATCTCCTCCAGTGTTGCCTTCATCCCCGGCCACTCACAACCTCACTCCCTGGAGACAGAAGAAAAGTGTGGGTCCTTTATGGGCTCTCTCTTGGAGGAGAGGAGAGGATCCTTTTCCCAGAAACCCCCCACCCCCTGCAAACATCTCACCTCCTCTCCTTGGCCTGAGTTGGGTCACGTGCCCTTCCCTGAACCAATCATGTGCCCTTCCCTGAACCAATCATGTACCAGCGGGATAGACGGGACTGATGGCTTAAGCCAATCAGGCCCCACCTCTGGAGCTGAGTGTGAGTTGGGACCTGGCAGTTTCCCAAAGGGCAGGGCTTGGTGGGTGGAGGTGAGATGGTAGCTGGGGAGGCAGCAAAGCACTGTGACAGATGCCACCACCTGAGATGGGTAATTCCATCCAGTCAATGAGGAGCTCTCTCTGCCACTCCAGCCCCATCTCCCATGTCCTGCCTTGTGTCCAAGCCTGCTGAGAGGCATGGAGTCCCCCATCCCCCCCCCAATTCATGACTCCATCCATTCACCCTGGCTGTGCCCCCAGCTGGGATTCTCTTCTTCCATGACGTATTAGATTCCTAGTATGACCTTGAGCAACAGATAATTGGATCATGCCTATTGTGGATTCCCATGGCATCTTGTACCCACCACCATCACATCACATGCAAGACTGTTATGGTTAGGTTTCTGTGTCTGCCCTTACCCCAATAGATACACACACGCAGAACTTGTGAGTTCCTTGAAAGGATGGACTGAGTCTTAATTAATTTCTCTATTTCCAGCCTCTGACCACTGCCTGGTTTAGAGAAGGGGCTCAGTAAATATTTGTTGAGTGAATGAAGATAAATTATTTTTGTTGAATACCTCTTGCTGTGTAGGCATTTGAATCTTTACAAAGGACAAAACTGCAAACCAAAGGAATGATGCTCCAGTGATTGAATTTCAGGCATCACTGAGCTGGGCCTGGAAACTTCTTCTATTGTTTAGTGCCTGAGGGCAGAACAGGCTGTCACAGCAGGTGGAATCTTCCATTCATTGCTTTCCAGAGCAAAATTAGGAAAACAATCACATTGTCTCTTGAAAAATATGAATGTGTCATGGTTACAAATGTGTCTCCCTTTGGCTTTCTGGAAGAGGACACTTCTCTAGTCTTGTCAGGTTTCTCTGCGGAGGTTCCAGTCAACAGAACACTGCTTCCTGACATCCCTGTGGGTTGTGAGGGGGATTCCTAGGCTGACTGTAGTGTCATCTCAGCTCTCTGACCTCACAGCCTCCTGTCATCCCAGCCCTGGTCAGGTGGGAGGATCTGATGTTATCTGGGAGTTGAAGGAGCCTCTTTCTGCAGCTCAGACATTTCCATGTGAAGCCCCTTGGCCTGGATGCTTCTCCAGAGCTGATCTGGGGCCCGTCCTCACCACTGGGCTCCTCCTTGGTCCTCTGGCTGACTCCATCCCCCACCCACGCCCCAGCTCTAAGTACTGACAGCCTCTCTGCCCTCAAGCCCTTCCCCTCCAGCCCGTCCTCCACTCTGCCCTGGAGTGACCCTCCACAGCACAAAATTGACTGGGTCCCTCCTGCTGGAAACCCATCTCAGGCTCTACAATGTCTTTGAGCCATGGTCCAAGCTCCTTGGCCCTGCACCTGCCACGCAGAGGAACGGACATTAGCCAGGTACACACCAAACAAACACCTGCCCCGCTTTTGCATTTGCCTTTCCCTCTGCCTGGAAGCCCTTCCCTCACTGTCAGCCTGGCGAGCTCTTACTCGCTCCTCAAGACCCAACTCCAACACCCACTTCTCTGTGATTCTTACTGTAAAGCTTATCCTCCCCAACCCTTTGTCTCTACCAATGAGCCTATTTCTGTCTCCACACATGGCCCCTCGTTACCAACCCCCTGGTCTTCCCTCCACTAAACTATGACTCTCCCTAGACCTAACTGTCTGTGTCCTCAGCATCTGAAAGCAGATGTGTCAATATGTGTTTATGAAGGGAATGGACCAATGAATAAATAAACAAGATCACTGCATCCAAACCCCTTCCTTACTACTGTTATAACAATAGCAGCAGCAATAACTGTATCTCATCTTTGGAGTTTCTACTACATGCCAGGCCCCACAGTTGGCTCCTTGTCTGCATCAACTCTGACAACTTCATAACCCCCTTGTGAGTTGGCACGATTATTAGGTCCATTTTACAGATGAGGGACACTGGGCTCAGAGAGGTCAAGGTTCAGTCCAAAGTCACACTGCAAGAGAGTGAAGAAGTCCGGATTTGAACTCAGGGATGTTTGGCTCCAACTTCTTCATTTACTGAGGACCTACTGTGTGCCAGGTGCTGTCCTGTGGTCTGAGGACACAGCAGGGAGCAGAACAGTCTGAGTCCCTGCCCTTGTGGAGCTCCTGTTGTAGTGTATAAGGTCGGGGTGGTGGTGGTGACAAACAAGACATATCTAAATAACGTCAGGGTGGATAAGTGTTATACAGAAAAATAAAGCAGGATCGGGGCAGAGAGTGATAAGCTGAGGTGGGTGATAATTTTGGGGACATCTGAGCATAGACTTGAATGAAGTGAGGGGACAAGCCCTGGTTAGAGCAGAGGGAAGCGTGTTTCTGGCAGAGGGGACAGCAAGTGCAAAGGCCCTGAGGCCAGAATGGGCTTAGCTTGTTTGAGCAACAGTAGGAGGTCAGTGTGGCTGGAACTTGGTGAGTTGGGGAGGGAGCAAAGGGACAAGGTCTCAGGGCAGCCTGGAGGGTAGATTGGCACAAGGTGGGGAGCTTGCCTGGAGCTCCAGCTTTTCCTCTGAGTGTAAAGGGGAGCCAGGGAGGGCTGGGAACTGAGGGAGTTCAAAGGTCATCTCCAACCTCTGGGAGGACCATTGTCAAAGTGGGCAAGGCCAAGGGGAGGCTGGAAGCTGTTTGGGAGGCTGGTGCTCTGGACTACTCAGCCCCAGGTACTAGGACTGTTTTCCTGTCAGCCCCACTCAGCATCCTCCCTAGTCCTACTGCCTCACCAACCAGTATGCCCCGTATCCCTAAGCCCATCCTGTGGGCAAACTGTGTGTTCACTCTTTCCCTGAGCTGCTCATCCCGCTGAGTCTCTGAGCCTCCCCTGCCCTCTCACTGCCCAGTCCTGAGCTGAGCCCTCTGGCCACGGGTCACAGTTTTGCAACTGGGGAAACTGAGGCCCAGGACAGGGAAGGACCAGCTCAACGTCACAGAGAAAAGGGGTGGGAGGTGCCCCTTGCAGATTCCTCCTTCAGAGTCCCCTCAGGCTGCTGCTGCTGATTTAGGGGTATCAGTAATTCTCGGTATTGTTGTCTTGGTGGAGAAATGACAGCTGGCCCACCCCAGAGAAGCGGGAAAAGGGCAGTGGGGGAGGTGCAGGGAGGCTGCTCCCCCTGAGCTGTGAGGGCAGTTCATTAGTATGCTGTCAGTGTCTCGGCCTCTCGCCCTGATGCTCTTCCTTTTCGCCAGTGTATGAAGGAGCTTCTACCCATCCCTGGACTCCACATGTGGAGCAGCCTCGGTTACTCTGCCAAGTCTGGGGAAAATTCCAGATTCCAGCACCACAATCACCATTTATGAAATGAAGTTGCCCAAACGGTGCAGCCCCTCACCTGCACCATCTCCTACAGTTCTCACAACGACCGCATGAGAGAAGCAGTATAAGCACAGCCCCATTATACAGATGAGGCGACTGAGGCCCAGAGAGGTTGGGCCACCCGATCAACGCACCCAGCCAATGTGTGGGAGATGGGATTTGAACCTATGTCCAGGGGGCTCCAGAGAGCGCCAACGCTAACCACCCACCATCCTCAGCCTCTGTCTCCTGGGCGCTGCCTGCCACTCGCCACCCTTGGGCAAGTCACTTTCCCTCCCTGGACCTTGGTTCTCATCTGCAAAATGGAAGTGACAAAGCCCTGGCCCTTCTGCCTCCCAGGGACATTGTGATGTCCCCTCACCAGTGGGGAGATGGATTCATGAAGCCACGGGTGACAGCACCGAGGACTGATCCACACACAAGAGCGCGTCGGGCCCTCAGGGAAGCCCTATGGAGTGAGGGGTCTCAGCCCCATTTCCTGAAGAGGGAGATGAGGCTCAGAGAGGTTCAGGAGTTCACCCAAGGCCACACAGCTGAGAAGGACACAGCCAGAGCCATAACGCCCCAAATCCCCACCCTCATCTCAAGCACCTCCCCTCCCTCCATGCTCCCACCAGCTCCCGGCAGTTCCTGGAACACGTCCTGTTCCTTCAGGCCCGACCTGCCTGCGAGCTGCTCCTTCTTCCTGGAACGCTCTTCTCCCTTCCTAACCCTCCCCTAGTCCACTCTCCACAGTGCAGACAAAAGAACTTGAAAAAAAACGAGCCCGGTAGCATCAAAACCGAGCTTAAAGCTCTCTCACGGCCCCTACCATCCTGGAATAAGCCGCTAGACCTTGGCACGGCCCACATGGTCCCACCTGACCTGGTCCTTGTCAGTTTCCAGCCTCTTTCCAGCCATGCTGGTGGCTCTGTTCCTAAGATGCCCCAAGCTCCTTCCTGCCTCAGGGCCTTTGCATAGGCAGTTCTGGCCATCAGGAAAGATCTTCCCTTTCCTTTTTACCTCTCCTGGACTCATTTTAAACTGAGTTTCTTAAGTGAGGCCTTCCCTGAGTCCCCACCCGAATAAGGTCCTTGTTCTTTTCCCTCATGTTGTCCCATCCTCTCCCTGCCTAACAAGCATACCAGTTTCAAATGATATGTTCATTCGTTTGATTTTCTATTTATGTCTGCCCCTCCCCTGGACATAGGGAGAGTGGGAGCATCCTGTTGTATTTTTTGTGTCTAGAACATAATAGGCACCAAGTAAATATCTGATGAATGAGGGAATGACTAGGTAAACAAATTTGAAGGTCTTTATTATGACACAAATTATAATGGAAACAAATCAATAAATCAGACTTCATCAAAATTAACAACTTTACCACACAAAAGACACTTTCAAAAATGGAAAGGTGGACTATGAATTGAGAAGATATGTCCAACACATATATCTGGTAAAAGATTCTTACCTAGAACATGTAAGGAGCTCCTAAAGCTTGATAATATAAAGTGAAACATCTCAATTTAAAAAATGAACAAAAAATTTGAAGAGATATTCTACTTAAAAAGATATATGAGTAGCAAATAAGGGCATGAAAAGATTCTCCACATCGGTAGTCATTAGGGAAGTAGAAATTATAGCTAAGTGCCCACTAGAAAGGCTAAAGCCCAAGTCTGACAATACCAAGGATGTGGAGGGACAGGATCTCTCATACACTGCTGGTGGGATGTAAAACTGTACAATCACTGTAGAAAACATTTTGACAGTTTCCTTAAAAGTCAGGCATACACATGCCATAGACCTAGCCATTCCCCTCCTAGCTGTTTGCCTCAGATAAAAGGAAGCATTTACTTATGCAGTCATGTAATAAATGTGCATTACATCTTTATTTGTAATAGCCCCAAATGTCCACCAACAGGTGAATGGATAAAAAAATTGAGGTGTATCTTTACTGTGGAATATTACTCAGCCAATAAAAGGAGTAAAGTATTGACACTCACACACAAACATGGACGAATTTCCAGATTATTATGCTGAGTGACTCCAGGATTCTATATATGATTCTAGAAAATGCACACTAGCCTATCATGAAAGAAAGCTGTTTGGTGGCTCCTGGAGGGTTGGGTGGGAGGCTGACAAAGGCCTATGAGGAAATTTGGGAGATAAATATGTTCATTATCTTGATTGTGGTGATGGTTTCATGGGTGTAGACATTTGCCCAAACTCTCCAGACTGAACAATCTCAATATGTGCAGATTAGTGTACAGCAATTTTAGTGCAATATAGCTGTTAAAAAATAGTCTAATACCCTCAGAGACCCTGAATGAGTCTGACAGGTGGGGATAGGCTTCTTTTTCCCAGCCCATGTGTGACCCATTGATGACCCTGTGGAGACGGTGGGGATGTCTCCTGAGTATGCCACTCAGGAACCTGACAAATATTTAACCCCACCTGATCCCACTCATCACTTCTCTTTCCTGTCATAACATTTTGACACCTCTGATGAACTTGATGACTCAAGTATATATCAAAGTGCCGCTGAGATGCCAGGCAGGACCTCACCTGTGTGCCTTGAGCTGGGGGTACCCACGGGAGACCATTTTGTTCTGAGCTTGTCAGAGAGGCTGTTCCCCAAGTGGGAGAGGTGGGGAACCCCTGGAGGTCATGGAGAATGTGGACCACCACCCATTCTATCCACCTATCTCTTAATAGGCACGTTTATCAATGCTCAGTGTGTGATTGGCTGAACAGATTCATCTGATTGGTCAACTAACTGGAGGCAGCTGCTGATTGGTTCCTCCTATGATTCTCCTGCTGCAACTACAGACAGCTGTCTGATTGGTTGACTGTGATAAGTACCTTCATTCTTAACTCTAGGTTATTCCAAAGCATCCACCATCCTATTGTTTATTCATTCTGTCTGCAGCCCACGAGGCAGCCTAGTAGAGGTGCAGAGACCTGGACAATGCCTGGGGCATTTACCTATCCCAGGAGGCCTGGTGACTGTGCTGGGCAGTCTGGTCCTGGTCTCCGGGCCCTCCTTCTCTTCTCGCAACTACGCAGAGAGCCCAAGGAGCTTAGGAGGCAGGTTCCAGCTTTTCTGCTTCCCCTGCAAGGCCTGTCTCCCCGCCCTTTGACGGCTGCCCCATCCTTGCCAACGGTGTTTGGACAGAGTAGAGCTGGTCTACCAGCTCAGGGGTCTCACTCTCACCCTCTGTGACTTAAGGGAAATGCAGTCACACCAGGAAGACCTTTGTTTCCTCCATATCATGTAGAGGACATCTGAGCATTTGACTTTCTAACACCCCCAGGCCCAGCCCCAGGGCTGCAGGTGACAGAATCCTCTTTGTGAGGAGGAAAAAATTCTGTGGTGCAGTTGGCCCTGCCCACATGGGGCACATGACCTGGCTTCAGCCAATCAGAGTGTTCCCTGAGATTGGACATGTGGACCCTTGGAGAGAGATGGTTGCTGTTTCCCTACGATCCCAAGCTGTAAGGACCATGGAGGCCTCAAGTGGCTGCATCTTCCCCGCAGTAAGGAGAAAGCTTTTTTGAGAAGGGGGTCAGCACAGACTGAGGAAGAGAGAAGAAGATAGAGGAAGGAAGTAGAGCCCCAGGGAGATGGTTTGAGCCCCTGCCTCGACCAATCCCTGAAGTCAGTTCCACCTTGCTGTATTTTCCAGGTATGTAGATCGTTACACCATTTCTTAGGAGTCTTTGTGTTCTGCCCCTAGCAAGAAAATGTTCTGCCTCAAACAAGCTGCAGTAAAGGGGCAGAACCAAACTCCAGAAGGGAAGTGAGGCCCGGAATGGAGAAGCAGAGAAGCCTCAGAGTTGAGATGCCAGAAAACGGGCTGTGTCACCAGGAAGGGTGGCCAGCTGTCTGTGAGGCTGGATACAGAGGCCCCGGCTGAGCCAGTCTATGAGGCCTGCACGAGCCCTGCTCCACGGGGCCTGAGGAACTGTCAGTTTGCACCTGCATCTGGCTATTTCACTTATACACGGCCCCTGACTGGCCCCTGTTGGCATGTGGTGTTGGGATCCTTGGTAAAATGTAATCGCAAGTTAGAACTCTAGAATCATAGAGCCACACAGTCCTAGAATCATAGTCTTAGACACTTAGACTTATAGGATTTTAGAATTCATTACTTCATTCAATAAATATTTTCCAAATGTCTGCTTTGTGCTGGGTGCTGAGCTGGGTGGGTGCTAGGGATGCAGGGCTGAACAAGACATGTACAGTTTCTACCCCCACAGATGGTCCATTCTAGAATCACAGAAACTCAGAGCTGAGGGGACTCAGGGGAGTTTCTTAGCTTCATCTTTTTATCTCCCTAGAGGAGGAAGTAAAGGCCAGGCTTGTGGAGGGACTGACCTGGGAGGGGAGGTCAGAAGGAGGGTGAACTTAGAAGATTATTTTGAACCCGGGAAGAAATCGGAATGCAGGAGAGAGCATGGCCCCTCATCCACTCCAAGGCTGTGGTCCCCACATCCTTCTCACTATCTGCCGCTGCCTCCAGGAGTCTGCCCCAGTATGAGTTGCTACCCAAAGGCCACCATGGAGGGAGGGAGGAAGGAATAGGGTGAACCCTGCCAGAGGCTGCTGGGAACAGGTTTCCTGAGGCAATGAGAGGCTTGGCCGTCTGCCCACCCACATGGCTGCGTCCTCCACCTCTGGGAAACTCACCTGTGGGCTCGAGGCCACCCAGGCTTGGACACTGATGGACCTCTGTGTGGGTCATGGAAGGAGACCTCAGGCCATGGATGTCTTGGGAGATCCCCACAGGGGGCCAAGCCCAGCCCCTGCTGCCCAGCCTGGTTCCTCCAAGAAAAGCCTCCCTGGGGTGATCCTGATGACTGAGTCCACCTCTGTCCAAGCCATTTTTCTTTAAACACCAGAGAGAAAGTTATCCCAGGTTCTATTTTTAAACCTTAATTACACAATCACTTCAACAAAATAAACTATGCGGCTTTTAATGTTTACCTTAGTTATAAGTGTGAGAGTTTATTTTTATAAAACAAAAGTGAATGGGCTCTTTCAGCCAAGTCAGCTTAAGGAACTGCAATTATGTTATGTGCCAAACTTATTTCTGTATATTTCATCTTGCAGAGTGGTTCATGCATACAGTTGAAAAAAATAGTGTAGAGAGACTGATAATGAAAAGTAGTGGTCTCTTGAACTTCTCACCCTGAGTTCTGCTTGTCAGAGGTAACCAGTTTTAACTTGTTTAGCTGTTTCTCCTACCAGTTTCCTCATAAAGCTAGATAACATGTTTGTACCACCATCTCCTGGCTTCCGGAGTGATTGAGGCTTTAGCTCATTCTACCAGCCGGTCTCCCCTTCTGCTAACATTATTATATTTTTAGTTCTTCTTTTGGTTACCTTGGAAACTTTAAGTAATGAACTCATACATGTCTTTCTGTAAAAATAATATTATAAGTTTTAAGGTAAAGGGGATTCATTCATTGGCCCATGGAACCAGAAAATACAGGGGAAGAACTCACTTCATTGGTGGCTGGATCTGGGGCTCTATCTCCTGCCTTCAATCTCCTATCTCTACTTTCTTGTGCTGACCTCATTCTCAAGCAGGCTTTTTGCACCCTGTGGGAACGATGGCTTAAGCCATTTGGCCTTTGCAATGAAAAGTTCTGCCTGAACACAACATAGTAAATCAACTATGCTCCAATAAAAATTTAAAAAAAAGAAAGGTTCTGCCTAAAATAAACCACACTCAAGGGTCAAAACCATATTCCTAAAGGAAAGTGAGTCCTAGGACTGAGATGTGCAGCATGTTTTCCAAGACCAAACTCCTAACCACACAACCTTGTGACATGTTTTTATTACACTGTCACTTTGTGCCAGGCCCTGGGGACTACAATGTAAGCCATGACCAGTACAGTCTCTGCCCTTGTGGAGTTGACAGTCTAGTTTGGCAAACAGATACTAAAGAACATCATAAATTAATGTGAATTCACAACTGTAATAAATACTATAAGGGAGAGGGGTACAGTGCTATGAAGACATATAGATAGGGGGTTTGACCTTGTCACAGAAGGTCAGAGAGGGTACCCCTGAGAGGATGATGAGTAAGCTGGGATTAAAGAGTAAGGAGTATGTTGTGGAAAGGGGGGTCAAGAGAGAACTACAAGCACAAGGAGCCTGTGAAGAGGCCTGTGGCAAGAAGAAGAGTGTCACTCACAGGGGATGAAGATGCCCAAAGGTCTGGAGGGAGGGGGCTGTTATGTACCATCCCAGGATGGAAGGGTTCTGGCTGTGCAGTGTCTTTCAGGCCAACAGAGTGTGTCTTTTCTTTATCCCAAGAGAAGAGGAGCCATGGCAGTGCAGGGAGGGCCAGAGGAAGGAAAGAAAGTGACCAGTTATGTACTCTGAGATTTCTTTTCTGCCATGTTGGGAACACATTGCAGTTGGGAAGTAATGAAACCTGGGAGGCCTGCTAGGAGCAGCTGCTGCTGCACAGGCACCCAGGCTAAGTAAGAAGCTCTTGTGTGCACTGGCTGCATCTGCCCCCAGAGCCAGCAGACATGAACCACCCTCATTTGGAAGAATCCAAAATGTCTATAAAATAGCTTTAATAATGTCCAAGATATAGGGAATTCCTTGGCAGTCCAGTGGTTAGGACTCTGTGCTTTCACTGCAGAGGGGCCACGTTCAATCCCTGGGTGGGGAACTAAGTTCCCGCAAGTCATGTAGTGCGGTCAAAAATAAAAAAATAAAATGATGTCCAAGATAAAATCCAAAATTATTAGAAATATAGGGCTTCCCTGGTGGCACAGTGGTTGAGAGTCCGCCTGCCGATGCAGGGGACGTGGGTTCGTGCCCTGGTCCGGGAAGATCCCACATGCCGCAGAGCAGCTGGGCCCGGCAGCCATGGCCACTGAGCCTGCGCGTCCGGAGCCTGTGCTCCGCAACGGGAGAGGTCACAACAGTGAGAGGCCTGCGTACTGCAAAAAAAAAAAAAAATTATTAGAAATATAAAAGTGTGAACTAAAATCAGGAAAAGGGCAGTCAGTGGAGAACAATCTCAGGATGATCCAAACATTAGACTTATCAGACACAGGGTAATGCAAATGCTAGAATTATGAAGGAGGTATTATAGTTAAACTCATGATGGTAAAGAAAAATATGTTCAGAATAATGAATGAAAAGATTTTAAAATTCCCAGCAGCTAAATAAAACTATAAAAATGAACCAATGGAAACTGTAGACTTAAAATATACAATATTAAAAAAAAACAGTAGATGTGTTAACAGAAAAGTGAAGACAGAAGAAAGAACCAAGAAATTGAAGATACATCAATAGAAATTTCCAATCTAAAAGATATAGAAATTAAAATTAAAAAAAGAGTCTCAGTTATCTGTAGAATAATATCAAAAGAAAAACCTAACACATATGGAACTGCAGCCCTAGAAGAATGTGTGTGTATACAGACACATGTGTGAATGTGTGTGAAAGGTAGAAGAAACTACTTGAATAATATTGGCTGGAAATTCCTCACATTTGGTGAAAGACAAATATTTACAGATATATGAAGCTTAGCAAGCCCCAAGCAGAATGAATTCAAAGAAAATTACACCTAGGTGTATCATAGTCAAACTACTGAAACCCAGTTGAGAAAATTTTGAAAGCAGTTGGAGAAAATGACATATTACATGGAGAGAAACAACAATTTGACTGACTTCTGATTTCTACTGAGAAGCAATGGAGGTCATGTGGCAATCAAATTGCATCTTTAAAGCATGGTCAATCCAGAATTCTATATCCAGCACAAATATCACTCATAACCAAAAGTGAAATAGGAACATTTTTAGATAAAAGAAAACTAAGGGAATTTATAACCAGCAGAACTGAACTATAAGAAATACTAAAGAAAGTTCTTTAAGCTGAGGGAAAGTGGTGCCAGATGGAAATTTAAATATTCAAGAAAATATTGAAGAACAGCAGAAGTGAGAAATGTGTGAGTATAAGACTATTTTTTTCATTTTATTTTCTTAAAATACATCAGACTCTTTAAAGCAAAAAAATATCATATTGCATTGTGGAATTTATAATGTATGTAGATATAATATATATGACAACTATATCACAAAGGATAATGAGGGAAGGCACAAAATGGACTTACACAGATGCAAGGTTAAAAGTTACAGATGTGCTTTGTAATCTTTAGATCAATCATTTAAGAAATACAAGTAGGTATAGCTAAAATGCCAATAGATAAATAAAAATGGAATTCAAAAAGATAAATTTAACTAATTCAAAAGAACACAGGAAAGGAGAGAAAGAGAAACAAACAATAAACCTAGAAGAGATGAACATAAAGCTGATAGTAAAATGCTGACCCTTGACTACCTCATAGCTACATTCAAGGTTAATACGCTGAACACTCTAATCAACAGAGTCCCTTTTCCTCTTTTCTTCCATTTTCTTTTTAAAACCTTCCCGGGAGGTAGCCAAGGGCATGGTTCTGCCCCACGTTACTGAAGAAAAAAATCCACGGCTCAGACAGAGGCAGTGACCTGCATGAGGTCACTCGGGGTCACAGGTAGAGTCCAGGTGGGAAACTCAGTCTCCCACTGGCCTCCACTGGGCTTTCCTGTGCCCCATCCCCCAGCTCTGATATAAGGAGATTTGGGGGGTGGTCAGAGGCTTTGTGTTTCTACCCTGAACCTCTCCCCTGTTGAGACACAGCACTGACCTGCCATGTTCCAACTTGAATAACAAATAGAAAAGAATAAACCTCAGGCTGGAAAAGGGGATTAAACCTTGTTGAGGGGAGCTCAGAGTCCAGACAGGGGCAGATCATGAGAACAGGGACAGCTCCCTGAGAATGAGCTCCCAGCTCTGAAAGAACCTGCAGAGGAGACCATGTTAAAAAAACTAACAAGGATGACAGCAATCACAGAACACGGGGTGGCATATGTTGGGGAGCACAGGCATCCTTTATGTGTCTGAGTCTCCCTTCCTGAGGGGGAAGCAGCCCTGGGGGTGCAGTGGGGATGCAGGGCCATGACTTGAACCTGAGCCTCTGGCCAGTGCCCTGTCCTCCCCACTTTCAGGGCAGGGGCTCAGAGGATGGTCAGGACCTGTCCTGGGGCCTGGAGAACTTGGACAGGTGTGTTGGTCTGTTTCCTTCCACACAGAACACCATGAGATGCTCTGGCTGGCTCGGGAGGTGGTGAGCACCCTGTCTGTGAAGGGGTCGAGCAGAGGCTGGGAGACCAGCCCCCAGGGCTTCTGGGATTGGGAGAGTGTGTCTAGGGAAGGGATCAGCAGGCCCTGGGTTCAGTCTCGGCTCTAACTTCCTGCTGGGTGATTTGGGGCAGGTCGTTTGGGGAGGGCTCAGATGGAGACGCCATGAGCACGTGCTTTACCCATGCTCATGGTGGAGACCCAGGCATCTGGCAGGTGGCTGCTGACCAGCCAGAAGCCCTCCCCCTCCAGAGATGCTGAGTGTGGCCCTTGAGCCCTCTGGAGATCCCTCACACTGACATAGGTGTGGACAGAGTGCCCAGTGCTAGATCCTCTGAGCTGGGTCCGCCTGCCCCAGGTGGACCCCTCAGTGGGGGTCTGGGCTCAATAGGTTTTGTGTTGTGCTGGCTGATTCCAGTACAGAGCCCACACTTGGAGAAGCTCTGGGACTTTCTCTGCACCCCTGCCTAAGCAGCCCTCATTGTCTGCAAACTCCATGGGCTCAGCCAGCCTTGGGAGGGGCCTCCCAATGTCCCTGGCCCAAGCATTTCTGGGGGAGTGGCAGCCAAGATCATTCTGTGTGGAGGACACAGGGGCCCTGGGTTCCAGGATAAGCAAACCGTCCTTAAACAGAGCTCTTGTGGGCCAAGGTCCCAGATTCCTGCTGAGTAGGCAGAGACTAAACTGCTCTTGGGAGCAGAGTGGAGGGGATGGCTATGAACACAGGCATGATGATAAACCTCATCCTTGTCACATCAGGTTCTCAGTTAATGCCTAGACCAATGTCCCCGCAGCCTCGAGATACTATGATTCTATGAATGTTGATATTTAGGCCTTGATACTGATCAGAACTTGAGGGATCAGGGACAGTGCTCCCTCGGTGACTCTCATTTCCCTGATGGCTCCAGCAACCTCTGGACATGTCCACCCCTGCCATGGCAGAAACCCACCTGCAGTAGAAGGGTCTCAGCTATGCCAACAAGTCCTCTTATCAGAGATGTGAACCCTGATTCCTCTTCACTGTGACTCTACCTCTGACGGCTGACCTGGGTCAGGAAGTGGGCTTCAGGCCACCTGGGCAGGCAATTCTGGGGTCCCAGGCACCAAAATGTGCCAAAAAGTGTCTGGAATTGTGAGGGTGTCAGGTAGCCTCCAGGTGGGCCCATCACCCCTTTGGCTCCAGAGATTCCTGATGCCATGGAGCGGGCATGGACAGAGCAGGGTCCTCTACATTGTCCATGGCACAGCCTCTAGCCCAGGCCTGAGGATGGTATGAAATCCAGCTCTGTTCCACCTGCCAGGCCGTCTGCTTGGTTCTGCAGTGGGAAGGACCTGAGGCTGGAGCAAGACATTAGGGAGAGCAAGACTCATAGACCCCATGCCAAGGCCACAGACAAATGTCCAGAGTCAGGGCCTGGAGCCCCAAAGTGGAGTCAGCCAGAGAAGGGGCCTGGGCTCAAGGGAGCTGTACAGGTGAGAAGTGCAGGTGGGACCTTACCTGGCTGCGTCACAGGGCCGAGGCAGGGTTGAGGGACCCATATTTGCTGCATCACTTTCTCTGATTTCTCAATTTGAAACTGAGGCCATGAGCACCAGTAAGAAGCAGGTAATTACAGACAGCTCTACAGCGAAGCAATTCAAGCCGCCACCTTCCTGGCCCCGTGAAATTGCCTGGGGTTATACACATGCGGAGCCATATTTCATGCTGTAAATGAGTACGTTTTTAGGAGCCGCAACTTCCCAAGAGTTCATGAATTCCCTAGAATCATCACACTTTTGAGATCTTCCATGAGACAGAATAATGAGCAAGGGAGACTGTCAAGACTGTTTAAAAGAAAACAAAAGAAAGGAAAAAAGGAATAGCTCATACTGTGGAAATTCTGCTTTTTACATGAGGTGTCTAAAGAATTGGCTGCATTTTCCCAAATTGCTGGTGAGGAGAGAGTGAGGAGAGTGTGTGCAGTCTGAATTGTTCATAGTTGGCCCAAGAATGCTGTGCTCCAGCCATTAACCAGGTGGAGGAGAGTAACGATTTCAGTGGGATACTGACGGCAAATGGACAGTTTTGTGAGCACAGAGAATCCATCTCCAGAGATGAAGTTCAGGTCAGATCGGCCCTGCTAAAGCTGGACAGAGAGAAAGGATATGGTCAGGGGGCAGAAGAGGGACAGCCAAGGATCCCATGGAAGATTCTGGAAAGAACACCTGAAGCAAATGATCATTGTGGGAACAACCTTCCTATGGGTCCAGGGCTTCACTAAGAGGCCCCTGCAGAGCCCTCAGCTCAAGGTGATGCCAGTTGCCTTTAATCGAGAGTGCCTTCTGTGCTGGCCCTGAGCCAGGCACATTAAAAGTATCATCTCACTGAGTCCTCACCTGGACTTGGAGGAAGATGCTATTATTATCCTTAATTTGCAAATGAGGAAACAGGGTCAGGAGGGCTTGCCCAAGGTCACAGCCAGGAGGAAGTGAGTGGAGCAGGACACGAGTCCCAGAAGCATGATGGTGTTGTCCTGGCCTGGGGTGGGTGGAGAGGGGGCTCTGTTTATCAGGGACCTTCCATATGCCATGTTCTGTGTTGCGCCTGTTGCATATTTCAGGTTATATTACCCCCACTGCAATCTTTGGGGCTGCTATTACCCCTGCTAGAGACTAAATGTGTCTCCCCAAATTCATATGCTGAAACCTAGCATCCCCTGTGGTGGTATTAGGAGGTGGGGCCTTTGGAAGGTGCTTCAGTCATGAGGGTGGGGCCCTATGAATGAGATCAGTGCCCTTATAGAAGTGACCAGAGACCTTCCTCACCCCTTCCACCATGTGAGGTTATAGCTAGAAAGAACCT
Organism: Lagenorhynchus albirostris; assembly: GCF_949774975.1. Taxonomy (NCBI): domain Eukaryota; kingdom Metazoa; phylum Chordata; class Mammalia; order Artiodactyla; family Delphinidae; genus Lagenorhynchus; species Lagenorhynchus albirostris. Next base: position 162,758,118 of record NC_083096.1, on the reverse strand, counting down.
CTAGGAACCAGACACTGGATCTGCTGGTGCCTTGATCTTGCACTTCCCAACTCCAGAACTATGAGAAATAAATGTGGTTTATAAGCCATCCAGTCTATGATAATTTGTTATAGCAGCCGACCTGGGAGGTCCAGGGAACTCCTGTACCTTTGAGCTGCTAGCACTGCCACCCCCCAGTCCATTCACACAGGGGGCACCTCATACCTGCCTCTCCCTACTTGCAATATTATTCTCCAAAGCCCACAGCCCTGTTTGGAACTATCTGCCCCTCCCTCTCAGCTCTGAGTCACCCTCCCTTTCACTGCCACCTCATCCCTCCAACCGAAGTCCTACCAGCTCCAACCCATCCCACCTTTGGTGCTGACTCAGCTCTGCCTTCTCTCTCATTCCAAGAAAATGACCTCTCCCTGCATGGACCCCAGAACACCCCTCCACCGAAACCTAAATCCAACCCTGACACCAGGCATCATAGAAAGATCCCATTGTGTTCAACTTAGTCTCCACAACTAAGGAAATTTAAAACCAGAACTCAGAACCCATATTGTAAGGTTCAGCCCTCAGGTTCTCAGCAACTGTGGGACATTTCCTTTTTCTTCTCCCAAATCTGGCAACACAACTGGATCAGGGATCATTCATTTCACACAGATAGAAACCCAGATGTGTTACTGCTGCAGTTACATCTCAATGGCTCCTCTCCAGCCAGTTTCATCCCTCTTTTCCAGCTTCCAGCCTCCCACTGCTGTGGTCTATAGGTTCTCTCTTTCTTTGCATCCTTTATATTTTTGCACATTGCTTTGGTCCCAGCAAAGTAGGTCTCCAGCTTTGCAGAAAGTTCATACTCTCCAGCCCTCAAGGATGGCTATCCACCCTCCTTCAGCCTCCTCCAGCCTGAGACTAATTACGTTTTCCTGAACTCCAAGGGAAGATGAAATAGCGTGTTTTCTGTGAGAGAAAGTTCTCTCTCCATGATCCTCAGTGTGGCTCTCCATGAAAAGGGGCTCACTCACCATAAACACGCTCCCCATGTGGACTGATGGGCCAGGTCATGTGATAGCCATCATAATAACAGGGATGAGCCCTAACATTGCTGGGGCGGTCACTGAACTGAGCTCTTTTCAGACGCTGCCTCTTTCCTCCAGCAGCTCTAGGTGGTGCGTGATGGCTTCCTAATGTGACAACCTGGGCACAGCTTTGTTCCCAGAATTCCCTTCTACCCACATTTCCCGTTAGGATGGGCACAAAGGAGGTACAACTCATGAGACTTGGCGGTACAGCAGGGGCAGCAGCTAAGGTGCAGCGCACACAAATTGCTGCTGATCTGCCGATTGTCAGCGGGAAGGAAGTTGAGCCTGAAATTTCTCTCCATTCCCCCAGATCTTCCTTCAGTTCTCTGACTCCTGGGTCAGGTGTGTGGTGGGTTCAGCCTGTCTTCATGGGCTTCCATCCCACTTGTGATATTCCCTTACTGCCTGCCTGCCTGACTTTGGGCTCCAGCATCAAATGTGGAGACAGCCTTGCTTAGCCAGCTGCACTGTTACTGCAGAAGCTGGTTCCCTCTGATAAACCCCTTAGTAAACACACACCTACACACACACACGTATATCTAATTTGCTACTGGTTCTGCTTCTCTGGATGAACTCTGATACAAGGTGGAAACCATGAATATACCTGTTCTATGGATGAGGACACTGAGGTGTCCAATTCTAGTTTCAACAGGTCTCCAGATGGAGAGGAGTTTTGCCCCAGGGTGTATCATACCCAGAATCTCACCAGATAACTTACTTAGATGATTTAGATCCTGAGATTTGGGGCTTTTGAGCTGAGGAGATTTTTCACTCTGAGTTGATGCTATAAATGGATTGAGACTTTTGGGGATGTTGGGATGGGGTGAATGAGTTTTGCATGTAGAATAGACATGACTCTGGTGGCCAGAGGACAGACTGCGGTAGGCAGAATAAGGGCTGTCCAAAGATATTCACATTCTAATACCTGGAACCTGTAAATATGTTACCTTACATGTCAAAAAGAACTTTGCAGATGTCATTAAATTAGGGATCTTGGGATGGGGAGACAATCCAGGATTTTCGAGGTGGGCCCAACGTAATCACAAAAGTCCTTATAAGTGAGAGAGAGAAAGGCAAGTGAGCTGGAGGAGATGTGGTGACAGCATCAGATTGAATGATGCAGGGCCATGAGTGAAGGCAAGTGGGCCACCTGTAGAAGATGGAAAAGGCAAGGAAACGATAAATGAAAAAGGAAAGGAAAGGAAGCTTCTCCTAGACTCTCCAGAAGGAATGGAACTCTACGCACCCATTTTAGACTTCTGATCTCCAGAACATTAAGATAATAAATTTGTTGGGTTTTTTTAAAGACTTTATTTTTTAAAGAGGAGTTTTAGGCCTACAAAAAATTGGGAGGAAGGAAGAGAGATTTCTGATATATCCCCCACTATCACACACACCTAGCCTCCACCATTACCAGCATCACTCACCAGAATGGGACATTTGCCACCAAGGTTGGACCTAAGTTGACATCATAATTACCCAAAGTCCACAGTTTACTTTTAGGGTTCTCTCTTACATTGAGAGTACAGTGGGGTTTATCAGAGGAGGAAGTAAATTACTTAGGTGTTCATTTACTGAGATTTGGGGGTGGTTTGTTACTGCAGCAAAAACCTAACCTAAGGCTTCCCTGGTGGCGCAGCGGTTGAGAGTCCACCTGCCGATTCAGGGGACACGGGTTCGTGCCCCGGTCCAGGAAGATCCCACATGCTACGGAGCGGCTGGGCCTGTGAGCCATGGCCGCTGAGCCTGCGCATCCGGAGCCTGTGCTCCGCAACGGGAGAGGCCACGACAGCGAGAGGCCCGCGTACCGCAAAAAAAAAAAACAAAACAAAAACAAACCTAACCTAAACAGATGCCTTTGAGAATCTGATGAAATCTTTTCACTTTCTGCTCAGGAGAATGCCTACCTGCCTGTAAACATTACATTTGGGCTCCCTGGGTGTCTGCTACCTGAGATCTCAAAACTGTTGGCTTAAACCCTGGCTAGTTTCACGCTTTATGACCTGATTTACAATAGAGGTGACCTTCCCTCCCATCGCAACTCCTCTTACACGCACCCTCTTCCCTCCAGAGATGGCCTCTGAGCTCCATATTCCTTCCCCTCCTGGATGCCACCTGGGATGGACCTAAACCCATCAACAGGATATAAAATCATTGTTACATTCACTCAAGCTTAAGGGGTTCAGGGAACTTTGGCATCCCTGAAGCTCATCCAGGGACCTCCAATCAAGAACTTCAGCTCTCTAAGGTTCATGAAATCTCTCCAGGATCTCAGACCTGTCCAATGCAGGACACTGAGAAGAGCTCACAGTTAGACGGAGCCCAAGTTATGAAACCTCAGGTGCGATGAGAACAACCCCCAAACTACCTCAGTGACACTGGAAGCCAACGCTTAGGCTTAGGCTCCGTGTGGTGGTCACAGAGGCACCCTGCCTGGACGCCAAGAAAAACTGGCCACCCACTGTGAGGACTGCAGGTGGCTGTGGTGCCTCTGGGTCCTGCCATAGTCCTCGAGGCCTGGCCCTGCTCTCCAGTGATGGAGCACAGCACAAATACTGGAGGCGGCCCTTCCTGCCCCATATGGGACTGCTGATGCCAGCCTTTACTCAGGTGCACCCCAGGGGGGTGATGGAAACTTGATTAGAATCTCATCAGAACCTGCCCCACCCAATTCTGATGTCTCCCTTTTATCTTTCACAGGTTTTACTCACAAATGAAACTCTCACCTTGCAGATTCCCTCTCAGTGTCTGCTTCCCAGAGAGCCAGGGCTGACAGACATGATGTTCTCGGCCCCAAGGGCTTCTCTGAGCCTCAAAGTCATAACCTTGAACCTCCTTTCCGAGGCTCAGTTTCTAGGGCTTCAGCTGGTGGAAAAACACCAACACCTGAAGACCTCAGACTCCTTCTGCCTGGGTCTCTGCTTCCCATAAAGCTCTGCTCTCCCCTGGCAAAGGGGAGCATCCTGGAGACACTCAGATGTAGATTCAAATGTTGGATCTGCCACTGGGCAGCTGTGCGAATTACTCTGTGTGTGTGTGTGTGCGTGTGTGTGTGTGTGTGTGTGCGCGCGCATGCACGCACCTCTTTGCGTGAATGCCCCTACATGTGCAGGTGTACCTCCTTCTCTGAGTGGGCATAAAGCCCACCTGGTATCTGTGTCTCTATCTGTCAGTGAATCCATTAATTTTTCTCTCTCTGACTTGCTTACACCTCCCACCCCGTATTTGCTGCCGATGCCAACATGGGGATATGGGACACAGACCTGAGGGCTTCAAGTTCTGAGGAAGGAGAAGTCTGTTTTCAGCAGCAGGCAGCTCTCAGCTGATCCTTGGGGCAGGAACATGTTGCAAATCCCAGGGGGCTCTGAGTGCCCCACAGATTTCATTGAGCCCTAAGACCAGGGGCTGCTGTAAGGAAGGAGTGGCTGGTATCTCCTGCTGCTGACCACCCCTCCAGGAAGCCTCCCCAGGATGCAGACCCTGACTCAACCTTGACTTTGGGGACTCCTAGGCAGGGCAGCAAACAGCCACCCACAGGTGCAATTCACCCACCAAACAACGTCAAGAACCAAAGTGCTGCAAACATGGTCAGCGCAGCCTAGAGGTTAGGAAACTTGGCTCCACTGAGCAGCAAAGAAAACCAAAACTCAGAGATGGGAGTAACTCACATGGGGCCACAAGTTCATGCCACCAGTGAGTGGTAAAGTCTGGATTCACACCAGACCAGACTGGCCCTCAGCCCCTTTGCTGCCTCTCTACCCCATGACAGCTTTGAAATCAACTCTAGGTTTTTGATTTTTAAGACAACAATAATCCATGAAGGAAACTGGGGAGGTCCATGGGGCACTAGCCAGGCAGGAGGAAGGAGGCCAGTCCCTACTTGTGGATGCACTGGTGACCAGTGCTGGAGTTGATGACCCACCTGAGGATGTACAACAAGGTGAGGGGCTGACCTCTGACTTCTCTGGGCTCAGCCAGAGTTGTCTCCAGCCTCCAGGAGAGTGACCCAAATGGAAGTTTCTCTTACACTGGCCACCTGCTTTATTAAAAGCACTAAATCTCTGAGCTTCCCTGTCAATGACCAGGGAGGGTCAGGAAAGCAACAGCAGAAGGTCTTGGGCAAGGTCTCGCCAAGCCCTGCAGTGGTAAACCTTCATCTTCTAACTTATTAATAACTCCTGCTGCCTGCATTTAGAGGCTCAGTGACTTTCCTGCTCGGTGTCACGGAGTCTTCAAGCTGCCTGTGGTCCAGCTCCATCTGGTGCAGAACCCACTTCTGTACTTGCAGATGAGTCCAGCACCCACTAGATATCCGTGCAGGTTGCCGCTTTGAGGCATGGGAGGGGAAGAGTGGGGAGGGTCTTAGGGTGGGGATATGCAGGCTGTGTGGAGGGAGGGAAGACATTGCACTCCTTGACAGGCCCTGCTGTGGAGGCAGAGGCTCTGGGCGAGGGTCCTGGGTGGGCTTCCATTGCCCCAGTTCAAGGCCAGCTTCTCCTGTGACCAGCTGTGTGATCTTGGCTAAGATACTCAATCTCTCTGAGCCTTGCCTCATCTGTTAATGGAAGTCATGATAGTGCCTACTCCAAGGGATTGTTGTCAGGATGCAATGGGACAATGACTGGATAGTGTTTCACCTTGCACTTAATAAATGCTCATCATTGCTGTAAATGAGCTTCTGCTCCTAGCTCTGCTCCTGTCTCACATTCTCAACAACTCTGTGAGTAGATAACAACACCCCAGCTGATAGACGAGGAATCCAAGGCTCTTTGGAGAGGAGAAGGAAGTTTCCTAAGGCCACACACAACCTCATGGCAGAAGACAGATTCCAGCCCCAGGCCAACACTGTCTCACCTCAGAATCTTCAGTTTTCCTCCCATGCTGAGAAAGGCTGCTATCTCTCAGTAGTTCTCAGCATTTTCTTCTCCAGTGGCGTTTGACAAATGTCCCCTGAAGTCACACACCAGCAGGGGAACCTTGCAGTCAGGGCTCAGCTCCATCAGAGCAGGTGTACCTGCCCCAGCCCAGAAGGTAGCTGGGCTTGGATGAGGCCCAGGGGCTCTAGGTGGCTTGAGGAGCCTCCAAGGACACTGAGCAGAGACCTGGCCCTGGTCTGTCTCCCACATCTGTTCTTGAAACTTAACATGATTCCAGAGGATAGACTTTTGGGACAGGGAGAACTAGGGTCACTCTAGGCTCCAGATAAGTCTTCAGTGCAAAGGTCAGGAAGAAACCATGTCAGGGGAAGCCAACATGACCTTGCCTGTGTGTGGAGAATGATGTTATCACCAACTGCTAACTTCTGTAAAGGCCGTGCTCTGTTTGCCAGCTGCTGTCCTGAATGCTCAGCATCCATTATTCTGCTGTGACAGCCTGTTGAGATAGGCTCTACTTTTATACCCATTTAACAGATGAGGAAGCTGAGGCCTACCTTAGGTCTCAAACACATGAAAGCTGAGATTGAAGCCCAGGACTGTCTTCCTGAAGCTGCTCTGTCACCTTCTCACCTTCTCATCCAACATAGGAGATGCCAATTTGAGATCTCTGGGGGTGAGGATCAGCAAATTGAACCTAGAGTCCCCTGAGAGGACACCTGTCTTCTGGTGAGCATTGTCTAAGTCTTAAAAATGGTTTTAGGTGGGTCCAGGAGGGTATGAAGAGGCCAGGGCTCTACCCCTCCCTAATCCCTTCCCCAGCCCCCAGGACCTCTTCTCCCATCTTTAAGGGGCAGGAGCTAAGCCCAGCACCTGAGGTGGCCTCTCCTGACAGCCCTGTGTGACCCTACCATGCAGGTGCTGGTAGGAGGGCAGGGTCTGGAGCATGTGCCATTAGTGCAGGGCAGCCTAGCAGTTAAGACCACTGACATTAGGGTCACATGGAATGAAGTTTGAGCTCCATCTCTGCCACTCACTAGCTGTGTGTCCTTAAACAAATTATCTAAACTTTCTGTGCCCACCCTTCCTCACCTGTGAAATGGGGCTGAGGATAGCTAGGTTTTAAGATTGTTTCAACTACTAAGTAATAACAAAGAGAGCTGATATTATAAAACGTGGACTTTGTGCCAGGTACTATTCTGAATGCTTTAACCTGAACTAGTAAGTGCTGAAGCCTGGGTTGCAATGCAGGTAGTCTGTATCCAGAATCTGTGCTCTGAAAAGCTGGGCCAAAATGAATGTGAAGTCCTTAGAACAGGGCCTGGAATATCCTAAAACCAGGATTTCTCCATGTGTGCCCTTCACGCAAACTTGAGTCAGAGTCACCTTGGGCTGGGAAGAGGTGGGCAGAAGTAAGTGGGGGGTGCCTGTTTGAATTACAGATTCCGCAGCCTTATCTGATACCCACTGAGTCAGAATTACTGGGGCCTGGGGATCAGCTTTTGAACAGACATGTCTATCCTCCTTGACCAGATAATTCTTAAGCCCCCTGAAGAATTAGCATCAGGGACTTGGTGTGCCATGAAAGCAGCTATGAATTTATTTCACAAGTTTCAAGACTAAAGATCTAGAGCCCTATGTTCTGGAGCAAGCCCTGGCACGAGCAAGCCACAGTACCATGGGTCATTCCCTTGTCTCAGATTTCCCATATGTCTAACAGAGATCCTGGTCCCCATGCTGCCCACCTCATGGGACACATGTGAACGTGATGGTGATGGTGACTGCAGAGATTGCCTGTAACAAAGCAGGCAGGCCCAGAGTCACACTGCCCCAAGATGAAATCCTACTGCTGACAGGGATGTCATTTTAATTTCCTTGTTGTTTCTTTTATTATATTTTAAAATTATTTTCTAAGCGGTTGCCTCAGGGATTACCATTAATGTTAATTTAAAACAATCTAGTTCAAATTAATGCCAGTTTAATTTCAAAAACATAAAAAAATCTTTGCTCCAATAAAGTCCTATTACCTCCTCCCATGCTATTATTATGCAAATTATCTTCATATGTTCTAAGCCCATCAGCACAGATTTATAATTATTGCCTTGTGCAGTTGTCTTTTAAATCAAATATGAGAAGGAAATAATTACAAAAATTGCATTTCCACTGCCTTTTATCTTTACTTATGTAGCTACCATGGCAGTGCTCTTTATTTCTTCATGTGGATTAAAATTGTTATCCAGAGTCCTTTCATCTCAGCCTGAAGCACTGTTTTCAGTATTCCTTGCAGGGCAGCTCTGCTAGTGACAGATACTCAGTTTTTTGCATATCTGGTAAGATCTTAATTTCTCCCTCCGTTTTGAAGAATGTTTTTCCTGGATATAAATTTCTTGGTTGACAATTTTTCTTTAAGCACTTTGAATATGTCATCCCACTGCCTTTGGGCCTCCATGGTTGCTGATGAGAAGTCAGCTGTTAATATTGTTGATAGTTCCTCATCTGTAATGGGTCATTTTTTTCTTGCTGCTTTCAAGATACTCTCTTTGTCTTCAGCCAGACTGTTGTCTAAATGACTATACTTTCTACATTCCTACCAGCAATATATAGGGGTTCCAATTTCTCCACATAACACTTACTATTATCTGACTTTTTATTCTAGTAAGTATGAAATGGTTTTCCTGATAACTAATGATATGGAGCATCTTTTCATGTGCTTATTGGTCATTTGTATATCTTCTTTGGAGAAATGTATATTCAAATCATTTGTCCATTTTTAACTGGATTGTTTGTCTTTTTTTGTTGCTGAATTGTAAGAGTTTTAAAGATGTAGTCTATCTTTATTAGGTATATGATACATTCAAATACATTTTTCCAGTCTATGACTTGCCTTTTCACTTTCTTGACAGTGGCGTCTGAAGAACAAAAGTTTTAAAAATTTTGTTAAAGTCAAATTTACCTTTATTTTTGTTTGTTTGTTACTCAGGCTTTAGGTGTCAAATCTTGGAATTTGTTGCCAAATCCAAGGTCATGCAGGTATACCCTTATGTTTTCTCCTAAGAGTTTTGTAGAGTCATCTCTTACACTTATGTCTGAACCATTTTGAGTTATTTTTGCACATAATATAAGGTAATGGTCCAGCTTCATTCTTTTGCATGTGGCTATCCAGTTGTTGCAGCACCATTTGTTGAAAAGACTATTATTTTCCCATTGATTTGTCTTGGCACCTTTGTTGAAACTCAATTGACCACAGAACCATGGGTTCATTTTTGGACTCTCAATTATAGTTCATTGATTATATGTCTGTCCTTATGCCAGTTCCATGTTGTCTTTATTACTGCTGCATTCTAGTATGTTTTGAAGTTTAAAAATGTGAATTATCCTACATTGTTTCTCTTTTCCAAAATTGTTTTGGCTGTTCTGGGTCACTCGCAGTGCCACATGTATTTTATTTATTTATTTATTTATTTTTAGTTTTTTAAACAACTTTATTGAGATATAATTCACATACCATACAGTTCACCTATTTAAAGTCTACAATTAAATGGTTCTCATTATAATCACAGATATGGGCAACCACAGTCAATTTTAGAACACTTTCATCACCTCAGTAAGAAACCCCATACGCTTTAACTATCGCCCTCCTGCCCACCTATTCCATCCCCTCAACCCCACCCATTAGCGGGTGCCCTAATCACCCACTAATCTACTTTCTTTCTCTATAGATCTCCATATTCTGGACATTTCATATGAATGGAATTATGTAATCCATGAAGAGATGCACAACATCACTAATAATTAGAGAAATGCAAATCAAAACTACAATGAGGTATTACCTCACACCGGTCAGAATGGCCATTATCAAAAAATCTAGAAACAATAAATGCTGGAAAGGGTGTGGTGAAAGGAACCCTCCTCCAGTGTTGGTGGGAATGTAAATTGATACAACCACTATGGAGAACAGTAGGGAGGTTCCTTAAAAAACTAAAAATAGAACTACCATATGTCGCAGCAACTCCACTACTGGGCATATACCTTGAGAAAACCATAATTCAAGAAGATACAAGTACCATGATGTTCATTGCAGCACTATTTACAATAGCCAGGACATGGAAGCAACCTAAATGTCCATCGACAGATGAATGGATAAAGAAGATGTGGCACAGATATACAATGCAATATTACTCAGCCATAAAAAAGAATGCGAGTGAGTTATTTGTATGAGTGAGTTATTTGCATGAGGTGGATGGACCTAGAGTCTGTCATACAGAGTGAAGTAAGTCAGAAAGAGGAAAACAAATACCGTATGCTATTGCACATATATGGAATCTAAAAAAACGGTACTGATGAACCTAGTGGCAGTGCAGGAATAAAGACGCAGACACAGAGAACGGAATTGAGGACATGGGGCGGAAGGGGAAGCCACATATATTTTAGTAGCAGCTTGTCAATTTCTACAACGAAGTCATCTGAGATGCTAATAGGGATTGTATTGAATCTGCAGATCAATTTCAGGAGTATTGCCACCTTAACAATACTGCGTCTTCCAATCCATGAACATGGAATGTTTGTCCATTTATTTGCATCATCTTTAATTTGTTTCAATAAAGTTTCATAGTTTTCAGAGCATAAGTTTTGCACTTCTTTGGTTAAATCTATTCCTAAATACTTTATTCTTTTTGATTCTATTGTAAATGTAATTGTTTTCTGAATTTCATTTTTGGTTTGTTCATTGCCAGTGCATAGAAATACAATCAATTTTTATATATTTATCTTGTATCTTGCAGTCTTGGTGAACTCATTTGTCCTAATAGGTTTTTAGTGGGTTTCATTTTTTATTAGTTTTAGTAAATTTAGAGGATGACTTAGGACTTTCTATACACAAAATCATGTCATCTGTAATTAAAAATAGTTTAACTTCTTCCTTTCCAATCTGGCTGTCTTTCATTTCTTTTTCTTGCCTAATTATCCTGGATAGAACCTCTAGTACAACATTGAATAGAAGGGGGTATGTCCACAGCCACCCTGGGGTGACCAGACCCAGCTGTTAAGTTCCACTTACTGCTGGCTAATTGTTCTGTTGTTTAAAAAAAAAATGCTCTGGAGCACAAATTGCTTCACAGACAAATCTAATCAATCTTGGGCTCCTTTGAAGGGATAGTTTCAGAGGTCAGTGTTAGAGATTTATTCTGACCCCCGGAGGGTTCTTCTCACCTGTCTCTTTCCCTGGTTCTCTCTGGGAAAATAGCTGGCCTTCAGTTTAACCTATATCTCCAATGAATCTATCAATCTCTTCCCAATTACATTTCTCTACAACTTTCACTAATTTTGACAATTACCTTACACTTGAACTTCTCCACATTCTGCTGCAAATAAAGTCAGCTCCTTTGGGGTGGGGGTAATTTGGTGCGCTCTATTCTATACCCAGCTACTCCCCTTGAGCAAAATCATCTCTCAGCCTCATCTCTGGTTCTGGGGGGGGAAAATGGCACACTTCTCTCTGTATGACATCCCCATTTCAGGGTCTGAGTGTTTAGTGGATGGGGCAATAGCAGCTCCAGATCTCTTGGACTTGCCTCTTTGTCAGAAACTCCCACCCCATGATGCAGGGCAAGGACAGTGAGGGTCCCATTATTCTCAGTGATGTTGCACTCAAGTAGAGCCCATGAGTGGGGGATGGGCAGAAGACGAGCACCTCCACCTCTTAGTCACACTTACCCTGAACTTAGCCTTGACAACAGGTAGCTGGGGGCAGGATTAGAAATACTGATATCCTACCCTTCCTGGGAAAACAGGTCTCTGGCTGGAAGAGGGATCCCTGTGTTCTCAGCTGTACCAATATTGAGTGCACTTTCCATCATGTAGAACTGGGCAGGGGTGGTAAGGATATGAGTCTTGGTTCAAATATCCCAGACTGTGCAGGTCTTATCAGTTTTTGTGGGGTTTCTTAAATAAATGCTTCTGTATTTGCTTTATGTCCATAGGACCATTTCTAAAGATTTTAAAGGTTTGGGTGGGGTTTATTTTGTTTTGTTTTTTAGTATTTTTCACCAGTTTCACAGAAAAATGGGTTTCTGGAGCTTTTCATGCTGTCATGCTAGAAGTGGAAAATTCTTACCATTATTTTTGACTTTTCCCCTCAAACATGCTCCTTTCCAGGTTCCCACTGAAAGATGCCATCATCCACCAGACAAGAGTGCTCAGTGTCGTTGTCCCTGGTTCTGTTCATCAAGTATCTCAGGACTTGACCTTTCTGGTCCTCTTGGTTAGGGCTTGTTGGGTAACTAGCTCTGACACACTCATTGTGAGGGGAAGCAGCATGATTCAGTTCTGACCAGGGCACTTAAACACCAATGTGAGACACTCTCCCCTCTCTCCTCCCAAACCCCAAAGTTATTTTTTTCTTCTTACACAGTGAGAAGAAACTTTCTAAACAGTGGCTAATTCAAAAGCCTGGTTTCCTGAGTGAAGAACATATAAAGCAGGGCCATAGCTGGCCATTGATGGACATGTAGCCCAAGCAAGAAACTAGGTGTGGAGCGAAGCACTCCCTTACTCTATATGATGAAATAATAGCATGACCACAAAACATTTATCTGTGCTTTGCATGGTTGTCTCCAGAGGCTTAGAAAAATCAAGTCATTTGTCTGAATCCCTGGGAAGGAGGGGGCTGGAAAGTGAACCCAGGTATGACCCACAGCCCTTGTTCTCCACTGTCCCCTTCAAGGACCACACCAGGCACTGGGCCCTGCTGGCCTTGTCCCTGACCTCCTGGGGTGGCTGTCTTTGTGCTGACTGCTCTGACAGGCAGAAAGTGTTTCTTCCCTTTGAATTCTTATCTGCTTCCTGGAAGGTTCTAGCAACGGGCTCTTGTTTGGTCCTCTGGAGCCACACAGAGTGAGTCTAATTTTCTCAGAAACTGCAAAATAGATTTAATAAACTCCACTAAGGTGTGTAATCTCATAGACAGGATGCAAATGTTCTATCCTTTGGATTTTTTTTTCATAATTACTAGAACCATGAAAATTGCAGGGATTAGAGACTTGGCTGGAAACGAGGATGGATTGTATCGCCAAGAAAGTAAAAATGAACTGAAACTCCTGCACAATAAGGCCAGCTAGGATTTGCATTAAATTAGGAGGAAGGTCCAGGGCCATTAATTCCATGGGAACAAGCAATGACCTTCTGGGGTTTGTTTAGGATACTCAGAAGCAGGGAGATTTGAGGTCTTTCTTCAAAAAACAAATCCATTACTAACACCGTACTCAATGGTGAAATACTGAAAAAGCTTTTCCTCTAAGATGAGGGAAATGAAAAAAAATGCCCACCTCTACCACTTCTATTCAACATAGTACTGAATGTTCTAGTTGGAGCAGTCAGCTTGTTCGTAAAAATGAACAATCTGAAAAGGAAATTAAGAGAACAATTCCATTTACAATAGTACCACAAAGAATAATACTTAGGAAATAGGTTAACTGAAGAAGTGGAAGACTTGTACACTAAAAACTATGAAACATTGCTGAAAGAAATAAAAGAAGATGTAAGTAAACAAAAACATGTTCATGGATTTGAAGATGTATTATTATAAACTTAACATTAATATGTCAATGCTACTCAAAGCAATCTACAGATTAAATGCAATCCCAATGATTTTTTTTTTGCAGAAATAGAAAAATCCATCCTGAAATTAATATAGAATCTCAAGGGATCCTGAACAGCCAAAAATATCTTGAAAAAGAACAAAGTTGGATGTCTTATACTTTCTGATGTCAAAACTTACTACAAAATATAGTAATCAAAACAGTGTGGTACTGGCATAAAGACAGACATATATACCAATTAAGTAGAGTACAGAGCCCCAAAATAAAGCTTTGATATGTGGTCCAGAGATTTTCAACAAGAGTTCCAAGAGAATTCAGTGGGGAAAGAACAATCTTTTTAACTAATGGTATTGGGAAAACTGGATATCTACATGCAAAATAATAAAGATGGACCCTTATCTTAAAACATATACAAAAATTTACCCAAATTAGATTAAAAACCTAAATATAAGAGCTAAAACTATAAAATGTTTAGAAGAAAACATAGATGAAAACTTCATGACATTGGATTCAGCAATGATTGCTTTGATATGACACCAAAAGCACAGACAACAAAAGAAAAAAATAAATTAGAACACATCAAAAATTTTGTAAAAACTTTTGTGCATCAAAGGGCATTATCAACCAAGTAATAAGGCAACCCACAGAATGTAAGAAAATATTTGCAAATCATATCTGATAAGGGATTAACATCCAGATTATATAAAGAACTCCTAAAACTCAATGAAAACAACAACAATTTTAAAAGGGGCAAAGGACCTGAACAGACATTTCTCCAAAGAAGATATACCAATGTCCAATGAGCACATGAAAAGATTCTCACAAATGATAAAAATTAGGGAAATACAAATCAAAACCACATAAGATACCACTTCACACTCATTAAGATGACTATAATCAAAACGATAGAAAATAACAAGAGTTGGTGAGGATGGAACACTTGGACACTGCTGGTGGGAATGTAAAATGGTGCAGCCACTGTAGAAAACAATATGGCAGTCCTCTAAAAAAACAAACACAGAATATAATCCAGCAATTCCACTTCTGGGTAGGTACCTCAAAGAACTAAAATTTGAGATTCAAAAGATATTTTTATACCAAGATTCATAACAGCATTATTCACAATAGCCAAAAGACGGAGACCACGCAAATGTTCATCAACAGATGAATGTATAAACAAAACGTGGTGTATACATACAATGAAATATTATTCAGCCTTAAAAAGTAGTGAAATTCTCATACATGCTATGACATGGATGAAGCTTGAAGACATTATGCTGTGTAAAATAAGCCAGACACAAAAGGACAAATATTGTATGATTCCACTTATATGAAGTATCCGGAATAGTCAAATTCTTAGAGACAAAAAGTAGAATAGTGGTTAGCAGGTGCTTGGGGAGAGGGAGAATGTGGAGTTATTGTTAAATTGGTACGGAGTTTCAGTGTGGAATGATGAAGTTCTGGAGATGGATAGTGGTGATGTGAATGTACTTAAGGCCATTAAACTTACACTTTGTGAGAGAGTGGTAGTGTATATTTGGACATATATACACTACCAAATGTAAAATAGATAGCTAGTGGTAAGCAGTCACATAGCACAGGGAGATCAGCTTGGTGCTTTGTGACCACCTAGAGGGGTGGGATAGGGAGGGTGGGAGGGAGGGAGACGCAAGAGGGAAGAGATATGGGGATATATGTATATGTATAACTGATTGACTTTGTTATAAAGCAGAAACTAACACACCATTGTAAAGCAATTATACTCCAATAAGAATGTTAAAAAAGGTAAATTTTATGTTATATATATTTTACAATTAAAATGTAAAATGCATACAAAAATTTGCATTTTAACAAATAAAACCCAGAACATCCCAAATTTACTAAATGTCTGCTGGAAGAATTCCTAGAGATCATCTAGGCCAATTTCACTTTCCAGGATAACATTCATCCACTACCACCATCTGTTTCCCCCTACTCCCCACCCGCAAGAGGAAGAGGCTTGCTCAAGGACAAGCAGCTGGTCCATGGGAACCCGGAACTAGAATATAGGCTTTCTGACACCTCCCAGTGACCTTCTCACTGCATCACTTAGTCTTGGCTCCCCTTCAGCTTAGATAATGAAAGTTCCCAGACTGTCATCAGAGCAGTAGGGAACACCATGGTGGTAAAAGCAGAGCCTTCTCTTCATACACCTGTGTGGTCCACAAGAAACAGTGGGATATGTGTGATGGAGCAGGGCCTGAACATCCCAACCTCTCTTTTACTTCCCACTTCATATATGGCAGCACACAAATCACAGCTTCTCATCACATGCACATGGCAGACATTGTTAATCAATTATAGCACCTGCCCCACTGAGTCTGGACCCAACCTCACAACTGTATTCAATACTAGAGTTTACACATGGGGTGAAATCTGTCTCCCCCTATATTCATAAGCTTCATCAAGAGAATAATAATAAAAAAAAAAACGAGAAGAACAATACTTTTTTTCATTTCTTTCTAAAAGTACTATTGAATATCTGTTATGTGTCATGTGTTTGGTTAGGAAGTTTACCAACATTACCTCATGTAATCCCCCAACCAACTAAATGATCCTTATTTAACACATGGGAAAGCTGAGATTCAGAGTTGCAAAAGTATTTGCCCAACTTTGTCCTTCTAGGCTTTCACAGAACTGGAATTCAAACCCAGGGCTCTCTGACTGCACAACTATTCAGCATACCTGGAAAATCTCTAATACCAGGTAGGTAGACAAGTTTCATTTCACAAACCCATGCAAGTTGGTTGGTTTTGTTTTCCTGATATGTAGCCTTGAAAAGAAGATTGGGGCTGGGTTCAGGATCAGGAAGAAAGAGTGCTGTGATGGATTAGTGATGTCTGCCATGGGAATGCAGAGGCCTTGCATAGGCCAAAGCCAGTGTGTGAGAGAGTTATGGGTCACATGTCAGGATTTGTTTCTGAAGTGGGACAGGGTACATGTGAGTGCTGCCTGTTCTTGCCTATGATGGCCATGCAGTCTTACTCTACTCTCAGGCTCTGGGTCCCCCAGTTCTCTGCTGTGCTCTGCAAGGAAACCACCCTGCCACTTCCCTGGGTTGGCAATGGGATTGAAAAAGATAATGGAGGAGAAAGCACTTGATGCCTAAGTGAAAATGGTGGCGTAGACACATATTTACCTTCTTCTCTCAAAATCAACCTAAAACAACAATCACAAAAACAAAAATGAAAAATAGAGGGGGTGTCTTTTCATTGTGAATTATACCAGAAATCGGCTACAACTCCAACCACAAAATCTGAAACGTGCCAAGTTTTGTAAAATCTATCAAAACAAGTGAAGAGGGCTTCCCTGGTGGCGCAGTGGTTGAGAGTCCGCCTGCCGATGCAGGGGACGCGGGTTCGTGCTCCGGTCCGGGAAGATCCCACATGCCGCGGAGCGGCTGGGCCCGTGAGCCATGGCCGCTGAGCCTGCGCGTCCGGAGCCTGTGCCCCACAACGGGAGAGGCCACAACAGTGAGAGGCCCGCGTACCGCAAAAAAATCAAAGAAAGAAAAGAAGCAAGGATGATGGCATGAGAGGGGCGGGGGCAGTGGCGTGCCAGAGCAGGCTCAAACCAGCTCACGGAACTGATGGCTAGATTTTCAGGAATTTCATCAGTCAGTTGTTAAACACAGCCATGATGAACAATTAAATTGTTTTAACTCATAATGAAACAGATTATATTAAAACCACAGTTAATAAACACGCAAAACCTATCAATCCCTAATTACAGTATAATATTGTACGATTGAATACACGTTTGAGGCTAGTTGCATCTATGGTACAGAAACACTGTAGAATGGTGCACGCCTCTGTGTCTCTTCCAAACCTCCCGCTCATTAACATCTCATTGGTAGCTTGAAATTGAACATGGTGGGAGTATTCACACCACAGAGACTGGCCAGCACTACAAATCAGGGCTTTGTTTCCTGGAGAGCCAGTTGTGAATTATTTACCGGTACACCACTGAGTGTGGGAGAAGGCCAGAGCAAGGAGAGAAGGGACAGATTCCAGTGTGGAGGCAGAAGCAGCATTCCATGTCACCCAGCCCTCAGCCAAGGATGACATGGGCCCAGAAAGGCCCAGGAGCTGGTCCACCATGACACAGGAAGTCTCTGGCTGCCCACCTTCCAGGGTGGAGGGAGCCAGAGAGGGTCTGTGTCTCTGGAGGGGAGCCCCTGGCTCCCTGATGATGCCCTTCTGTCTCATGCCCAGAGCTCAGGGAGGGGGGTGCCCACCTATGAGAGGGCCCGCCTCACCCATGGTCTCTGTCGGGATGACGTAAGCTCATGTCTCTGTGAGTCTGCAGGGACTCAGGTTCCTGATCTCTCTCAGGGGGCCCCTGACTCCAGTGAGCACTAGAATTCCTCCATCAGACTGGAGGTTTGTAAAGGCAGGTCTGTTTTTCTGTCCAGACTAGGGGCTCCTAAGGGCAGGGCCATGCCTCCCATATCATACTGGGGGGACAGGACTGCTTCTCTCTTCAGGTTTGGAGTTTTGAGGACTGTCTGACTCGGAGTCTCTGTGGGCATAACTGTGTCCCCTCTTCAGGTGAGGCTTTCTGTTCAAGCATACCCCACTGGACATCTTCCCTTGTTCTTTGTAAGACTGGGATCTGGGGTGGGTAGAGTCTGTCAAGCCAGCTCTGTCCAGTCCAGGGGGACCCTGAGGGGAAGATAAGGAGCTGGTCTGGAAGAGGGAAGGAGGAGGATGCTGACTCTCAAACCCCTTGGATACAGGGGAACATCTGTGCCAGAAGGACGAAAGGCCCAGAGATCCTGAGGACAGTCCCCCACTGTGTCTTCCATCCTGGGAAAGACCAGGCAGAGCTAGGACCAGCCCCAACCCTCTTGAAGCCCTCACTAATAACTAAGGAACAGAGACAGCTGGGCTTATCCACCTATTCATCCATCCATTCATTCATTCATTCAACAAGCATTTCTTGAGCACCTACTATGTGGCTGGCACCATGCAGAGCACAGGGGATGCAACAGGGCACAAAACAGACAAGGTCTCTATACCACAAAGCTTGCAACTTATGGGGGAGATTGGTAATAAATACACCGATGAATGAATAAGCAAGATAACTTCCTACAGTATTAAATGCCATGAAGGAAATAAAGCAGGATGATGTGGGACAGAGTGCCTGGGGTGGGGGTCCTTTCTCCAGGGGCCTGGGAAGGCTCTCAAGGTTTAGGCTGAGATCTGTGGATGAGAAGGGCGTCCCAGGCATCAAGACAGTGAATACGATGACCTTGGCACCATCTAGGAGTTCTCCATAGGCCAGGGTGGCTGAGCTGTTGTGCACAAGAGGGTGTGGGGCAGGATGAGGTCGTGAGAGTGGCTGGAGAGAGCTGTCATTTCATGCACAACCTCGTGACCATGGTGAGGACTCTGAAGTTTATTCTGGGAGCAGCAGGCGGAGTCAGACAGGTGAGGACAACCTTGCAGCTGCTGGGCTGCTGGGCTCAGAAATGCTGCAGCAGAGGCCACAGGGGCCCCGCGAGGCTGAGCAATTAAACATCGAGGAGGTGGGGTCTTATCAGCACCAGGGCTGGAGTACAGATTAGACTGAAACTTGCTCTTTATTTCCAGAATTCAAGGTGGTGGCCTGGGGATGGGTGAGCACTGGGGAGGGTGGTGTGGTGGAGGTGCTGTTGCGGGAAGGGTGTCAGTGCACAGAGCTCAGGAGCAAGAGGCCAGCTTGGAGTGGGCAGGGAATGACAGGGACAGCAGCCTTCACTGAGCTCAGCCTATGAGCCAGGTCCTGAATAAAGCACCCACGTGTCCTCTAGCTCATCAGCACGTGCTCTGTAAGTGTCCGCCCTCCTCGCTAGCTTTCATGATCACAATCACCATCGTCGTCCTCCAGCTCCTTCACTGAGCACTCACCTGGCGCCGGGCCCTCTGCTAACTGGGTCTGTGTCTGTAACAACGACCCTCATCACACATCTGCATCAGGGCTGCTTCACCACCGTCCTCCCATGGGAAGTGGAAGCAAGGAGCTCAAGGTCATGCAGGGGGTGCTGAGGGTGTGATTCTGAGCCCAGCACGCTGTGCACAACCACTGCTCTGCACCCTCTCTGTAGACTCCACTGATACCCCCAGTGGGGGTCCAAGGCTAAGAGGAGGGGAGGTGACACTAGAAGCCCTGCAGTGGAATCTGTACCCTGATGGGGAGGGGGTGCCTGCTCTCCTCGTGTTCTCTCCACCACCCTGACATTTGATGGGGCTCACAGGCTCACCCCAGGACCCCGAGTGAGGGGTCAGTGGAGGACCAGTGGGAGAGGAGTGGGCCCTGTTCCCCAACAGACCCAGGCTCATGCCACTGGGGCTTGCGGCTCTGGGCCAGTCATTCAACTTCTCAGAGCCTCAGTTTCTTCCTCTGTAAAATGGGGCAGCGGCAGCTTGTTGGGAGGCTGGGAACCGAGGCAGGCACAGGTGTTTAGCACATAGTAGGTGCTCAGGAATGGCTGTGCCTTCCCATCCCCCTTGGGGCTGAGGTTCCTGCAGGCTGGGGCCTGGGGGTCCCCTCCATTAGAGAGTCCTAAGCTCCCTCTGAGAGCACTGGGGGCGGGAGAAGAGGCTAGACTGGTCTTGGCACACTGTACCTCACTCAGCACGGAGGCCCCCTGAGGCCTTGGGAGAGCTCCACCACTGCCCACCCAAACGCTAGAGGGAAGGTCCGAGGCTGGCTCAGAACAGATTCACGTGCCTGAGGTCCCAGCAGTCTTGTGGACCCTCCACAGTGAATTCCCACCTAACAGGATGGTGCTGCTGGAGCCAGAGGAGGTCCATCTGAACAGGCCACTATCCACAAACTGCTTCTTGGGCCGAGGAGCCCACGATTCTCCACTGGGTCAGATGGGAAACGCTGTGCAGCCACAGCAAAAGCCTGCCTTGGGGACTGTGGCCCCCAACCAAGGTGAGCTCTTCCCCCTGCACTCCACAACCTGACCTCTCATCACCCACAGGTCATGCCCTGTCTCCTGGGAGATCACCACACTGCCCCTCACTAGATAGCCACTGTGTGGGTTTTAGCCCAGAAGATCCTGAATCCCAGGGAATCCTTCAGACTTGGGCAAATCGGGAGGGTTGGTCACCTTAACCCCACACCTTGCCACCCTTCAGTGGTGGGCGAGTACTAATAACTAACTCTCCCAGAGCACCCACCTGAGCACAGAGACCATCGCGCTTAATTCTCCTAATGGTCTTACGCAGGAGGAATGGTAACTGTGTCCACTTTGCAGGTGACAGAGAAGAGGTTTGGAGAGGAGAAATAAACAACCAGAAAGTGGGGGACCTACAGGCTTCCAGGGCCCCCCAGCTATCACCCCCAGGGCAGACCTGCACCCTATCACCCACCCCCAGGTACCCTCACACCATCATCTGTCCCCTATCCCCACTCCCACCTGCTGCCCCTGACCAGGTGCTGCTTGCCAGTCCTTGCACACGCATGCAAGCACATGCTCACACACTCACACTTGCTGGCTGCACTCTGCACGCACTCGGGCACTGGTCCCCAGATGTGTCTCCACATCCACATTCACGCCCACCACCTTCCTACATGAAGCCCCCTCAGGGGCTTCTTCTCATAGCTCTTGTGCCAGGTGTGCTATGAAATTAGCATCACGTTCAAAGGTGAGGTGAGAGATAGATAAAGTAGAGCAGAATCTCCTTTTAATTACCTGTTGAAGATCCCAATTTTTCAGATGATGATTATAAGAATTAAAAATTCTCTTATCAGGGGTAGAGAGGGAGTTTCTAGAAGGAAGGACAGGAAGGGAGGGAGGCAATGAGGGCTCTAAAACAAGACCCAGAGAACCGCCTCTCCCTCCCCCAGTCCCTAGTAAATCCGCAGCAAGTTTTGGGGCTAGGAGTGTATGGGAGAAGGGGAAGCTTGGAGAAGGGAGTCAAAGGATCACCCAAGAGCCTCTGGCTGGGCCTGAGGTGACAAAAGCAGCCAGTCAGGGCTCGTCCTTCACCTGTGGACTGATGCTCCTCAGGGAAGCTGAATGTCTTCAGAGAAGGAGGTGACTTGACTGGGTTGAGGGACTGAAAATCAGTAGGATCCCGTGGTGGGTCCCATCACAGGGGGTGTGTCACGTGTTTGCTCTGTAGCCCTCTTGGCCTGGGCTCTGCTGATGACCCAGCCGTGACTTTGGGTGTGTCACCCACGCACTCTGATTGCCGCGGCTCTTGGCCACCTGCAAACACCTTCCCGGCCAGCTCCTTGCTGCAGCCGCCCAGCAGCCCACCACGATGGAAGCACCGAGAGAGCAGAGGCCTCTCCACTGTCCATCTCCGTGTCCTCAGTGTCCAGACCAGGGCCTGGCACACAGGAAGCTCCCAAGAAATGTTTGTCTAAGGACGACGAGAGCGTGTAAATAATCAGGACACATCCATGAGGTAGGCATTCTCATCCGCATTTACCAGGGGAGGAGCCTGAGGCTCAGAGAGGTGAAGTGCTTGCCCCAAATCACACGGCTGGGGGAGGGGGCAGGGATTAGGAAGGGGAGGGTCAGTGGTAGGGCTGGGAGAGCAGCATGGATCTTGGGGAGAGGCGGCCAGAGCGGTCCTGCATTTAGACAGCAAATCACATGTTTTACAAGGCTCCAGACATTCCTGGGGAAACTCAAGCCAGCCTGTGTGAGGCCCCAGTGATGGTGACCTTGAGGGAGAAGGGGGAGGAGGGAGGAAGGGAGGGAGTGAGGGAGCAGCCTTATTTGCCTAAAGGCCCCACCTTGTCCAATCAGCTGGGCTCTCAGGGGCGGGAGCATCAGGACCTGGCCAATCACCAGGAGGCTGGGAGCAGAGGCCAGTGGAGCAGAGCCAGGCCCCACCCAGGTCAGTGGCCAGGCCCTACACCCTGTGTTCAGGATGGACCCTCCCGACTGTCTTTTTGCTCCTTGACCTCCTTGAGGTCTCCCAATAGCCCAGCATCCAGGACAGGAATAATCACCTCTACTTTGCAGATGAGGCAACTGAGGCCGAGAGAGGCCAAGTGACTTACCCAAGGTCACACAGCCAGTCAGCAGCAGCAGAGCTGACCCAGACTCTGACTCCCATGCCAGGGTGCTGAGTCCTGCCCCTCCCACTTCCTCTCGGCTGCCGTGGCCCAGGGTCCTGCTGAGCACCCCTCCCTGGGCCTGTCCTCCATGACCATCAGCCACCTCTTCCCACCAAACACCCCCACCCAGAGCTTGGCTCAGAGCTGCTGCCCACTCCCAAGCCCCCTCTCCAGCCTCCATCCCTGAGCCTCAGACCCTTTGCTCCAGCTGCCGTCGGATACCCAGACACTGGGGTCAGAGACCCTGGAATGTCAGGGTTGTCAGAGGCCCCAGGAAGGGTCTGGACCTCCCCGAGGGCTGCAGGTGGGAACCGTGGTGGTCCCTCAGCACCAGGCTGTGCCACTCCCCTCCATGAAGCCCCCCAGGGCCTGAATTGGGGTGCTGGTTCTCTCCCTGCATCCCTCCCCCTGCTTCCTGCCTCACTTACCCCCAGAAGATTCTGAAAATCCAGGTCTAAGGTGTGATTTACACACTTCCTGGGGAAGGAGGGCAGTGTCTACACCTGCAGTGACCAAGAGGCCTGGTGATTTACTCGGCCGGGAAATGCTTGCTTCTCCAAAGTGATGGTCTTGGCCACTCCTGGTTGAAGACTGAGACTTACTGAAGCTTCCCTCTCCCAGGGATTCACCTGATGGCTTTGGGGTGGGGGACCACAGAGGTGAAGGAGCCATGGGGACCCCCACACAGTGAGGAGCAAACCTAGACAGTGTAGTTAGAAAGAAGATAGACTTAGGGGTCACCAGGGGTCTGGGTGTGAATCCCTGCCCCACCATGGCCAAACTGTGTGACCTTGGGAGGGTCACTTAATCTCTCTGGGCCTCAATTTCCTCATCTGCAAAATGGGTATAATCACACAATGGGGTTGGTGACATCTGCCCTCCAAAGATGATGAGACTTAGATGAGGGGTTGTGTATAAATGCCTGGCACATAGCAGGTGCTCAGGAAAGTTGAATTCTCCCCTGCAGCCCATTTGAGGTCTCCCTTTCCCTGCCAGATCACCTCCTCCAGGTCTCCCCCACTAGCTTTCCTCTAAGTGCCCACTTGCATCCATCTCTGTCCTCGGGGAGAACAGACCCTGTCAGTCTCTCAGGTTCCAGGTCCCTGTGGCTCAGGAAAGAAAAGGACGAGGTCCCACTAGCAGGATGGGCCCAGCTGTGTGCCAGGACGCCGGGCACAGATGGTTCACACGCCCAGGGATCGTTAGCAGTGCAGCTGCTTCCCTGCTGATGAGTTAACACATCTTGTCTATAAACAGTCCTTGGCAGAGTAAGGGGCCTCTGGGGCCCAAAGTTGTGCTGTGATCCAAGGGGTCAGCAGAACTCTTTAACCTGTCTGGGTTCTAATAAACCAAGGAGGGACTGGAGAGGTGGCTGGCCTAGTTAGCTCTGCAGACCCGGGTCCATTTAGACGCCGGTGGGGAGGGAGTGGGAGTCTTCCACACTGGAGCCAGAGACCCCAGCCTGAATTCACATCCTCCTGAAGGTGTGTCCAGGCCCCTTAAAACTATGAGGGTGAGACTCTGAGTCTGAGGACAGCCCCTGCACTGTGGCAGCCAGCAGGGTATAGGGTCTGAAGGAGGGGGCTCTGGAATCAGGCCGACCAGGACCCAGAGGGACCACCAAGATCTGGGCTGTCCCTGACAAATCCCGGCCGCCCCCCTCTGTCTCTTGGGCTTTGGTCTTCTCACCATGTGGGCATCACACAGGGGCTTGAGGGCCACCTGTCCCCGAGCTGCCCCATGTTTTCATGGAACTTGGACCCTGATAGCCAAGTAGGCCCCTTCATCGGGGTAGAGGGCTCATGACTCGTCCCTCCCACTAGGCACTGGGGTCTCTGTGGACCCTCTTGTCTGTCATGGAGGAACCATCTCTGAGAAATGGAGGCCTACAGACCAGACCCACAAAAATGGGTGGAGTTTTAGTAACATAATGTTTTTTGTCATTTCATCAATTTGCTAATATATAAAATCTGAGGACTTCATGCAAAAATCTAGAGGTCTGTTTTTTAGAAAAAATCAGAAGACAGACATCGTCCCAGCAAAAGGCAGCAGGAACCAAGACGTAGCCTGGGGTCCGCATGGTCCCTGCAGCCTGTGTGAGTCATTTGCAATGCCTGATTGACCCCTGAAGACCCTTGAGTCTGTGCTGCTGTCCTGGACTCCCCAACCTAGCCTGCTTCGTACGGACGGGTAAACAGCACCCCCTCTGTCCACCTTACACTGGAATGCCACATACATGTGGGCAGGAACTGCTGTGTCCACTGCTGTATCCCGAGTGCCAGAAACAGTGCCTGGCACATAGTAGGTGCTCAGTTAACACTTGTTGAATTTATTAACTCAGTGAATCAGAGGCAGAACCATGGGTCAGACCCACATCTCCTGATTCACAAGCCAGGAGCCTCCTCAGCCCCAGTGGTTTATCCCTTGACTACCAGGCCCCACAACAGGGTTCCAACCCTCAAGTGCCCCCTCCCCCATTCAGATGTACATACTCAGCCTTTTTCTCATTCAGCTCAGATACATTTATAGCCCGTTCCCAGTTAGCCCTGGAGAGGAAGGGGAGCCTTCTGCAGAAACATTCACTTATCATCATCTTTTTTGAGCACAAAGACTATCTTTAACATTTAAAGGAAGTGTGGGATACCACGTGCTATGAGCTCTCCATTTAAGTGGGAGGTGGTCGAGAGCAGTGGTGAGGCCATGGTGTTGGGAAGACCTAAGATCAAATCCTCAATGCACCATGTTCCAGCTCTGTGTCTTTGGACACAACACTTAATTCTCTGAGCCTCAGTTTCCTCACCCATAAAATGGGGATAATACAGTACCTACCTCCAAGGGGTGTTGTAAGTATTAAATAAAATAATCCAAGGAAATCACTAAGCTCCATGCCCAGCACACAGTAGGTGTTCAAGAGATGGTGGCTGCTGTATTTCTGCCCCAACCACCAGTATTAGATCCCAAAGACAGAGGAAATGCACAAGACAGAAGCCACCAGGAAGGCAGAAATGCTTCTCAATAACTTCCCCTCTCACTGTAATTGCAGTTGCATACATATAATACAAGGGAGCTGTGTTATGTGTTGATTATTCCATCGACAGACAGTGCTTGGTATCCAGGTAAATTCAGGGGCCTCTTGTGATAGGCACCTCCAGGAGTTCTGGGGCTTCAAGTTAGGAACCTCGAAGATGGCTCTAGTCAAAGCCAGTGGGGATTCCTGCCATTCAGTTATGGTCGCAGTGCAGTAGCAGCGGCCACCTGGGCCCAGCCTCACCTCCCTTCCTACCCCACCCCTTCCAGCCAGAGCTCTGGGGTCCAGGCAGCTCAGGCCATTTCCTGAGGCTGAGAGAGAGCAGTCCTCCCCACTGGCCCCCATTCACCCCTCCAACCCCAGGCACTTGCGGCTGAGCTCTATGGCTCTCTTCCTTTCCAGTGAATATATAATTGCCTCCCAGGATGGGCCGAGATGATGGCTGTAATAAAATCACTTCATTACATCCCTCTACACAGAGCCGTTTAACGAACATGCAGCTTCAGGCCCTCCATGGCCCCTGAGCCAAACGCAAATGAAACACAGAGCACAGTATCCGTATCATTTAATTAGCTGGGGATGGGGGAAGATGGGGAGAAGGAGGGGACATCAGAGAGAGGCAGAGGGACAGAAGTTGTGTGGGGGTGGGGTGAGAGGATGAGGGAGGGCGGGAAGGAGAGGAGAGGTGAAAAAGATGAGATTGTAAAATGATATCATTTGAGCCACTGGACTCAGCTGTGCCTGAAGCTATCAACCCTTGGACATTTTAGATGAATGAGCCAGGAGATGCCTCATTTTTGCTCTGTTTTGTTTAAGCCTATTGGAGTCAGATTTATGTTCCTGGAACTGAAAGTGTCCTGAAAGATAAAACACATTGTTGGCAAAGGGAACGGCGTTTGGAAAGGCCCTAAGGATAAAGAATCACAGTCTATGCAAAAAACCCCAAATAACGCCTGTGAGTCTGAAGAGTGGTGAACGAGACAAGATGAGTGTCTGTGTATCAGGCAGAACCAGAGGAGCCTGGAAGCCTTATCAGAAGCTGGGCAAGGAGTGAGGACCAACGCGGGGGCTAAAAGACTTAATGTACTCCACCTCCGACAATAGGCATCCCCCACAGTCTTCCCCAATAGCCTCACTTCTCAGCATCCCCAGATCCCACTTGGTCCACTCTTGGAAAGTCCAGAATCAAAGATCCAGGGACAGTCAGCACCAGAAGGGACTGTTGATATCCACTAGGGCAATGCACTCTTCTTTTGTATTGTCCAAGTCATACGTGAACACATTTTCATGTATGTGTTGCATCCTCATGCATGTACAGGGTAAAAAGTCTAACCATATAGACAAAGGAAATATTCTCATGTTGCATGAGGATAAGGGTGTCCTCTGACTCACCTGAGTTGCTGGGAGGGTGACAGGCAGTGCTGTATGTAGAGCTCGCAGCCCGTGCTAGCACACAGCAAGCGCCCCATGACGCTGGCTGCCTCTGGGATGCCCTCATAACACTGCGGGCTGTTGTCTGTTTCCCTGACTGCTCCTGCAATGATCTGGGAGTCCCAAAAGGGCAAGGACCAGGCCAATTTACAGCCTTTTCCCAGGATCCCAGACAGGCCCCGTGAGGAGTCAGGATGAGCAACGTTTAATGAAAGAGGAGTTGGGGTGCAGACATGTCAGGTGACCCAGAGAGCGTCTCTGAGGGCAGAGGGTGGGCAGAGAAGTGGCCCCAGATCCACCCCCCACCCATCCCTTATACCCAAAAGGCAAAAGGCACCACCTAGTGGCCAGCGAACAGAATTTGTTCCCATGCTGTGAAAGATCAGTGCTGAACCCCTCTTGAGGAAAAGGAGGGTGAGGCCATTGCCTGGCTGCTGTCCAAGTCCAGCCTCTGTGCTGGGCTATTCACATGGGTCACTTGTCAGTGGAGACATGGCCCCTGGGGTCTCCAGAGCTGCCCCCAGGTGAGGACAGCGAGGTCCCAGGAGCAGGTGTCTCTCTGCACACACATGTCCCCTAGACTCAGTCATTCCTGCTGACCCCATGGGGTTCCCCTGCCCCTACTTTCTGCAGGATCTCCTGTGCTCTGCAGGCCCCACAACTGCGTGTGCCCTCCTGTCTCTGCTGGAGTGAGAACAAGGGTCCTCTTAAAGGATCTAATTAATAGACATTCTAGGCTTTTTTTTTCATATATAATTGAATTTATTTTTTACTTATTTATTTTTGGGATATAGTTGTTTTACAATGTTGTGTTAGTTTCTACTGTACAGCGAAGTGGAGTTCCTTGTGCTATACAGCAGGTTCTTCTCAGTTATCTATTTTATACATATTATTGTATATATGTCAATCTCAATCTCCCAATTCATCCCCACCTCCTGCTTTTCCTCCTTGGTGTCCATACACTTGTTCTCTACATCTGTGTCTCTATTTCTGTTTTCACAACTATCTCCTTTCACGTTTGTCCTGCCCCTGAACTGTCAACATGTACAAACCCACTTCTCATCCACTCTCACGCCCGTTTTGCCTCTCTCACCAGGACGTGTCAGGGCAGTGTCCCCTCACAGAGGGACTGTGAAGCAATATTTCAGCACATGTGAACAGGTTGCTCTGGCCCTTAGGTCTCCATGCTGGGAGGAGGTGGTCATAAAAACCTGGGCTGTTCAGTGCTTGTCTAAAACCTCTGCACAGCACTCCATGAAAAACAAAGTCCCTTAAGTAACTGGCCATGTGTTGTATTTGAGTAGAGACCTGAGTGAGGGTGGGAGGGAAATTCACAGGTAGGGGAGATTCAGGGCTTATATAGACTTGAGTTTCTGACTCAGACATAAAACATACTGGCTGCATGACTTGGAGTGTGTCACTTAAACTTAACTGAGCCTCAGTTTCCTCATCTGCAGAGTGGGAACAATTATAGGATCTACCCTGCTTGGAAGGTTTAAAGTTCAAGTACATGGGAAAAAAATGCACATTTCCCTAGACTTCTGCTTCTATGCAAGATGGAGTAACAGGAACTGAATTACTTTCCTGCCTGAAACAACTAAACAAAACACACAAAATATTTAAAACAATGCTTTTTAAGACATTTGACCTCATGCAATGAAAGACAGTGATCCCTGAGAGCTGGGAAACAAATGAAGTGAGCCCTGTGATTGCCCAGCTTACTGTCTTGAGAGAGTTTCCAAGACATGGTTCAGGATAGGGGGATCCAGATGGAGCCTGGAGGACTCTCTTGGTTGAAGAGATGGAGCTGAGAGTCTGGGAGAGCTTCCAAGACAGAGTACCAAAGAGGGGAGAGCTACACAGAGAGACCCCCAGAGATCTGTGAAGGATCCTCTTTGAATCTTTAGCTGAGTAATGACCAGCACATGCGTGTGGGAAAAGAACCATCTAAAAAGACTAGAATAGGAAATAATCCTTGTTGTTCACACAAGACTGGGGATAATATCTGTTCCAACCAGCCAACTTGGAAAACATAATTAATAAGGAACTGAGTACAATACTCAGAAGGATCTTACCTCAGTGTTGGGAAAAATTAGTCCTAAATTAAATGCTGCTCTGGTCTGTCTATCAAGTCTTAAAAGCAACAACCAGGGCTTCCCTGGTGGCGCAGTGGTTGAGAGTCCGCCTGCCGATGCAGGGGACACGGGTTCATGCCCAGGTCCAGGAAGATCCCACATGCCGCGGAGCGGCTGGGCCTGTGAGCCATGGCCGCTGAGCCTGCGCGTCCAGAGCCTGTGCTCCGCAACGGGAGAGGCCACAACAGTGAGAGGCCCATGTACTGCAAAAAAAAAAAAAAAAAAAAAAAAAAAAAAGCTACAACCAAAAGGATAAAACTCTTTTTAAATAATTTAACTGCACCTCAGAACAAAACTCATGAATACAGAAAAACAAAAATATCCAGCATGCAACAAAGTCAAATCCACAATGTCTGATACCATCCAAAATTATCAGGAAGCCAAAGAGACAGGACAATATGACCTGTAATGAAGAGAAAAATCAATCAACCCAGAACTCTCAGACAACAGAATTAGCAGACAAGAACATTGAAACAATTATTATAACTTTATTCAATATTTTCAAAAAACTAGAGGAAAGATTTAGCATGATAAGTAGAAACATGGGAGATGAAAAAGATTCAAATAGAATGTCAAGAGATGAAAATTTAAAAGTGTAAGACTTTTAAAAAAATGCAGATGATGGTATTGATGGCAGATTATACACTGCAGAGGAAAAGATCTGTGAGCGTGAAGACACAGCAATAGAAACTATCCAAAATTAAACACAAAAGAAAGAAAATAATTTAAAAAGTTGAATAGAGCATTCATAAACTGTGGGAAAACTTTAAGAGCCTAAAATATGTGTAACCGGTGCCCCTGAAAGATAAGAAGCGTGGAAGTACAGAAAAAAAAATTAATGAAATTATGGCTAAAAAGTTTCTGAATCTGACAAAATTTATTAACCCAGAGATGCAAGAAGCTCAGTAAACCACAAGCACAAGAAACATGAAGTATGACAAGGCACATCACAATCAAATTGATCAAAATTTGTGAAAAAGAGAAAATGTTAAAAGCAGCAAGAGAGGAAAAAATTACATTATGCATTGAGGAACAAAAATAAGAATGTGAGTGACAAAGATAAAAATGATAGCAAGTTTCTAATTAAAACAACGTAAAAGTGACATCAGTGAAAATGGCATAGTAAGGACTACTGAAAATTCTCTCTTCCATAAAACAATGGATAAAGTGGCAAAAATTCTCAGAATTGACTTTTTCAGAACTCTAGAAACTAACCAAACCAGGTTTGAAGCAATCCTGGGTGAATTTATTCAAAAAAAATAGGTTGAATCTCAGTAAGAACAGTGAGCTTTCTAGCATTGTATCTTGCTGCACTCCCATCCCACTCTGTCCAGCACGATGGTAACCTTGAAATCCAACATCCTAGAATCATGGTGAGAAGAGCAGACTGGCAACCATGGAAGGGGGCAGAACAAGGTTGGAGCAACTTCAAAGTCACATTTTTGGAAAACTGTCATTATTTGACTTGTCTGGCAGTTCCCTAGAAGATCCTGCTCATAAGGTTGTCTTTATTTTACCTCAGTCAAAACTTGCACAGTGCAAAGAGCCTTTCCCTGGGGAGCACTTGTTAAAAACAATTACAGACAATTGTTTAATTTTCATGATTGCCTGAGACAGTGGACAAGAGTTGGGGTTAGCAATAGACTAACCACAAGCTTAAAAGACAAAACTAGGGAGTAGGCTGTTCATACAGGCTTTGAAAAGCTCCAAAATATTCCCAGAAATCTAGGATGCCATAAGCATAGGTAAGGCTGTGTACATACTCAGGAAATACCTGAGAAGGCCCTAAGTCCTCAACTTTGGCTGACCTCAGGGCTTTGTGAAGGCTAAGGCAGAGTCATAAACTGGTTGAGGGTTGAAGGCATGCCCTAATCCCTACACAGAGCCCCTCAACAAAGACTGAGAAACTTACTGGTTCTAGGTTTTTAAGGCAGTCTCTGTCCAATCATTAGCTGACCACCAAGTTGTCTGAGCAGAGACTTCAATGACTACACATGACAAGGAATACAGACTTTATAGAAACATCACTAAACACACACACACACACACACACACACACACACACAATGACTAACACAAACATCAGCACAACAAACTCTGAGAAGTGGAGAATCTGATTTCCAGAGTTGCCACATTATATCATTTAAAATGTCAATAAATTTTAAGACACACAAAAAGAGGAAAATATGGCTCATACACAGCAGATCTGAGTTGGCAAAAGAAAGAATCAGTGAACTTAAAGATACATCAGTTGGGATTACCTGAGTCTGAGGAACGGAAAGGTAAAAGAATAAAGAAAATTTATAGAGAATCAAACATCCATGGGACACCATGAAACATACTAACATATAGATAACAGGAGTCACAGAAGTAGAGAAGAACGAGAAAAGAGAAAGGGGAATTTTTTTTAAAGAAATAATGACCAAAACTTCCCAAATTTGATGAAAACCATCCATCTACACATCAAAGATGCTCAACAAAATCCAAGCAGGTTAAGTTCAAAGATCTATACTTAAATACAGCATAGACAAACTGTCAAAAGACAAAGAGAGGGCGGAAGAGTAAGACGCGGAGATCACCTTCCTCCCCACAGATACACCAGAAATACATCTACACGTGGAACAACTCCTACAGAACACCTACTGAAGGCTGGCAGAAGACCTCAGACCTCCCAAAAGGCAAGAAACTCCCCACGTACCTGGGTAGGGCAAAAGAAAAAAAGAAAAAACAGAGACAAAAGAATAGGGACGGCACCTGCACCAGTGGGAGGGAGCTGTGAAGGAGGAAAAGTTTCCACACACTAGGAAGCCCCTTCGCGGGCGGAGACTGCGGGAGGCGGAGGGGGGAGCTTCGAAGCCGCGGAGGAGTGCACAGCAACAGGGGTGGCGGGGGGCAAAGCGGGGAGATTCCCGCACAGAGGATCGGTGCCGACCAGCACTCACCAGCCCGAGAGGCTTGTCTGCTCACCCGCCGGGGCGGGCGGGGCTGCGAGCTGAGGCTCTGAGGCTCAGGTTTCGGTTTCGGACGGAGCGCAGGGAGAGGACTGGGGTTGGCGGCTTGAACATAGCCTGAAGGGGTTAGTGCACCACGGCTAGCCGGGAGGGAGTCCAGGGAAAAGTGTGCACCTGCCGAAGAGGCAGGAGACTTTTCCTTCCCTCTTTGTTTCCTGGGGCGTGAGGAGAGGGGTTTAAGAACGCTGCTTAAAGGAACTCCAGAGACGGGCGCGAGCCGCGGCTAAAAGCGTGAACCCCAGAGACGGGCGCGAGCTGCGGCTGAAAGCGCGGACCCCAGAGACGGGCGCGAGCCGCGGCTGAAAGCGCGGACCTCAGAGACGGGCGGGAGACGTTAAGGCTGCTGCTGCCGCCACCAAGGGGCCTGTGTGCGAGCACAGGTCACTCTCCACACCCCTCTTCCGCGGAGCCTGTGCAGCCCGCCACTGCCAGGTTCCCGGGATCCAGGGACAACTTCCCCGGGAGAACGCACAGCGCGCCTCAGGCTGGTGCAAAGTCACGCCGGCCTTTGCCACCACAGGCCCGCCCCGCACTCCGTGCCCCTCCCTCCCCGCCGGCCTGAGTGCGCCAGAGCCCCCGAATCAGCGGCTCTTTTAACCCCATCCTGTCTGAGCAAAAAACAGACGCCCTCCAGCGACCTACACGCAGTGGCAGGGCCAAATCCAAAGCTGAGCCCTGGGAGCTGTGAGAACAAAGAAGAGAAAGGGAAATCTCTCCCAGCAGCCTCAGAAGCAGCGGATTAAAGCTCCACAATCAACTTGATGTACCCTGCATCTGTGGAATACCTGAATAGACAACCAATCATCCCAAATTAAGGAAGTGGACTTTAGGAGCAAGATCTATGATTTTTTCCCTTTTCCTCTTTTTGTGAATGTGTATGTGTATGCTTCTGTGTGAGATCTTGTCTGTATAGTCTTGCTTCCACCATTTGTCCTAGGGTTCTATCCGTCCATGTTTTTTTTAAAATTTTTTTTTCTTAATAATTAATTTTAATAACGTTATTATACTTTACCTTCGTTCTTTCTTTCTTTCATTCCTCCTTCCTTCCCTCCTTTAGACAACGAATCATCCCAAATTGAGGAGGTGGTCTCTGACAGCAAGATTTATGATTTTTCCCCATTTACCTCTTTTAGTGAGGGTGTATGTGTATGCTTTTGTGTAAGATTTTGTCTGTATAGCTTTGCTTCCAACATTTGTCCTAAGGTTCTATCCGTCCCTTTTTTTTTTTCTAAATAAGAATTTTTTAATTCAATAACTTTATTATACTTTATTTTATTTTTACTGTATCTTCTTTCTTTCTGTCTTTTTTCCTTCTTTCCCTCCTTCCTTCCTTCCTCCCTCCCTCCCTCCCTCCTTTCTTTCCTTCTTGCCTTATTTCCTTCTTTGCTTCTTTCTTTCTTTCTTCCTTCCTTCCTACCCTCCTTTCCTGCTTTCTTTCCTCATACTTCTACTAATTCCCTCTACTTTTTCTCCCTTTTATCCTGAGCCGTGTGGATGAAAAGTTCTTGGTGCTCCAGCCAGGAGGCAGGGCTCTGCCTCTGAGGTAGGAGAGCCAACTTCAGGACACTGGTCAACAAGAGACCTCCCAGCTCCACATAATATCAAACGGCGAAAATCTCACAGAGACCTCCATCTTAACACCAGCACCCAGCTTCACTCAACGACCAGCAAGCCACAGTGCTGGAAAACCTATGCCAAACAACTAGCAAAACAGGAACACAACCCCACCGATTAGCAGAGAGGCTGCCTAAAATCATAATAAGGCCACAGACACCCCAAAACACACCACCAGACGTGAACCTGCCCACTAGAGAGACAAGATCCAGCCTCATCTACCACAACACAGGCACTAGTCGCCTCCACCAGGAAGCCTACACAACCCACTGAACCAACCTTAGCCACTGGAGACAGACATCAAAAACAGGAGGAACTACGAACCTGCAGCCTGCAAAAAGGAGACCCCAAACACAGTAAGATAAGCAAAATGAGAAGACAGAAAAACACACAGCAGATAAAGGAGCAAGATAAAAATGCACCAGACCTAACAAATGAAGAGGAAATAGGCAATCTACCTGAAAAAGAATTCAGAATAATGATAGTAAGGTTGATCCGAAATCTTGGAGATAGAATGGACAATAGAATGGACAAAATGCAAGAATCAGTTAACAAGGACCTAGAAGAACTAAAGATGAAACAAGCAACGATGAACAACACAATAAATGAAATTAAAAGTACTCTAGATGGGATCAATAGCAGAATAACTGAGGCAGAAGAACGGATAAGTGACCTGGAAGATAAAATAGTGGAAATAACTACTGCAGAGCAGAATAAAGAAAAAAGAATGAAAAGAACTGAGGACAGTCTCAGAGACCTCTGGGACAACATTAAATGCACCAACATTCGAATTATAGGGGTTCCAGAAGAAGAAGAGAAAAAGAAAGGGACTGAGAAAATATTTGAAGAGATTATAGTTGAAAACTTCCCTAATATGGGAAAGGAAATAGTTAATCAAGTCCAGGAAGCACAGAGAGTCCCATACAGGATAAATACAAGGAGAAATACACCAAGACACATATTAATCAAACTGTCAAAAATTAAATACAAAGAAAGCATATTAAAAGCAGCAAGGGAAAAACAACAAATAACACATAAGGGAATCCCCATAAGGTTAACAGCTGATCTCTCAGCAGAAACGCTACAAGCCAGAAGGGAGTGGCAGGACATACTGAAAGTGATGAAGGAGAAAAACCTGCAGCCAAGACTACTCTACCCAGCAAGGATCTCATTCAGATTTGATGGAGAAATTAAAACCTTTACAGACAAGCAAAAGCTGAGAGAGTTCAGCACCACCAAACCAGCTTTA
This sequence comes from Lagenorhynchus albirostris, assembly GCF_949774975.1. NCBI lineage: Eukaryota > Metazoa > Chordata > Mammalia > Artiodactyla > Delphinidae > Lagenorhynchus > Lagenorhynchus albirostris. Next base: position 162,723,009 of record NC_083096.1, on the reverse strand, counting down.
CAACAAATGCTAAAGGATCTTCTCTAGGCAAGAAACACAAGAGAAGGAAAAGACCTATAATAACGAACCCAAAACAATTTAGAAAATGGGAATAGGAACATACATATCGATAATTACCTTAAATGTAAATGGACTAAATGCTCCCACCAAAAGACACAGATTAGCTGAATGGATACAAAAACAAGACCCTTATATATGCTGTCTACAAGAGACCCACTTCAGACCTAGAGACACATACAGACTGAAAGTAAGGGGATGGAAAAAGATATTCCATGCAAATGGAAACCAAAAGAAAGCTGGAGTAGCAATTCTCATATCAGACAAAATAGACTTTAAAATAAGGACTATTAAAAGAGACAAAGAAGGACACTACATAATGATCAAGGGATCGATCCAAGAAGAAGATATAACAATTGTAAATATTTATGCACCCAACATAGGAGCACCTCAATACATAAGGCAAATACTAACAGCCATAAAAGGGGAAATCGACAGTAACACATTCATAGTAGGGGACTTAAACACCCCACTTTCACCCATGGACAGATCATCCAAAATGAAAATAAATAAGGAAACACAAGCTTTAAATGATACATTAAACAAGATGGACTTAATTGATATTTATAGGACACTCCATCCAAAAACAACAGAATACACATTTTTCTCAAGTGCTCATGCAACATTCTCCAGGATAGATCATATCTTAGGTCACAAATCAAGCCTTGGTAAATTTAAGATAATTGAAATTGTATCAAGTATCTTTTCTGACCACAATGCCATGAGACTAGATATCAATTACAGGAAAAGATCTGTAAAAAATACAAACACATGGAGGCTAAACAATACACTACTTAATAATGAAGTGATCACTGAAGAAATCAAAGAGGAAATCAAAAAATATCTAGAAACAAATGACAATGGAGACACAACGACCCAAAACCTGTGGGATGCAGCAAAAGCAGTTCTAAGGGGGAAGTTTATAGCAATACAAGCCCACCTTAAGAAGCAGGAAACATCTCGAATAAACAACCTAACCTTGCACCTCAAGCAATTAGAGAAAGAAGAATAAAAAAACCCCAAAGCTAGCAGAAGGAAAGAAATCATAAAAATCAGATCAGAAATAAATGAAAAAGAAATGAAGGAAACAATAGCAAAGATCAATAAAACTAAAAGCTGGTTCTTTGAGAAGATAAACAAAATAGATAAACCACTAGCCAGACTCATCAAGAAAAAAAGGGAGAAGACTCAAATCAATAGAATTAGAAATGAAAAAGGAGAGGTAACAACTGACACTGCAGAAATAAAAGAGATCATGAGAGATTACTACAAGCAACTCTATGCCAATAAAATGGACAATCTGGAAGAAATGGACAAATTCTTAGAAATGTACAACCTGCCAAGACTGAATCAGGAAGAAATAGAAAATATGAACAGACCAATCACAAACACTGAAATTGAAACTGTGATTAAAAATCTTCCAACAAAGAAAAGCCCAGGACCAGATGGCTTCACAGGTGAATTCTATCAAACATTTAGAGAAGAGCTAACACCTATCCTTCTCAAACTCTTCCAAAATATAGCAGAGGGAGGAACACTCCCAAACTCCTTCTACGAGGCCACCATCACCTTGATACCAAAACCACACAAGGATGTCACAAAGAAAGAGAACTACAGACCAATATCACTGATGAATATAGATGCAAAAATCCTCAACAAAATACTAGCAAACAGAATCCAATAGCACATTAAAAGGATCATACACCATGATCAAGTGGGGTTTATTCCAGGAATGCAAGGATTCTTCAATATACGCAAATCTATCAATGTGATAAACCATATTAACAAATTGAAGGAGAAAAACAATATGATCATCTCAATAGATGCAGAGAAAGCTTTTGACAAAATTCAACACCGATTTATGATAAAAACCCTGCAGAAAGTAGGCATAGAGGGAACTTTCCTCAACATAATAAAGGCCATATATGACAAGCCCACAGCAAACATCATCCTCAATGGTGAAAAACTGAAAGCATTTCCACTAAGATCAGGAACAAGACAAGATTGCCCACTCTCACCACTCTTATTCAACATAGTTTTGGAAGTTTTAGCCACAGCAATCAGAGAAGAAAAGGAAATAAAAGGAATCCAAATCGGAAAAGAAGAAGTAAAGCTGTCACTGTTTGCAGATGACATGATCCTATACATAGAGAACCCTAAAGATGCTACCAGAAAACTACTAGAGCTAATCAATGAATTTGGTAAAGTGGCAGGATACAAAATTAATGCACAGAAATCTCTGGCATTCCTATATACTAATGATGAAAAATCTGAAAGTGAAATCAAGAAAACACTCCCATTTACCATTGCAACAAAAAGAATAAAATATCTAGGAATAAACCTACCTAAGGAGATAAAAGACCTGTATTCAGAAAACTATAAGACACTGATGAAAGAAATTAAAGATGATACAAATAGATGGAGAGATATACCATGTTCTTGGATTGGAAGAATCAACATTGTGAAAATGACTCTACTACCCAAAGCAATCTATAGATTCAATGCAATCCCTATCAAACTACCACTGGCATTTTTCACAGAACTAGAACAAAAAATTTTGCAATTTGTATGGAAACACAAAAGACCCCGAATAGCCAAAGCGATCTTGAGAACGAAAGAAGGAACTGGAGGAATCAGGCTCCCTGACTTCAGACTATACTACAAAGCTACAGTTATCAAGACGGTATGGTACTGGCACAAAAACAGAAAGATAGATCAATGGAACAGGATAGAAAGCCCAGAGATAAACCCATGCACATATGGACACCTTATCTTTGATAAAGGTGGCAGGAATGTACAGTGGAGAAAGGACAGCCTCTTCAATAAGTGGTGCTGGGAAAACTGGACAGGTACATGTAAAAGTATGAGATTAGATCACTCCCTAACACCATACACAAAAACAAGCTCAAAATGGATTAAAGACCTAAATGTAAGGCCAGAAACTATCAAACTCTTAGAGGAAAACATAGGCAGAACACTCTATGACATAAATCACAGCAAGATCCTTTCTGACCCACCTCCTAGAGTAATGGAAATAAAAACAAAAATAAACAAATGGGACCTAATGAAACTTCAAAGCTTTTGCACAGCAAAGGAAACCATAAACAAGACCAAAAGACAACCCTCAGAATGGGAGAAAATATTTGCAAATGAAGCAACCGACAAAGGATTAATCTCCAAAATTTACAAGCAGCTCATGCAGCTCAATAACAAGAAAACAAACAACCCAATCCAAAAATGGGCAGAAGACCTAAATAGACATTTCTCCAAAGAAGATATACAGACTGCCAACAAACACATGAAAGAATGCTCAACATCATTAATCATTAGAGAAATGCAAATCAAAACTACAATGAGATATCATCTCACACCAGTCAGAATGGCCATCATCAAAAAATCTAGAAACAATAAATGCTGGAGAGGGTGTGGAGAAAAGGGAACACTCTTGCACTTCTGGTGGGAATGTGAATTGGTTCAGCCACTATGGAGAACAGTATGGAGGTTCCTTAAAAAACTACAAATAGAACTACCATATGACCCAGCAATCCCACTACTGGGCATATACCCTGAGAAAACCAAAATTCAAAAAGAGTCATGTACCAAAATGTTCATTGCAGCTCTATTTACAATAGCCCGGAGATGGAAACAACCTAAGTGCCCATCATCGGATGAATGGATAAAGAAGATGTGGCACATATATACAATGGAATATTACTCAGCCATAAAAAGAAACGAAATTGAGCTATTTGTAATGAGGTGGATAGACCTAGAGTCTGTCATACAGAGTGAAGTAAGTCAGAAAGAAAAAGACAAATACCGTATGCTAACACATATATATGGAATTTAAGAAAAAAATGTCATGAAGAACCTAGGGGTAAAGCAGGAATAAAGACGCAGACCTCCTAGAGAACGGACTTGAGGTTATGGGGAGGGGGAAGGGTGAGCTGTGACAGAGCGAGAGAGAGTCATGGGCATATACACACTAACAAACGTAGTAAGGTAGATAGCTAGTGGGAAGCAGCCGCATGGCACAGGGATATTGGCTCAGTGCTTTGTGACAGCCTGGAGGGGTGGGATAGGGAGGGTGGGAGAGAGGGAGACGCAAGAGGGAAGACATATGGGAACATATGTTTATGTATGACTGATTCACTTTGTTATAAAGCAGAAACTAACACACCATTGTAAAGCAATTATACCGCAATAAAGATGTTAAAAAAAAAAAAGACAAAGAGAGAATTTTGTAAACAAAGAAGGGGAAATGATCCATCATATACGAGGGAGTTGCATCAAGCTTACTTCTTCATCAAAAACTGTCGATGCCAGATGATGGCATGACACAAAGTGCTGAAAGAAAGTATGCTAGTCAAGAATTCTATATCCAGAAAAAACTGTCTTTCAAAAATGAAAGAGAAACTTCACATTCCCAGGTAAACACAAATTGAGAGACTTTGTCCCCAGTCGAGCTGCCATATGAGAAATACTAAAGGGGATCCTTCAGGCTGAAATAAAAGGACAGGAGACAATAGCTCAAATCTATGTGAAAAAATAAAGTGCTCTGGTTAGGTAACTATATAGATAGTACTGTCATGGACATCTTGGACTCTCCCCTCTACATCTACTCTTACTTCTCTTACCTCAGCAGATACGTCAAGCCTTAGATTTCTATTTCAGCTCTTATTTACATCCACTCCTCCAATTCCATTTCTATATCCACCATTCTTTTTTCTTTTTTTTTTTTTCGGTATGCGGGCCTCTCACTGTTGTGGCCTCTCCCATTGCGGAGCACAGGCTCCGGACACGCAGGGTCAGCAGCCATGGCTCACAGGCCCAGGCACTCCGCGGCTTGTGGGATCTTCCTGGACCGGGGCACGAACCCGTGTCCCCTGCATCGGCAGGCAGACTCTCAACCACTGCGCCACCAGGGAAGCCCCATATCCACCATTCTTATTCATTCATTTACTATAAGTTGTATTTATACATCAAGATATGTAGCCACTTGAAAATTTGCAAGAAATAACATTTTGTTTCACAGAGACATCGTGAAATCCCAAGTCAAATTCAATATTAAGGTATATCTTAGTATCCTTTCACTCTGTATTAAATTTTAGCAACACTGGCCAATTCTGTGGAAGTTATCATCGTACAAATATAAATACAAAAATCTCAAAAAAATTATGTAAAAAGAGGGCCTTTGAGCTGCTTATAAAGATAAACATACATTTCCCATATAATCCAGAAATCCCCTTTCTAAAAGTATACACAAGTGAATTGAAAATTTACATTCACACAGAAACCTGTACACAAATATTTACAGCTGTCATATTCGTAATTGCTCCAAACTGTACCAAGATGTCTTTCAACAGGTGAATGGATAGACAAATGGTGGTGCATCCATTCGATGGACTACTACTTAGCTATAGAGATGAACCAGCTATTGATTCACACATACATGTGGGAATATTGACCTTTTAAACAAAAATAATAATTTAGTGTGGGGCTTATATGTATATGTAAAATGCATAACACTAGCACAACCATAGGAGAAGAGCCTTACTTCTGTAAAGTTCTTAAACTAGTGAAATGTAGGTAAGGTTCTTAAACTATAGGTCATGTAGGTAAACTGTGTTAGGCTCGAGATCTATACAGTAAATGTTAAAGCGATCACTAAAATAACAAAACAAAGAGTTAAACAGCTAACAAGCCAACACAGAAGCCAGAGTAGAATCAGAAATGATAATCAATCCGGAAGAAGGCAAAGAAAAGGGAGCAGATACACAAAGAAAGAACAAATAGAAAACAAATAGGAAGATGGTAGATTTCAACCCTAAAACATCACTGCTATGACTGCCTTTCACCAGGGAAGGAAACCAAGGCACAGAGAAGGAAAAGAGCTTGTCAGGAGTTACAGAGCCAGGAAGGAGTAGGGCCAGCCTTTAATTCAGCCTGTGGACCTGTGCTCCTAACTTCACAAGGAATGTGCCCCCAGCCCTGAAGAGCCTGAAAACTTCTGTTCTCCAACCTTTCACCTCCTGACAGAATCCCCGATTGCTGTGGAAACAGAGCTGCCTGGGACCGCAGAGATTTTGTGTTCAATGCCTTCCTTTTATAGCTGAGGAGACTGTGGCCCTGAGAGGCAAAGGGGCTTGTTCAAGGTCACGCTCTGAAGTAGAGACACATCTGGTATTGTGACCAAGCCACCCGGCCTGTCTCTCTTCCCTGCTTCCAGCTGCCAGGTTCCTCATCCCTGTTCCCAGAGCCTTTCCTCCACCTCCCAAACTGCTGTGCAAACACCTGGCCCTCGATTTTCTCTCCCATCCCGGCAGACGTTAATTATAAGGGCTCATCATTGCATTTTCTTCATCTTGGAAATGCTCCCGGGTGTTTTCCAGGAGACATTTTTCTGGATTATTTTCCTCTGTATAAATTGGTTCAGTCATCCATCTCCCATAATCGAAAAACCCCAGGCTCCAGGTGTCGATGACTTCTTCCTTCTCAGAGGGCTCCTGGCCCGTGGGAGCTGGGAAGCCCACTAATGATCACTGGTGCAGACTGGGGAAACTGAAGCCTAGAGCGGGAGGGACTTACCTGAGCTCACACCGCAGGTAGGAGCTGAGGCAGAACCTGAACTCAGATCTCTAGGCTCCTGGACCCTGCTCTTTCACTGCAGCCTGTTTGCACCTGCTAAGCCTCAAGTATGACCTGGAGACCCAGTTTCCGGGGGGGAGGGGTTTCATGATGTCAAGGTCACCTTGTTTCTGTTCTTGAGCATGAGTCATCTGATTTCCCTTTAAAATAGCTTAATAACACAAATGATTCACAATCTTTGTGAAAAATTCCACTGATACCCAAAGAAAAAGACTCTAAAGAGCTCTCTGAAGTAACACCATTAGCTTTGGGGGGAATATTCTTCTAACCCTCTCCAGCTGGTTTTTCTCCATAGCCCAGTTATCCTCCAGCCCCTCTGTCCAGCTCTGAACCAGTGAGGATGACCCGTGTGTACCATATCAGGACGTCTTGCCGGCTGGCTTCTGTTGGGTTCAGCCAATGGGAAGCACTGCCAGTAGTTGAGGGATGGGAGGAGAGAAAGTTTGGGGTATTTCTTCCTGCTCCCTCCTAGATTGGACTCTCTGTCTGTAGCTCTTGAGCCCCCAGGGGCAGGGACCAGGCTAGTTCATGAGAAAGTTGCCCTCAGGGATTCTGAGCCAACTCTGGCTGTCAGCTGGGATATTTCCTGGGCTCTGCCTGCAATACAGACTGGCCTCCTGCTTCCTCACTCAGTACCGGGGCCCTGCCCCAACTGGGTCACAGCTCTAGGAGTGGGGATTCTGAAGTCTCTCCAGTTCCTCTGTCCTCACCTCCTTAGGACTCTGCTTCCCACGGCCAAGCCTCAGAGAACAACTGATCTATCTGCCTATACTTCACTCATCCTCCCAACATTACTCAGCCCCAGGCTTGTACAAGGAGCGGGCAGTCATGGTGGGGAACAGGTGATGACAAAGATAGGGACTCCTTCACTCACCAGCTCCGCCCTGACTTGCCACCTCCCTTCTCCTCCCATGCAGGATGTCTTTCAGAACCTGGCATTGTGGAGCACATCTCCTCATTCTTCATCAGTTTCCCCCACTAGAACGTAAATGACAGGAGGGTAGAATTGGGTCTGACTCGCTCATTTTTGTATTCCTAGAGCCTAGAACAGTACCTCTAGATGCTTAATAAGAAGTGCTCAATAAATATCTGTGTTATGTTATATGAATAAATAAATGTGAAATATGAAGAAATGCAGAGCTCCCAGTCCAGAGGAGGATGTTGGAGGGAGACAGAAATGCTCAAGTAACTATGGTTACAAGGGTGTTTAAGGAGGCATCAAGGAGGAGGGGCCTGAGCAGGATGATGGACACAAAGGAGGAGGAAGTCCTGGGTCAGTGTTCTCGTGCTCACGCACTCACGTGCAGCTCCATTCATCTGACGTTTCCTGAGCACTTTCTGTGCAGGCCCTGAGTAAGTGCTGGACACATCACACCCTGTACCTGCCCCAAGGAGCTCTCAGGAAGGAGACAGACACTCCCCAGGCATCTGAGATCAGGGTGATAATCACCAGGGTAGGACATGCAGTGACTTGGGCTGAAGTAAAAGCCAACATTGATTGAGCTACTAACTTCCCAGCTTGAATGGGGTCTTCAGCACTTTCAACCAAAAGGATCAGGCTGCTTTCACCAAAGAGGGACTTCAGTAGTTTGTACGACTGGGACAGATAGTGGGGAACAGCTTCAGACATAGCGGTATCCAGGGGCTCCAATTGCATCTCTCATTCTCTCTATCTCCACACCTCTATTTTTCTTCTGACTGTGTGGGAGCATCTTTCTCTCTGCTATGGACTTATTCATGAGGCGGGAGGTGGGAGCGTGAAGCAGAGTTATAACCAATGGCAGCCCCAACTAGTGACTCTAGTGGGATAGCCATATATAAAGTCCTGGTCGAGGATTCTGATAGGCCTGCTTTTGGTCATGTGTTTCTTTGGACCAATCACTAGTTCCTGGGGGAATGGAGTGCTATGATTGACTCAGTCTAGGCGTGTATCTGTCTCTGAGGTGGGGGGAGGGGGATACGGTCACTGATTGATAACCCTACCAGAAAATCAGGGCCTGGGGAGTACAGAGGCTTAGTTTCCTGAAGGAAGGTGGTGGGATTGATGGGTGCTGAAAATTAAAGGTGGAAAGGGATGCTGCCTGGGCCAAAACAGTGCATCTGCCAGTTACAGAAGATATTTCTATTTCCCTTCTATAAATGAAGAAACTGAGTCACAGAGATCTTAAGTAACTGGCATAAATTAGAAGATGACAGAGTAGGATCCTGAACCCTTTGGGATTATAAATGCTCTTAACAACAAAGCTACAGAGCTTCCCAAGGACCCTGGCTCCTGCAGCATCTCCAGCACTCCTGAACCTGAGTTCCAACAGGTTTAGACTCCTAATTCCTGTCCAAACAGGAAGATCCTCAAAGCTCAGATATTCAGGCCCCAGAGCTTATGAATCTAATCTTCATGAAGGATTTAACTGGGGGCTCCCTTTCCTTCCGGACCACCGGGTGCAGAAAAACTTTGCTCCTGGCAATTTCTTGTCGACTAAGCAGTGCTGACAGGGGTCACATCAAAGAGAACAGAGACCAGGTTGGCGCTGCCAGGGGCACCATTAGCAGGGAGATACAGGGAGCATTAAGGCAGCTGAAGTGTGAGCCGTTTGATGTGTGAACATATTCTCCAGTGAAGTGCACCACTCAGAACATTCCGACTCAGCCAAGGCCTCCCCACGTCACCCCTTCCCTCCGTCCCTCCTGCCAGTCCCAGCCCGTCCATCTCATTTAAGGAGTGATTCACAGTCATACAGCTCACGGAGCTGGAGTGAGCCTGTAGTCTAACCCCATTCACTTGACAGAAGAGAAAATGGAGCCCAGAGAGGCCCAGGCACTTGCTCAAGGTCAAAGAGGAAGTTAGGGGTGAGGCTGACCCTGATAATATCAAGCCCCGTGGAGGGAGGGCATCTCTGTGCCAGGCCCTCACCTGGACACCTGCATACAAAGACTCATACAATGACTTTGTGGGGTGGACGTCATTATCCCCATTTTACTTAAATGATGTGCTCATGGGCACAGAGCTGAGTCTGAAACTTGACCAGCACCAAAGTCCAAGGTCTGAACCCCACTGTATGGGTCATTTTGTCACTTATCCACTCGCTGTGTGCTCTCTGCTTCATTAACACCATTGTGTGACGCTGAAGCCCGCCTAACACTGTTTCCCAGACCCCCTTGCCTCTGGTTAGCCTTGGACATTGGAAGGTACTAGCGGAGGATGCAAAAGTAGGAGGGGTAGAAGCTGTTTGCATCCCGTCCCTGCTTCTGGAAGAGATTCTGGCTGCACGGGGGGCTGCCAGCTCCTCCGCTCTTTGATGAAACTGACAGCAGCAATGGTGGCCAGTGGTAGCGATAGAGGGCTCGGGTGGCTCTGGCATCTGTAGGTCAGTGGCAGCAGCAAGGCCCCCAGAGCCAGCAGGAAATGCAGTCCCCAGCTCGGAAGCTCCTCCCCGTCCCTTTCTTTCCTCTAGTCCTAGATACCCTCATCTTCCTTTTTCACTCTTTCAGCCCTTTCAACACTCTATAATCAGCTCCCTGTGTTAAATCCCCTCTGTTTGCAATTCCTCATGGAATTTCTGTCTTTTTTTTTTTTCTTAAATGAGCCCTGAATGATGCAGCATTTGCTATCAGCAGTGACAGCAGGAGACAAGCCCTCACGGACGGGTTTGGGGCTGGGCTGTCTGCCTGGATGAGGCTTGAGCCCAGTGAAGGAGGACCTCACTGCCGGGGCAGAGCAGGCCCTTGGTACTTCATGGCGGGTGGGGCGGTCAGTCAGTGGAATCATCCCCTGTGGTTGCCAGGGATGAAGTGCCCACATAATAGTGGCCTTTGTCAGACCAGTGGCTGCTGTGCTGGCCTCGGAGGTGGTAATGACAACTGTTATAAGGAATGAGGTGTGTAACGGCCACTCAGGACAGGACTGGAGAGTTTGCAGAAAGAAAATGACAAGCATGGCGTTTTAACTCTCCGCGCAAAGCATGGCCAGAAAACCAGTGATCTATGATTGTCCTAAGGAAGCTTTTATGCTTTACAGCCGTAAGTCAGATGCAAATGAAAATCAGATCTAAAATTTACTCCTGCGGGGTGTAGATTTGCAACAGAAGCTGAACTCACAAGCTCGCTGTCTCTTACTTGAAGGTAAAGGCACTGATTAGGAATGAGAGGCACAATCTAAGGATGAAACACAACCCCGGATGGGGGGCACTCTCTGAACTTTGGAAGCCACCTACATGGCCTGCGTGTGTGCTGCCTGGACCCACTTTCTGAATAACTGGCCAAGCTGAGTGGGACTCAGAGATAGAAAAGGTCCTGCAGCCATTTCAGTCTCCAGGGCCAGCTGCCCTGACACCTGGGCCTCAGGGCCCAGGCCGTCCAGTGGTCCTCAGCTCTGCACGTAGGGAGGCTCAGTAGCAGGCCCCACTAGGACCCTCACAGCACAGCTGTCTGGGTGTTCAGTACAAAGCCATGTCTTCTTCTGCCGGTAACTGTCACACATTTGAAAATAGCTCTTGGCTTTTTACTGGGCCCTGGTAGAGATGGCACGAACGCTGAGTGCTGGGCCACCGAGTGATCATGAAACCTGGTGGCCCATTTTGCCCTGGGTGTTGTCTGAACACTGGGGTATAGAGTCGGCCTCAGCACCTGTCCAGCATCCGGTGAAAGTGGCATGTGTAACTGGGGCTCAAGCCCATCCTGGAGACAGGTCAATCACATGAGCAGGTGACAAGAGTCTCACAGCATCCTCTCCAGCTGTATGACCACCTTCTCTCAATCCACACCACTGACCTCGTACAACATTCTCCATTGCCAGCCATATTCGCTTCCTATGGCTGTTCTAACAAATTACTTGATGCTTGGTAGCCATGCTCTCTCCGGGGGGAGAAACTTCCCGGCCTCTCCCAGTTGCCTCCACCTCCACATGGGCTTCTGTATCCTGTGTCCCTGTGCCTCCCTTTCTGTCTCTTGTAAGGACATTCATCATTGGATTTCAGGCCCACCCTAATCCAGGATGATCTCATCTTAAGATCCTTACCTTAATGACATCTGCAAAGACTCCTTTTCCAAATAAGGTCACATTCTGAGGTTCCCGGTGGACCTTTTTTTTTTTTTTTCTGGTGGAGATGGAACAATTCACCCCAGTGCACCAGCTAACTGGTGGCCTTCCTCAGCCACGCTGATGACCCTGAAGACAGGAAGCAAGAGGAACCCTCCCAGGGGACAGGTCTTCAAGCAGCACACCTCTGTCCACTGAGCTCAAATGGGGAAACGGCCAGAGGAAAAGATCTACCCAATTCACAGGCAATGGCTAACAGTTTGGCCAAATGATCAGGGTCTGGAGAGAACCGGATGGAAAGATTGGGGACAGGGAGGTTTGGGGAAGACGTGTGTAGGTGGACCTCTCAGAACAGCATATAGTGTGAGAATATTAGGACCCACACAGATGCTCACCAAGGAGCGCTCACTGCATGGAAGTGGCCCTTGGTCCCAGCAGCAATCATGGGCTCTCTCAGCAAAAGCAGTGGGTGGGCGTGTGCTCTAGTGGACCTTGATGGGTCTGGCAGTAGAGGTCAAGGATGGCCCCAGTGGCAGCATCTCCACCAGCATCACAGCAAGTGGTCCTGGGCTCCGGCTACATTACCCCTCCCTGTGTTGCCTCAGCTCTAGAAACCCGTGCAGGAACTAACCTCTGGGTTATCTCTACTTCCCTTTGGTTCCTTCAGCCCTTCCAACACTCTTGTAACTTGTTCCTTTCATTAAATCCCTCAGTTTAAAACACCTGGTGTGGTTTCTGCAAGACTAACCCTGGTCCTGCCTTCAGAGGCCATGGCACCTATATTACATGGGGCCACCTTCCTCACTTCTTCAGCACAGCTCCCTGTGGCTTGGCCTGACTCTACCTGGAGGGAAGCTGGCCCATCGCTGTGCCCGCCTGCCACCTCGCAGATGTGGTCCCTTCAGAATCATGAAAGTGGAGGTCCCAAGACTTCAGCGTGTATGAGAGAGACAGAGACAGATCGAGGTATTAGGACATAACGTCCAATGTCCCATCCAGATGGGGGACCAAATCTTTAAGTTCATCAAACATCAGAGCCGGCAGGGGCATCCAGACCACCAGCCATGCCCCTCTTGGTTCTGAGCTATGGAGGCGAGTACACAGAGTTGAGGTGAGCGCCCCAAGGTCACAGGGAAGGCCATGCCTGCCGGGATGAGAACCCAGGGCTCCAGACTCCCACCCTGGCTTCCACCGCACCACTTCACTCCAGCCTATCCATCCGCCCTGAAGCTGGTGTAGAAGCAGCTGGGACGGCGTCTTGCATTATGACACATGTTGTGGGCATCCTATTCACGGTGTGATGCCTATTTCTATTTCAATGACTAACAAGGGGAGGATGAAATTGCCACCCAGAAAATAAGAGAACAGCTCCTGAATTAAGGCACACTTTTCCCCACCATCACCTTAAACTCCCTGCCAGCGCTTAGCTCACCACCAGGGTAATTAAATTTTACATAGTTTTCTTTTTTAACACTTCAATAAATATCACCTGTGAAAATCAATTGGCATTTTCTGTACTTAATGCATAATAGCTGGTCTTATAAATTTAAATTATCCCTATAAATCTAAATTAAATGCTCGGGTTTCAGTGTATTTAGGACATTTAATTAATAAGGTGCTAGCCCAAAACCACCACTAATCTGTTTACTTCAAGCGAGCTTTCATTTTCAAAGCCTGTGTTTCTCTGCAGCATGTGGGTGGGAGGAAGGAGGGAGCCCGGGGTCCCTGGGCAGCTTGCTGGCTGCTGTGGGCACTGCCCATCTTCATGGCACCCTCCAGAGTTGCCTGGGCCTCCCTGTGTCTGGCCTCCTCCATCCTCTGAGTCACCTCAGAGGATGGAGGAGTCGCTAGCCCTCTCGGCCTCTTACGTAATAAGGAAGGGCTTTTTCAGCAGCTGTGGGGAGGGAATTGTGGGGCATGGAGAGGTTGGTCCACGACTTATGAGCAGTGCAGTGTGACCTTGGGCCGATGACTTAACCTCTTCGTATCTCAGTTTCGTCTTCCATACCCTGGGGACAGAGATAGCCCTTACCTGGCAGGGTTGTTGTGAGCCTGGGACAAGGTAATGAATGTGATGTCCTCAGTTTGGAGTGCTGTAAATGTCAACTGTTGTTGTTTTCCCAGAGTTGCATCTCCCCAGTAGCTTTTCAAATGGTTATCGAAGTATGATAAAAAGATTTGGAGGAAGTGATATGAAAGCCAGAGGAATATAGGGCTAAAATACGAGCAGTCAGTGACTGTATCTTTCCCTGGGCCTCACTCCCTCCACTGCCTCTTGAGTTTAGGACCTGCCGCCTCTGCTCCCACTTTGGACAGCCCAAGGTCCCAGGCTCAGAGTGGCAGTTTCTCTGAACATCCAGGAAAAGGAAGCACACATCTGGAGTATAATGCAGCCCCAGAAAAGGCCCCAACCTCAAAGCTCGGGGAAGAAAATGGAGGCCTGACACAGACTGCTGTCAGGGGGTGGAGTAGAGAGCGGGGTCTTGGCATCCAAGTACCCAGAACGTTCCTTGGAATCAGGCCTGTGCCCCCACCCCTCCCAGAGGACCTTGTCTCCAGAGGGCTCTTGGGAAACTGCCTGGCAGTGGGCCTGGGGAGAGTTTCCTTCCTCTGGGGAGGGAGGCAAGCAAGAGCCTTAGTCCACTTGGGACCTGGCCCCAGTAGGAGGCTGGAGATAAGGCCTGATCTGCATCTCGGTCTGGAACTGTGGACAGCGCAGCAGCCTGGGGACACCCGAGGCTCCTGGGAGGGTCGGGAAGAGGACCTCGGGAGGTTTTCTGGTGGATCCCACGTCAGAGCGCTGCTGACAGTTATAAGAACCTGTGTGCTAGCCGGCCCTGCGGGAGAGCCACGCTGAGACCAGTGAGAAGCAGAGAGGCCATCCGAGCAGCTGAGCAGGCTGAGAGCAACGGATCTGTACGTGCTCCTGCTGTGCTTCTCCTGGATGGGCTGCAGACCTGCTCATCAAGACCCTCCACCCCTCCACCCACCCTGCACCCTTCCCCCACCCCTCCACCCACCCTGTACCCTTCCCCCTCCCCACCACCCTTCCCCCACCCCTCCACCCACCCAGCACCCTTCCCCCACCCCACCACCCTTCCCCCACCCCTCCAGCCTCCCCACCACCCTTCCCCCACCCCACCACCCTCCCCATCACCCTTCCCCCACCCCACCACCTTTCACCCACCTGACCCTTCCAACCACCCTTCCCTTTCTGGGTTGGGTGAGAGTCCTGAGTCTGCGTCTGGTGAGCAGAGGCAGAGGGTGCTTGGGGGGAGGGACAGTGGGGCAGCAGACAGCTCGGCCAGGCCAGCCCAGGTCACAGGAGACTGAGTAACAGTCCCAGAACCTTCTTCCTTCCCTCCCTTGGCTGTTTTTGCTGCCTCTTGCCACCATCCACGCCTTGGCAGATAAATGAACTTTCCTCACCCCTAGATTTCAGCACCTTCACTCCTGACCCTGTGTGACACTGCCCCGGCACACAGTAGGTGCTCAGTAAATAGCTGTTGAGTAGATGAACGGACACATAGCATGGATACAGTCACCAAAAGGTTGGTCTAACAGTTTTTGGTAAGTTATTATTTGGTCTGTTACTCCTTCTGTGGATAAGTTTTTGTACGATTGATCATCTGAGAGATTGGGCTCTAAAAATGCATTTTTTGTTTGTTTGTGGTACGAGGGCCTCTCACCGTGTGGCCTCTCCCGTTGCGGAACACAGGCTCCAGACGCGCAGGCTCAACAGCCATGGCTCATGGGCCCAGCCACTCTGTGGCATGTGGGATCTTCCTGGACCAGGGCACGAACCCGTGTCCCCTGCATTGGCAGGTGGACTCTCAACCACTGCGCCACCAGCCCTAGAAATGCATTTCCAGTGAATTGACCTAACCCTGAGGGAGAGCGAAGCAGGTTCAGAGAAGGGTGTGATCTTCAGGGGTGGGTGTGTCAGGAGATGCTGCTGGGAAGGGCCATGAAATCCCAGAGGAGTGCTTGGCGGTGAGGAGCTACTGAAGGGCACTGGGAGGGGCACCACGCCCATGGCTCTGCTCTAGAAAGGGCACCCACAGGCACGGCCCTCAGCCTTTATCCTCTTAGAGACGAGCGCTGCTCTTCTCCTTGCTCTTAGAACAAGCAGGTGAGCACCAGCCCTCGCCCCACAGGTCAGTTGGGAGCGACTTCCTTGCTCGTCCCTTTATTTTGATTATTATTATTTTAAAACTTAGAAGCAATGTTTGAACCACAGCTGTGGGTAAGGAAGGAACACTGGCCCATGAATGGGAAGGTGTGACCCCAACCCCAGCAATCTGAACCACTCATTTCCCTCCTGAGGCCTCAGTTTCCTCATCTGTAGAATGGGACTTTTGGAGTCAACGATCTAAGCCCCTTCCAGTGCTATACTCAGGTTCCCTCTGGCTTGGGCTGCTCTCAGTCATCTTCATGGGTCACCAGGAGGCCTGTGCATAGAAAGGGACCATTCATTTATCAAGCACCTGCTGAATGCCCTCACTGTCCAGATGAGTGATCTCAGGCTTGAAGAGACACCCTGTGCCACTCAGACAGGAAGGTGTATAAGCTAGGTTGGAGTCACTCTGGAGCCCAGGCTTCACCACCCTCCACTCAGCAGCCACGAGGCTTTGGACAAGTGGCCACATCTCTCTCTGCCTTAGGATCCCGTCTGAAACAGGGAGAGGGCTTCCCTGAAAGGGCCAATGTGAAGGTTAAACAGATTAGTATATGTGGGGTGCTGGATTCAGGCCTGGGCATACAGTAAGTGCTCAATAAATGCCCGTTGCTATTAGGCTCACTGGAGACCCTGCTGAGTGCGGAGACTCCTCATCTAAGTCTGGGGATGATCGTGACGAGAGCCGTTGAAAAAACTGGAGCCAGTGAGTTCATCTATCGGTGTGGAGATGGCTCTTCCCAGCCCTCACTCTCTGAGTTCCAGGTCCCAAATCCCTTGATTTTTTTTGTTGTTTACAAAATAGAACAAACAAGATGCTTAAGTGTCAAGTAGAGTCTTTGATCTCGAAGAATGAGGTGAAGGGTTTCTCCCAGAAGTCTCTCAGAAATTCCCCAGCCACGTGCCTCTGCACAGCCCATTCCTTCACGTGCTGTCAACGCTGTGCTCACCTTCCAAACCAAGCCCCCTCCTTGCCTCCTGTCACTTGGTTTGCTCCTTTTCTCTTTCACTCGTTCAGTGAACAAATTCCTGATTAGTGAGCAACTGCTATGTGCTGGGGGAAAGGTAATGGTGAGCATCCCCCCACCCCAGCCATCCCTGCTTTCCCAAAGCTGTGCACAGTCTAGTGGGGTGTACATGATGATCTAATAGCCACACCAACAAATGTGGAATTGGGGGGTGACGCGTTCCACGAAGAAACGTGCTGTGTTTGTGTCTGTGTGTGTGCACATGAGTGTGTGAATGTATGCGTGCATGCACGTGTCCATGTGTGTGCACATGTGCACGTGCATGTGTTTGTGCAAGTGTGTGCACGGGTGCATGCGTGTGTGTTGTCTGGGAGGTCAGGGAAGCATTCTCTGTCTCTGCCTCTTGTCTCACATACAGCCTGTCCTGATTGGCTCATGGAGTAAGATCAGTGTCTTCCTGGCCTTGTCTCCTCAGCACCACTCTCACCCTCTGCTGCCCCCACCTTCTCACTGCCCTCTGCTCTCTCCTTTCCCTGCCAGCAAACCTGGCCTTCCTTCCCCCTGGGAAGGTCACGTGGACACTTGGCACTGTGGGCCCTGGAGCTGCCCAGCTCCCCACCCAGCAAGACGTTAACTTGGACGAAGCTCTTTGCTAACTAAAGCAGGAGCTAAAGGCGTGCATAGACCTCTCTGCTTTGTGATGCCCTCGTATTAGTGACTGTGGAACAAGTTACTCCAGAAGACCAGTAACCCCATGGACATTTGCATGATAGCGTGAGTGTGGCTACCTGTCAGTGAGCCCATTCTAGCTTGTGCTTCTGGTATAGCCCCCTCTGCCTCCCCCCATATGTGCTTCATAGGACAGGGTCTGGCCTCTCTTGTTCTCTGTTTTCTGTCCACTTCCTGGCACTCAAGTGCTTAATAAGTGTCCACTTCCTGCAGAGTCCCTGGCCCTGCCCCTGGGGCCTCCAGGCACTGAGTGGGGCTGGTGTGGGCGGAGTATCCACTGTGGCTCTTCCCCATCTCCTTCCCTGTACCACTTATCCTCTGGTGACCCAGGGCCAGTTACTTCCCTGCCATGTGCCTCAGCTTCTCAAGTGTGAAATGGAGATAATATTAGCACCTGCCCCCTAGGGTTGAAATAAAGATGAAACACACTAATTTGTCTAAAGCCAGGGTAAAGCACATAGGAAGCTGTTCGTCAGTTTAGCTATCATCATCATCACCTTCTGAACCTTCACAGCAACCTTCCAGGATAGGTGTTATGATCTCCATGTGACATATAAGCAAACGGAGGCTCCAAAGTGAGCCACCTACCCTGAGCCCCCCAGCTTGAAGCCTATCAGGACAACTTGTGTGGAGCTGTAGAGAGAGCAGTGTTTGCTGAGAGCTCCCTCAGCACTGGGGCCTGTGCTCAGCTCTCTGGAAGACTCGTCTCAAGCTAGTGCAACCACATCTCAAGAGGCAGGAGCTTTTATCGATGGCTCCACAATAGAGATGAGGAAACAAAAGCTCACAGAGGAGATGCCGCCTGTGCAGGGACAAGAGGGAGCTTCGAAGAGCCGAGGCTTGAACCCAGATCTGCTTGACTCCAGACCCCCGGCATTAACTGTCCATTCATTACCCGTTCCTTCACTCAACAAGCACGTTTGAGCCCCTACTGTGTGCAGGTACTCTTCTAGCCAAGGGATCCATGGTGGACAGGATAGGTCCAGTTCTCTGCCACTGACCTGACATTCTAGTGCAGGGAAAAGTAAATAAGCAAATAAACATATGAACATATACTGTCTGGTGATGAAGGGCTGGGAAGAAAATAAAGCAAGGAGAGGGGACAGAGAGTGGCGGGGGGCTCAGGGCATGGAAGTGTCTTTGCAGAAGGAATGTTCATACATTTTTCATTAGGAGGGATCTTGGCGGATGAGTGGTCCCCACCCCACCTGACTTTGAGGCAGCTTGGGGATTACGCCCCTCCCCCCCACTTCACAGAGTCAAGGGATTCAACCAAAGGATCCTGGAGTCTGCTGGGGTGAGAAGTATCTAACCAGCATCCCCCAGCGCAGTGCAGTTTCTATTAAGTAGCCAGATCCTTCATCAGGGCTGATTGATGCTACCATGGGCCACACTCTGGGGACCGTTGTCTAGAGGGGGAAACGGACACATGGACACACCCCAAGGGTGAAGAAGACTGATGCTTTCATGGGGGACTCCTCCCCGAATGGACGCTCCTGGAGGGGAGATCAGGGAAGGATTCCCAGAACAGGTGGCACTTGACTTGCTCTTGAACTGAGATTGTATTTTTCCCAGTGGAAAAGTATACTGGTGTAAGGCGGGTGGAGGCTGCCCCAGACGGAGGACACAGCAGGTACGTCACTGAAGCTCAGGGTTAGGAACGCAGATGTCAGAGTGAGGTGGCTGATGTGGCACCTGGTGGTCAGTGCAGGTGAAACTTCATCTTTAGGTCCTGACGGCCCCACCCCAGAGGGTGAGGACTGAAGGGTTTAGCCCACGGAGTGCACTTCCAGGGGTACCCGGAGCCAGTGCTCAATGACACCAGTGATCCACGTGGGGACAGAGCCCAGTGGCAGTGGGTGGGATGATGGTGGACGCAGGGACAGTGCTGTCTCTGAGCCCAGACAGGAGTGGCCCCAACCCTGGCTCTAGTCCCTTCTCTGGGCCCCAGTTACCCATCTGTAAGAGGGGGGTCAGGCCCACCTTGCAGGGCTGCTGGACCCATCACTGACAAACCAGCAAAGCACCTGGAGCTCAGAGCAGGCTTCCACGTGTGCCTTGTTTGAGGGCCTGGTGGCAGGCAGAGTCCCTTGGGGTGGGAGGGGTGGGAGAATTATCAACAGGGGGTGATAACAGAGATTGTCAAGAGAAGATTTCTTCACACTGACAGAGCCAGGTGACATCAGAAAAGTCCCTGAGACGGTCTCTGTAACCCCAAGCTGTCCTGGGTCCCTGAGGATGGGGTCTTAAAGGATGGAGAAACTGCTGGCCCTCTCAGGAAGGACACAAATGCATAATCAAGGCCTTGGGTGGACCAGAGTCTGAGTTTTCACACACTTCATCAGCCCTGTGAGGTGTAACTATTCCCATGTTACAAATGAGGAAACTAAGGCTCAGAGAGGCAAAGTGACCTGCCCAAAGTCACACAGCCCAGATTTGAATCCAGGCGGTCTTCCCAGTTCTGTAAGCCTGCCTGAGCAGAGCAAGCATCAGGTTTTCTCTCTTATGGAGTCCAGCCCCTTCACTGAAGGGGGATCTCCAGTGGAGGGGGTGTTCTGGGGTTCCATGCTGGGCAGAATTCTCATCACTGCTCTTGTCCTCTGACAGCTCCCAACTGCATTGATAGATCCATGGTACTGAAGCTTCTAGCACCATAGGCTCTGATGGACACAACATCATCCAGGCTGAGCACACCTTCAGACACCCAGCCCTCCCAGGCTGTGACCCTCACCCTTTACACAGGTAAGAAATATGAAGCTCAGAGAGGTTGAGTGACTGCCTGAAGTTGCATAGCAGGTCAGGGGCAGAGTCAGGCTCACACCTTGCTACCCAATTTTCAGGCCACTGACCCACCAGCTCCTAGGTGGCTTTCCCTGGCTTCAGCTGCCTTCATGGATGTTATTGAGTCCATGGCCAGTGGCAGTCCATGTCTGTTTCCTGCCTGATGTTTCCCCGGGGCCCATCCGTAAATATTTATTGAATAACTGAGGAGATGAACCAGATGCCAAGTCCTTTATATGAATTATGTCACTTAATCCTCACCATCACTCTTCATAGCAGGAGAGGTGAGCCCCATTATACAGGTGTGGAAACTGAGGCTCAGAGACGGGAGACACCTTGGCCAAGTTTTCCAAGCTGATGGGATTTGAATAGGAAGTCACCTTCTCCTTCTCCCAACTCTGCCTTTTTGCATCCCAGTTGCCCTCACCTGCCCTTATACTAGATGCCTGAGTTCTGCTCCGCAATGTCTTTGAGGGGCCCAGAGGATCCAACAGGATCAGCCCCTGGAAGCCTCTATCATAAGCTTTGCTGAGACTTAACACAGTCATGAGTTGTCTGGTCTTAAGACAAAGAAAGGAGGGTGGGCTACAAAGACTCCTGTTTGAGTTCCCCAGCCCCTTACCTGCGGTTCACCTTTAACATAGCAAGGCCTCTGCTCTTAGCAGGATCTGAGGACATGGCTAGGAGCACACATGGGACTTGAGCTGTGGTTCTGGCTCTGGCCCTGAGAGTTGGCATTAACAGACTTAATACCATGCTCAATTTGATCTCCATGCTTTCTAAGCTTAGCAAAGCAGATTTTCCTCATTAATCTGCATTTATACTTAAAAGCAGTGCAGCAAAGTTCAACTCCTTTTACTTAGCTGAACGAACATGAAAAGGTCAAAAGACTTCTTCATAATTAGAGAGCATCTCCCTCCTGCTCTCTCCCCCGCTCCAACCAAGCTTGCCCCTTTTTCTCCTGGTCTTTCTCTTCTGCTCCTGCACTCCTAAATCCCCAAGACTGGGCCCACACCCTGAATTGGGTGAAGTGGAAGGAGAGATGAACTGCCTAGGGCTGAGGGGGGCTGACCTTGGGTCAGACAGACACAGATTTGAGCCCACACTTTTCTACTTCTCCAGGTGGAACCTGAGCAAGAGACTTGATTTAAACATCTGAGCCTTGATTTAAACACCTCTGTGATGGCAACGAGAACTGCACCTACTCCACGGGGCTGTTATAAAGATTAAATGAGATAATATGCATGAGGAGCTTAGCACTGTGCCTGCCATGAGGGAACTAATCAATGACTGTACTGGGTAAGCTGTAATTTGGGTGCTAAAGGGCTCTCCGCTGGGCGCCAGGAGCAGGGGTTCTAGGCCCATCTTGCCCCTGACCACATGTGATGTACCTAGCTCTTGGGTGAGGGGGTAATCTGGTTTTTCACTCAGGATATGAGTGGTTTAAATTGAGTCTAATCAGAGGACAGTGAAGCTGGAAGGGCCATCGGGAATCACTCATGTGATCAGTGGTAAAACTGAGGTCTCCAGATTCACTCACTAGAAAAGTAAGTGATGGGTCACAGTCTCCTGGCCATTTACACTCAGCTCTACCCATGGACCACAGTGAGTCAGGGACCATGGAAACTGAAAGGGCCCCAAGAAGGTATTTTTCACTTAAATGAAAAAGAAAACATAACATATCAAAATTTAAGGAATGTGACTAAAGCAGTACTTAGGGGGAAATGCATAGCACTAAATGCCTATATTAGAAAAGAAAAGAGGTCTCAAAGCAATGATGTCAGTTCCCATCTTAAGAAACTAGAAAAAGAATAGAAAATGAAACCCAAAGTAAGCAGAAAATAAGAAAGATGAGAGCTGATATTAGTGAACTGAAACCAAAAAAAGAGAAAACCATGAAACTGAAAGCTGATACCTTAAGATCAATAAAATAATAAATATATACCCAGAGTGATCAGTTAAAAAAAGAGAGAAAACACAAATTACTAATACTAATAACGAGAGAGGTAACATCACTATATATTCTACAGATATTAAAAGGATAGTAGGGGAATATTCATGACAACATTATGACAGCGTATTTGACAATTTAGATGAAAGTCTTTCAAATTTCTTGAAAGACTCAAACTACAAAAGCTCACTCAAGAAATAGTGGTAACTTGAATATTCCTATATCTCTTCAATAAATTGAATTTGTAGTTACAAACATTCCCATAAAGAAAATTCTAGGACCAGATAGCGTCCCTGGTAAATTCTACCAAACATTTAAGAAATAATATGACTTCTATAGAAATAATACGCCCCCATCTCATTTTATGGGGCCAGCGTCATCCTGATACCAAAACCTGGCAAAGATGTTACAAGAATGGAAAACTGCAGACCAATAGCCCTTAAAAACATACATGTAAAAATTCTAAATATTATTTTAGCAAATAAAATCCAATGGCACATGAAAAAGTTAATACATCATGTCTTAGTGGGGGTTATCCCACAAATACAAGATTGGTTTAGCATTCAAAAACCAATCAAAGAAATCCATTATATTAACAAATTAAAAAGGAAAGACCGTATGCCTAAGTCTATAGATGCAAAAAAGCATTTGACAAAATCCAACATAGATTTCTGATGAAAAGTCTCAGCAAACTAGGAATAGAAGAGAACTTTCTCAGCCTGATGAAGTGTGTCTATGACAATCCTAGATCTAACATCATACATTATGGGAAAAGACTGAATGCTTTCCCACTAAGATGAAGACACAAGACAGGGATGTCCACTCTTCATTGCTTGTATTCAACATTGCACTGGAAGTTCCAACTAGTGCAATAATACAAGAAAAATAAATAAAAAGCACCCAGATTGATAACAAAGAAGCAAAACTGCCTTTTCTTACAGGTGACATGATCATCTACATAGAAAATCTGATGGAATCCATTTAAAAGCTACTAGAAATAGTAAGTATATTTAGTAAAGTTGCAGGATGTAGAAAAATCAATTGTATTTTTGTATACTAGTAATGAACAGTCAAAATTGAAATTAAGAAAACAATACCATTCATAACAGCATCAAAAATAAAAAGTACTTAGAAATAAATCTGGCAGAAGATATGTATCCTGAAAACTATAAAACACTCTTGAGAGAAATTAAAGAAGGCTAAAGAAATATAGAGATACACTATGTTCATGGCTCAGAAGACTCAATATTGTTAAGATGTTAATTCTTTTCATGATGGTGTTGTTTTTTTTTAGCCCTTCTGTTTTATTTAATGAAACCTTTGCAACTTAGCCTTTTATTTTATTTATTTATTTTTTAAGTTATTATTTATTTTTGGGTCTTTGTTGCTGTGCGTGGGCTTTCTCTAGTTGTGGCGAGCGGGGGCTACTTTTTGTTGCGGTGCATGGGCTTCTCATTGCGGTGACTTCTCTTGTTGTGGACCATGGGCTCTAGGCTCATGGGCTTCAGTAGTTGCAGCATGTGGGCTCAGTAGTTGTGGCTTGCAGGCTCTAGAGTGCAGGCTCAGTAGTTGTGGCGCATGGGCTTAGTTGCTCTGTGACATGTGGGATCTTCCCAGACGAGGGCCCGAACCCGTGTCCCCTGCATTGGCAGGCAGATTCCTAAGCACTGTGCCACCAGGGGAGTCTCCGTGTTGGTCCTTAGATTCATTGCAATCCCAATCAACAGAATCCTTTTTTGAAAAAGTTTACAATCAGATACTCAAATTCATATGGAAATTCAGAATACGTAGAATAGGCAAAGCAAGTTTATAAGAAAAAGGAAAAAGATGGAGGACTAACACTAACTGATTTCAAGACTTACAAAGTTATGATAATAAAGACAGTGTGGTATTGACATCAAGATGGACAAATAGGTCAATGGAACAGAATAGAGTCTAGAAGCAAATTCTCACATATATTTACACCTGACTTTTGACAAAGGTGGAAGGGCAATTCAGTAGAGAAAGATAGTATTTTCAGCAAATGGTACTGGAATAATTGGAAGTCTATAGGTAAATTTTTGAAATTTGATCCATATATAAAATTTAACTTCAAATGAATTACAAACCTAAATTTAAAACCTAAAACTCTACTCTTTTAGAGGAAACCATAGGAGAAAATCTTTGTAATCTGCGATTAGGCAAAGATTTCTTAGATTGGGCACCAAAACCCCAAATTCATGAAAGAACAGATTGATAAATTGAATTTCATAAAAATTTAAAACTTCTACTCTTCAAAAACTGCTGTTAAGAGAATGAAAAGACAAGCCACAGACTGGGAGAAAATATTTGCAAATATGATAAAGGAGTTGTATGCAGAATATTTAAAGAACTCTGGTAACTCTCAGTTATAAGGAAATAAACAACCCAATTAAAAACATGGACAGGGCTTCCCTGGTGGCGCAGTGGTTGAGAGTCCGCCTGCCGATGCAGGGGACACGAGTTCGTGCACCGGGCCGGGAAGATCCCACATGCCGCGGAGCAGCTGGGCCCGTGAGCCATGGCCACCGAGCCTGCGCGTCCGGAGCCTGTGCTCCGCAACGGGGGAGGCCACAGCAGTGAGAGACCCGCGTACTGCAAAAAAAAAAAACAAACACACACAAAAAAAACATGGACAAAAGATTTGAATAGACACTTCACCAAAGAACAAATACAGGCAGCAAGTAAGCACATCAAAGAAATGCTCAATATCATTAGTGATTAGAGAAATGCAAACTAAAACCACGGTGAGATTGATCCCAACACTGCTTACCTAAATGTAAAAAAAAATGTTATAGTCACTTTGGGAAAAAGTTAGGCAGTTTTTTATAAAGTAAAACTTACATATAGCATAAGACCCAAATATTCCCCTCCTAGGTATTTACCCAAGAGAAGTGAGTACATATGTCTATACAAAGACTTGTACATGAATGTTCTCAGCAGTTTTATTTGTGATATCTCAAAAGTGGAAACAACCCAAGTGTCCATCAACAGAAAAATGGACAAATTGTATATCCATGCAATAGAATAATACTCCATTATAAAAATGAAAAAACTCTTGATACACACACATAAATAAAGAAATCTAGGGAACTATATTCAATATCTTATCTTATAATAACATGTATTGGAAAATAATATGAAAATATATATATATAAAACCGAATCACTTTGCTGTATACCTGAAACTAACACAATATTGCACATCAAGTAAAATAAAATAAAAAGAATTGTGCTAAGTGAAATAAATCAGGCAAAAAAGAGTACATCCTGGGCTTCCCTGGTGGCGCAGTGGTTGAGAGTCCGCCTGCCGATGCAGGGGACACGGGTTCGTGCCCTGGTCCGGGAAGATCCCACATGCCGCGGAGTGGCTGGGCCCGTAAGCCATGGCCGTTGAGCCTGCGCATCCGGAGCCTGTGCTCCGCAACGGGAGAGGCCACAACAGTGAGAGGCCCTCGTACTGCAAAAAAAAAAGAGTACATCCTGTTTGATTCCATTGATGTATTCTAGAAAATATAAACTAATCTATAGCGACAGAAAGCAAATTAGTGATTGCCTGTGGGGAGAGAAGGGACTTTCAGGGGAGATGACTAAGGACCTGGGGGAAAATTGGGGGAATGATGGATATTTTCATTATTTTGATTGCAGTGATAGTTTCATGAATGTATGTCAAACCTTATCAAAATATCCCTTTAATTATGTCTTTAAATATGTCGCTGTTAATATGTTTAGTTTATCATATGTCAGTTACATCTCAATGAAGCTGTTAAAAGTATCCACCGCAACTGATGAGATTTCCTTAAGAAACAGCATGTCTCCCAACCACGGAAAGCCCGGCCTGAGCCCTGAGGGTCAGGATGGGAGGGTTCAGCATAGGAAACTGAGACAGAGGGGCCAAGCAGATGGGAGGGAAGCAGGTGGTACCAGGGAGTCAGAGCACTTCCAGAAGGAGGGGGCATGGCTCTTCATGTCATACACCTCCAGCAGAGAAGTGGTCACAAGACATGGCAACATGAAGGTTATGGGTGACCCTGACAAGTCAGAAAGCAGTAGTAGGTGAGGCGTGAAAGGTGCCAGGGCAGGAGGTGAAGAGTGCCCTGCAGTTCACCTGCTCAGGGTGGAGGGGAGGAAGCAGGGGCCAGCAAAGTGCTGGTGAAGCAGGAGGGGCTGGGGTTAAGGGAGGGCTTCTTGTTTCTTCTTTGCTGTTTGCCTTGCCATGCTTCGCTTTTCACGTGGGAGGTGAGAGCTTGCTTTGCAAACTTGATGACAGCATGGAAAATGTGAGAATGGAGATGCTGGGCAGCAGAGGATGGAATCCAGGGGAGGCTCGACATTTGATGAAGCAGAGTATGACTTTAGGGCGATTAGGGAGATGACAAAAAGGTGGATATGACTATCAAGGTCAGGGAAACCAGGTGCCAGCTAGGGTGCCCTTGACCCGGGGAGAACTGAGTGTAACTGGCTTGAGCCCTGGGCAGCCTATGGCCATGGGTGGTCCTGAGCCCCTGGACCCCTCCTCCTGCGGTTGGGCTCTTCTGTCTGCCTGGCTGGGTCTCTTTCATTTTGGGTTATTTCAAGTGCAAAGCTCAGCTCCATCACTGGTTTCTGGAATATCCACCCACATTAAGCATTTCTGAATTTATTAGCTTTATTGCAGGTTTGCAGGGAGAGGGGAGAGGCACAGACTCACTGCCTCCCTGGCTGCTCTCCCCTTGCCCTGCACCCCCTTCTATGGAACAAGCAGGCCTCCCTATTTCCTGCAGACTGCTTTTACCCTCTCCTTCTAGAAAGTTTTGGCACCAGCTGGCCCCATACCCTGGGGGTATTGGCTTTTGTCATCACACAGATTTCTCCTTTCAGACTCTTTTGTACTCTTCCTAGAAAGAATTCTGATAAACAAAAATGTTTTCTTCATCTTTCATAGGTATTATCATCTCTGTTTTACAGGTGAAGAAACAGAGGCACAGAGAAGGTAAGCAACTTGTCAGGGGTCACACAGCCAGGGAGACATTTTGGCAGCAGCAGCTCCATTTAGGGTGTGGCAATGCGCCCTCGGGTTCTGTTCAAATAGCCCTGGTCTGGTCCCAGGTCCACCACTGATCAGCTGTCATAGTGCCCACGTCACAGGCCATCTGTGGGGTAAATGAAATGACACGTCTCAGGTGCTTGCAAAGTCTGGGCACGTAGTAGGTGCTCAAGTAAGTACAGAGCTGTTGCTCTCATTGATGAGCTGACTGCACCTGTAGA
This sequence comes from Lagenorhynchus albirostris, assembly GCF_949774975.1. NCBI lineage: Eukaryota > Metazoa > Chordata > Mammalia > Artiodactyla > Delphinidae > Lagenorhynchus > Lagenorhynchus albirostris. The sequence goes on along the minus strand of NC_083096.1, from coordinate 162,695,401 downwards.
ACCTTCCCCACCCCAGTTTCTACATCTGGACTCTCCTCTCCCTCACCTTCCCTGCCATCTGATTCCTGTTCCTTTTTGGTTTCCAAAATCAGATTGAAACTCACGTCCTGGGAGAAACCCTCCCTAGTTCACCCTACTTAATAACCTGCCTGGCAGTCTGGCGAAGGATGGGGGGAATGTAATTGGGGAAATAGACAAGCTTAGACTCAATTCTCTTTTCTCCCCTCACTAGTTAGGAGGCCTTAGATTGGCCCCTGAACTGAGCCTCGGTTTCCTCATCTGCACAGTGTGGACAGTGCTCAGGACCAAATGGAAGAATAGGGGGGAAGAGAGCTTGGCAAATGGCAAACCACTGCTCAAAAGCTGCCTTGGCAGCCTGAGTGTCTAACCTGTGCTTGCTTTCTTTGGTGTAGGAAGGGTCCACCTGCAGAAATGGCCACACCCAGAAGGGGTGTGGAGTTGGAGTCTGAGTGAGGCAGGCTCCTCCCACAGCCCTCTGTGCTCCGCCTGTGTCCTCTGTCCCTCCTGGCCGAGCTCCACTCACTCTGCTGCGCTCACCCGGCACATGCCCACCCCTTCTGCCGGGAGCACCCTCCCCCGGCGTGTGCAGATGCCAGCGCAGCCTAGCTCACCTCTCCTGCTCACCCTCCTCTCTCTCTGTCCCTGTCTCTCCCTCTCTCTCCTGGGAAGTCCTCCCTGACTCCGAGACCTTCAGCCCCTGTGGTACACACCCCATGGTTCACAGAGAATTAGCAGCTTCTCTCCCATCTTACACTGTGAATTTCCCCGGGGATGCAGACCGTGTCTGCCTGATTAACCTTGAATCCCATGGTGCTGTGTCTTGTCTGGCCTGCAGTTTCTATGGAATCTCTATCCACTTAATAACACACTGTCTGGGTCATAGCCTCAGCATGTGACCCTGGGCTGGTCCCTTCCCTCCCTGGAACATTGTTCCCTCAGCAGTTTAATGAAGGGGCTGGGGATGATAGTCTCCAAGGTCCTCTGTTGCCTCTGCCCTTGACTTTGAAGGCAGCCTTTGGACAGGTGGAGATCAATGTTGCCCTGTCTAACGATGTCAGCAGGACAGGCTGCAGGGAGCCCCTGCCCCCTGTGCCCCTCGTTATAAACAGCTCCATCTCCAAGCGCTGGGGTCACCCTCCCCTGAGGGCAGCAGTAGGTGGTCAATTACCCTCAGTGCCTGGAGAACCAATAGGGAAGGGGTGTCAGGTCTTAGGCGCCCTGGCCCTGAAGATAACCCACTGGTCCAGCTGCAAGACCAAAATGGAAGGTCAGTTAGGTCCCTGCCCTGGGCAGGGGCTGCAGCCGCCTGGCAATCATCTGTGGCCTGAGACTAATAGACGGCTCTGAGATTTCAATTACTCCGGACCAGTCAAATGACTCAGAGCAGAGAGCTGACTGCAAGAGCCCTGTCCTGTTCAGAGAGCGATGGGTAGAGGACCCCTTCACCTCGCCCGTCTCCCAGCTCCAGAACTGGTGACTGTAGGGCTGTCCTGCGGACTCACTGAGCTCCCAGCTCCCTGGTGAGCACCCTCCCGGGGCCTGAGTTGATGGGATCTAGAAGGAGTGGCCCCAGTAAGTCCATCTGGACCCCTGGCTCCCAAGCCGTTTGTATCATATAAGGTCTGGTGGGAGGAGATGCACCCAGGGCTGTGGGAAAATCAGACTATGCTCTGGTGACTCTAGACTAGGGGTCTGAGCTCTATCCGTGTTAGTTTCCTGCAAAATGGGAGGCTGGAGATGCCCACCTGACAAATGTAAAAAGAAGGCTGTGACATAATGTGGTCAAATGGCTGAGCACCGCCTGGCACATGCAGGGTGTGCCTGGATCTGCGGGATCCTAGTGGCGTGTAGTAGGATCAACTCATACTGGCTTAAGCGGACAAGGGGGGTTATGATAGTGACACTGGGACATCTCCTTGAACCCAAGGATGAGGAGGCAGCAAGGCCTCGGAGGGAGACGGGCCCAGGGAATGGGCTGCACCCTCTTCCTGCTGTTCCGCGGAGACAGAAGATGGCCCCTCAGATCCTGAGCCCAAACATCTCCATTTGAGAGAACAGCCCACATGGAACTAGATTCCCTCCGCTAGAGAATCCACCTGGTCCACCTTGGATTGGTTTTCAGCTGGTCTGCTCTGGTCTCGCCTGCTCTCGTCAGAGGCAGGTCAAACAGCACAATTGAGGCTTCTGGGAAATGCCTTGCAGGTGAAGAGGGCTTAGCAGGGGCTCATTATGAGCTGGACAGATGCTCTCAAAGCACCAGGTATGTGTCAGCTCTGGGGGTACTGACTGAAACCTGAGGGGCCCTGCCCTTGAGTAGTGCACGCAGGGTGGGGACACAGAGGTGCATCCACGTGTGACCAGCACGGGCCCAGGGAAGGTGAGCACCAGAGGCTCGGTGGGGTGAGAACCAGACTCTCTGCACACCTGCCTCCTCCAGCCCTGCCGGTAGACACATTCAGGAGAGGCAGAGTGAGCCACGCAGCAAGGACTTGGCAGGACCCGGCCTGGACGCTAAGCCTTCTCACGCAGACATGCCTTTGGGGCAGTAGGCTTCAGGCCCCAAGCCTGCCAGGGGAGAAGTTTTTCATGGCTCTGCCTCAGCTACAAGATCCCATCAATCCAGGTCTCTTTACAGCTGCTCCAAAGAGCCAGCATATTTTCAGCTACAATCCTGAGCCCGGAGGGAAGCAGGAAATGATTCATCCTCTTTCTCAGACATGAAGGCAACCCTGCATTATTAATATTTACCCAGGGGCTCCTCCAAGGGCCCCAAACAACAAATGAATCATCAGGAGGGAAGGGCATGGATCACGAGCTTCACTGAGGCCGCTGGCTGCCTCTACGTAGAGCAAAGGGATCCCCCAAGTGTCAGGGCTGAAAGGGGCCTCGTGGCACTATCTCCCCATTTTACAGAGGGGAAACTGAGGCCCCAGAAGACAGAGGCTGGACCAAAGAAACTCAACAGGATGGTGGCAGAGGAAGGAACAGAATCTAGGAGCTCAGGGGATGGAAAGAGGACAGGCAGTGAGCCTCAGGTCCCTCATCTGTAAAATGGGAATACAAGAGCTGGTCAGGTGATGTTTGACCAAGATGTGAAACGGCCCCTCAGAGTGTCTGACAAGGAGCAGGTCCTGCACCTATGACACCAGAAGGAGGGTGTGGTGAGGATGCCGGTGGCATTCCCTGCCCCCATGTCCTGGTGTCCTTTGCACTGCCCCCAGCAGCCCTGTTTGTGTCCTCTGACACTGACCTGTTCCACCCAACCCCATGGGGACTGGATCGTGGCAGACACCTGCCCCAGCTGGGCAGCATCTCTCCTATAAATCTGAGGTTGAGACTAAAAGGCGCTCATTGGGTCTGCTGGTTATTTGAGCTGATGATAAATAAAGTGCAAGTGTGTAGGATACTGAGAAAGGTAGAGAATGAAAGTCCCATGGAGAGAGAGAGAGCAAGCTGCCTTATGGCTGGTTCCCTTCCCCGGTCTGGGTCCAGGTCCCTCAGGAGTTCTGGTTGTTTGATTTGCCTTGGGCACCTGAGAGACCCTTTCCCCTGCAGCTGAGCAGGTTCTGTTACCTGTACCCCCAAAATAAGGAAGGACTGCTGGGTGCTGAGAGGCGTCCCGAGCCAGGTGGCTAGCTGACCTCAGGAGGGAGAGCCCCGCCTGGCAGTGCTGAGGCCCTGGGGACGGTAGAGGGCGTCCTTCACACCTGGGGGCTGGGGCGCCCTCCTCAGTGCTCTCTCTCCTAATCCATCTCTTCCCTGCTTTGTTTTCTTCCTCCTCCTCCATGTCTCTCTCTGCCTTTTCTCCCACACTCGGCCCTTCATCGGATCATTCACTCATCCTACAGGCATGGTCTGCTGCCCACCTGTGCCTGTTCAGCCCTGGGCTGGCCACAAAGGGGACACCGAGGGGGCCAAGGCCGTGTCCCTGCCATCAGAGAGCTCCTGTTCTGGCTGGGGAAACAGATGAATCATTCACAACCCAGAGTGCTCAGTGCTGAGATGGGGGGAGATGTGGGATGGGACGGGGAGCCCAGGGGCGATCCCCAACCCTGGACAGGGGTCAGGTGCTGAGACCTGGAGGAGAAATGGGGGAGCCAGCAGGAGGGGTAAATGGGGGAGAAGGTTGTTACTGGCAGCAGCAACCCGGCACCTGCAAAGGTCTGGCAGAGAGGGAGAGCCGGGACCCTTGGAAGTGGCAGGCAGGGCTGCATGGCTGGGGCTGGGATGTGAGGGTGGAATGGGGGGTGGGAAGGTGGAGAAATACGGGCAGGGGTCCTCCAGGGTCAGACCACAGAGGATGAGGCTGGGCTGTGCAGGCTGGGCTTCACCCTGAGGACCCTGGGAGCCATGCAGGGATGGCGGAGGGGGTAAGGGAGGAAGTGACCCCTCTTTAGGCATTGGGGGGAAGGGGATTCCGAGAGGATCGGGCTCATCCAAGCCCCTGGAATGGGAAGAAGCCTCCTTCTTCCCCTCCTGCTCCCCTTCCCGCCCTAGCATTTTCTCTCCTCCCTCCTCTGGTCTCCCCGCTTCTCTCTCTCTGTCCTCTCCTCCAGTCCTTTATATCCCCCTTCTCCCCGCTCTCTGCCTTTCCTCCTTCCTCCGCCCCTCTTTCCCCGCATCCCCGCGCTCTGTTCTCTCCAGACCCTCCTCACCTCCAGGCACAGGGCTGCATCCCTGGCTGAGCTGTCCTTGCGAGAGCCTGCAGCGCCACCTTCAGGCCGGATCCGGGACCGCCACGGGGCCTCCCACACCAGGAGGAAGACGCTGGTCCTTCTCTGCCTCACAGATGAGGCAGAGGTTCCCGCCCACCTAGCCCCGTCCCAGTGCCCGCCTCTGCCGCCCGCAGCCTCGGGTGTGGCTGCCCTAGGTCGACGCTGGCATCAATACTAGCCCCGCCTGTATCTCCCCTAACAACCCTAATTACCAGGCAAGCTCTTCTCCCCAAAGACCAGACGCTAGAAATGATGAGCTTAATAGCAGAATTCCTTCCCTTTCGCAGCCCCTGCCCTGGAGTGCCGCCGGCCTAAGGATGCCAGCATTCTTTGCTCTCCTGGGAGGGAGGGCCCCACAGGGGCTCTCACAGCCATATTACAGATGGGGCATCCGAGGCTCAGACAGGGTGAGTCACTCAGGACCCAAGAGAACCTGACGTTATGCACTTGGTTTGTTTGTTTAGTAATCACTCGTGGACACCCACACTGTGCCAAGTGGGGTTCTGGGACCAGGCACACAGAGATGGAAAGACAGCGGAGGGAGTCCCTGCCCTGGGGAATGTAAGAGAAGGTGCTGGTGCTGGTGCTGGGTGATTGGAGGTGGGACCTGGAATGTGTCAATTACTGCAGGAGCCCAGAGAAGGTGCTGGCAACCCAGGGGGCTTCCAGAAGAGGTGGGGGAGGGGACCTCTGAGCTGGCCTCACCGAGGGGGTGGCATCTGAGCTGATTCATGCAGGCAGGGTAAGAGCTTGCCAGGGAGAGATGGTGCGAGAGCCTTCCAGGCAGGGGGACGGCATGTCCAAGGGCAGGGAGGCCAGAAAATACGGGAGGAGGAGGGGAGTTCCGTGTAATTGAAAAGATGGTGGGGGGAGGGGATTGGATTGGAGGGAAGGGCCACACCAGGGAGGGGTTTGAGGGCCTCCTGCTTGCCCTGCATCAACAGGCACTACTGACACAATATAAACTAAGAATAACAAAAGTACAAATAATTACTATAAGTACTATTACTCTTATTATTATAGTCACTAGCACGTATTGTGGGCTTCCTGTTTGCCAGGCGCTATCTCAAAGACTTTACATGTAGTGACTGAGCTCACTTTTGTGCCAGCCCATGAGATAGGCAAGGTTGGGAAGTGGCCCAGAGAGGTTAAATAACCTGTCTAATGTAGTTCAGCAGTGAAGTGGCAGAGCACCCTGTCTCCAGGGGCCACTTTCTCTACCTTCACAGCGCCCCTGCCCACCCCGCCCTCCAACTCCCAACCTAAGGGCTCTGAGATTCTGCCTCCCAAGGAGAAAGCAGCCACCCACTTCCCCAGAGGTCAGAGAGAATTCACATTTTGGAAGAAAGACCAGAGAGCCAGGAGAAGACAGCATTTAACCTAAAGCCACGGTTTGCTGATGATGGGCTCTTGCCTCAGTTGGGGACAGGCTGGCTGGATGGGCAAGTTTGAGGTGGCCCCTCCCCCAGTGATGACCCCCACTCCACCCCACCCCCCAACCTCCACCAAGTTTGCAGCACTCGACCCCAGCAAGCTTTAGCATTTCTGGAAAAGAGGAGCATAGCCCCACTGCTGCACCTGGACGCTGGCAGGTCTGCACTGATGGTGGGATCGGCTCGTGGAAGATCCAGCCCCAGGAAACCCCAGGTTTCCCTCTGAGGGCCCTGGGAAGACAGGGGTCTTCAGGTTCCCGTGGCCAGCCTAGAAGTCTTCTCTGGCTGGGCAGAGAATGCGCGCCATCCCCAAATGGGCTTGGCTTGCGACAGCATGACTTTCCTTTAAATGGACACAGGGGAGGTTTCCATTGAAACACTGGGCTGGGGAGAAAGAAGGAAAATGGACTTGTTTCCAGAAATTACCCAAGAAGGGAATTTGGAATCTGCTTTGTGTTTCCGAGTTATTTTTTTCTTTCCCTGTTCTACACATCTGTGCTTCCTCATGACTAAACCAGGGAGAAAGGCCCATGAGCAGAAGTGTGGTTCATAGGGCCAGGCCAGAGGGGCCAGTGGGAAGACCCAGACGGCCTTAGGGCCTCCATGCCGGCCCCGGCCTCCAGGAGGATGACAGTGGAGCTGGGTTTAATGATGGGGAAGGAGGTGTGAGGATGCAGACGGGCTCCGGGAGGGAAAGAGCGCGTGTGCCCAGCACTGCCTCCCCTCCCTGCCCCCACCCCGCCTCATGCTGCAGGTGTAGTGAACGGTCCTGTTCCTCAGGCCTGCCAGGCTCCACCGGGCCTGCTTCAGTGCACGTGCCCTTCCCCCTGCCCAGGAGCGCCCTTCTCTCTGCTGGTTAAACGCCTCTCACCCTTCCAGCCACATGCCCCCTCCTCTGTGAAGTCTCCACTCTCCCCCACCCCCTGCCCCTGTTCCCCACCCACACAGGGACACACATGGCTCTCATGAGACCTTCCCAGCCCCAGACACTCTTCCTTTTAGAAACTCCTTTCCCCATCAGATCAAACATCTTAAAATGCTCCCACATCCCGCACTAAATACAAATTATATGTAACTATGCAGAAGCTGAGTTGGAGGAAAAGGTGAGCAGTTGAAAATGTTATGTTTTGTAGACATTCGATTAAACATTTATCAATTTCAACTTTGCAGCTTTCCTTTTTTATTTTGAAACCAAATAAATTGTTTTCCTGGACCTTAAGCATTCTCATTGGCCCTTAAGAGCTCTTAGACCCTGGCACTTGGCCTGGAACAGAGAGTCTTATGGAAAAAACGTTTCCCTCTCTCTCTCCTTCCCACCCAGGCAGAAGCCAGGTCTCCTTGGGCCCCTGCGCAGTATCACACCATGAGTGAAGTGACGCTGGAATTATCATTTGCCTGGGATCCACTGAGACCGGATATCACACCACAGAGAAAATTTAGTTACAGTTTGTTGGAAGAAAGGAGCTAGGGAGGGAGGAAAGGAGGAAGGAAAGAAGAAAGAGAGAAGGAGGGAGGGAAGCAAGGAAGACGATCTCAGCAGAGCCAACAAGCAGAAAGAGCAGACAGGATTGTCTGTAGGTCGTGATGGGCTCTCTCTGGTCCCCCCTTCCCCTTAATATTTCCTACACTGATCTCAGGGACCCCATCCTCAGGGAACCAACCTTTTTCTCCCTGTTAATATGTTACTGGAATACAATGTTCCTGGGACTCTACTGTGAGCCAGGTGTGGGGTGAGCATTGGCCTGTTACCCTCACGCTGGTCTCTACACATCACATTGCGAACAGAGGCCTGGGGGCCGGCTGGCACAGGTGTGCTCTCTGATGCTCCTCTCCCAGCGGAGACGTCCTTCGATCTCTCTCCCAGCCGCTCAGGATGGTGTGGAGGGGAGAGTGTGGGCAGCAGACGGGACAACTCTGGACAGTCTCTCACACCCTCTGCAGAGGGATGGACATTCCAGCAGCGGCGTGGCGGGTTAGACCTGGATTTAGAAGTCCCAAGGTCACATATGGTCACATTAGGATCCTTTCTGACCCCTGAGGGGTGACATTACCCACTGTTGCATCTCCCCACACCCCTCCAGCTAAGGTCCGCCAGACGCTTCCTGGCTTGACGCCACCCACCTCTCCACCCCCATTTCCCACCATGTTCCCCGTCATTCATTCCTCTCCAGCCACACCAGCTTCTTGACACCCCTGGAACACTCCGAGGACACACCCACCGCAGGGCCTTTGCACTAGCTGTTAAGGCTCTTCCCACAGATACTCCTGAGCTTCACTCCCTGACTTCATCCATGTCTCTGATCAAATGGCACCTCCTCATAAAGATGTCCCCTGACCACCCCACCTAAAAGAGCCCCCTTGCTTCCTCTGGGGAACCCACAGAAGGATTGGCTAAATGTTTGGTGAAGGACTATTGGTTCAGGGGAATCTCATGGCAAGAAAAGACATAGTGTGTGTGGGCAGGCACCTATTGTGTGCCGGGCCTTTGGCTGGTCAGAGCCACGTCTGTGACCTATTTGATCACAGAGGACCTTTACGTGAGGAAGATGTCATTTTCCCCCTTTTATAGGTGAGAAAACCAAGGCTCAGGGAGGTGAAGCAACCTACCCAAGGCCTTGCTGTGTGTAAGTGACAGAGCCAGTCCCATATCTCTATCTACCACCCTGGAGATGGAAGTTTGGGATCCTGAGCTTTGGAGGTGGTAGCTGATGCCACGTGTGTGGACAAGACTGTCCCGAGAGTGTAGACAGTGATGAGAATGAAAACAAGTCTTTGAGGAACACCAGTCACGATGGGTTGGTTGGTCCAAGATAAGACGAGACGGAGGAAAACTCAGCTGAGTGGACTGAGATGAATCAGCCAGAGAGGCCGCAGGTGAGCTATGGGAAAGACGGGGACGTGGAGAGAGAGTGGTAAGAAAAGTCAGGAAGCGGGTGGTTGAGAATGGTCGACAGGGCATCGTGGTGGGTCTGACCTCCCTACTTAGCTGCTCTGTCCTGGCGTAGCCTCTCTGAGCTCAGTTTTCTAATCAGTGAAATGGGGCTGAGGATGCCTGCGTGTACCAAAGGGATGGCCTGGGGCTTAGGTGATCTTACTTAGCGCTGTGCCCACGGTAAGAAGGGCTTTAGAACTAACAGCACTTCCTGGATGAGATGACTTTGGACCTTTTGGACTTTGGACTTTGGACCCCAGTTTCCCCACATGTAAAATGGGGATAATAATTGTGCCAACTTAGAGTTGTTTCGAATGAGGCAATGCCTGTAAAGCGTTGTAAATGCTTTAGAGCACAGCACAGCATAGAGGAAGTGCTCAAGAAGTGAAAATGAGCAGCGGCCGCAGTGAACGGGATGCCCTTCTCTCTCTTTTCTGGGTGGATTTTTCTGCTGCCTTCCCAGGGTCCAGGGCTCTGTGGGTCTAGGTACAGACTGATCACAGTGTACCTGGATCTTAGAGGTGTCAGGGAGCCCCAGGGCCATCTGTCTAGTCCAGGAGAGGTGGAGAATGAGGACCAGAGAAGGAGGAACACACCCAAGGCCACACAACAAGTTCTGGTGAAACCAAGGTGGGCACTTTGAGCTCCTGACTCCAGGCCAGAGCTGCCCCCCTTACAGCTCAGTGTGTGGGCTGAGATTGGAGCTGGGGGTGGAGCCACGCTCCAGAAGGGATGCAGAGCCAATCAGGCCAAATATAGTAGAGTGGGTGGTAGGAACTTGGTGCTTCCTACTTGCAAAGTGCTGGTCTGAATACTTCCTGTGTCACTACTCATTCCATCTTGCCATGACCCTGTGAAGCGGATACTCTCTGGTATCATTTTACAAGTGAGGCTACAAAGGCTCAGAGGTTAAATAGCTGACACACAGCTGGTACATGGCAGAACCAGATTTCCAACATGATGACTGAACCTGATGATTCAACACCTACACTACATGGCCTCCTCGGGGAGAGGAGATTCTTAGCTCCTGGATGTCTAGGATGAGACCCCCTCCTCACTCTGTGGAGCCCCCGCCCCTGCTGGGCCAGGTTCAGCTGCACACAACTCGGGGTCACATGTGTGGACCACCTGACCCTCTAGCTTGACATGAATGGTGTGCCTTATTCCTGAGCAAACCCTCCTGTCCCAGGGACCCCAGGGAGGAAAAGTCCTCCCCAAGACTGAGCTGGTTCAGCATGGACAGGATGACAGAGGGGAGAAAGTCACCAGACAGCCCTGAGCCAGGTCCCAGCACTGCGTCCTAACTGCACAGAGGTGGACAAAGCTCTCCCTGTCCCGACCCTCAGTTTCTGCATCTGCCAAATGGGCACAATATCTAACTACCAACTGGTGGCATTGATGGGGAGACACAAAGGAAAGGAGACAGAGAAGGCAATCGATGCTCAGAGATGCTAAGAAAATGCACCTGAAGTAAACAGTAGAGCCAGACTCAAACCCAAGGCTCATGTTCTAACCACTAGGGTATGCTACCCTCTCTCGTTAAGTACTCTCCCCCCCAGTCACCAGCTGTGAGGGCTTCTCCAGGGCCTGGTGTTTGTAAGCCTTGGTTTTCTCATCTGCAAACTGGGTCCAACGATACTGCCTCAGGAATTTTCCATCAGGGTTTTTGATCATGTATGCAAATCACCTAATACCCAGTACCAGCTGGGACCTGGTAGGTAAGATGGTGATGGTGATGGTGATGCTGATGGTGACGCGGATAAAGGTGGAGAACACTGGTAGCAATGAAGAGATGTGATTGGAAGAAGAGGGTTCATCCTATCCCATCCTTAGCAGGAAAAAGGAGAACGCTGTCTATTTAGAAACACCCCACCCTGCCCACCACAGTCCCTCCCGCTGCCCCTCACCACCTGCTGCCTAGGAGAAGATCCAGGAAGCCCCTGAGATGGATGTGGGAGGAGGGTGGCAGAAACACACTTTGTTCTGGGCACCGGCTGCCGTCCTTCCTTCCAGGGGAGGGTCTGGCAGAGGCATCCCAGGAAAGACTATGGCTCCATCTCCCCTGGGGACCAGGGCTTGGGGAAATGTGAGTGGACAGTAGAGCAGGTAGCGCTGGCCTCTCTGGCTTGTTAGAGGGAGACCCTTCCCCTCCACCCCCAGCAGCCCTGCCCTGAGCCCAGGCTGCTTTCCTGATCTAATTAGCGTCGCTGAGAATTACACTCCACACTCCGGCACGCTCTGGCTCTCCTGAGAGCATCGCAGAACTAATACTGCTTAAATATGAAATGGTTCCTGCCCTCGGGGCCCGAATCTAGGAGGGAAAAACCAGAAACAAGAGTTGTAATAACCAGCTCTGATTAAGCAGTGTGAGTTACAAGAAATAAAATAAAAAACAGGCCCCCCCATACAAAAATTAACAACACTCTGAGTTTTATCTGTTCTTTTAAGGAACACAGGCTGCTTATCTCTTATGTCCTTTCCATTCTTACGCTCCCATTTATTCATCCAGGTCATTTGCTGAGAACCTACCATGTGACGGGAGCTCATGCTGGGTGCAGGGATGACAAACACACCAGGCAATGTGCCTGAACTCCTGGGGCTCACTGTCAGGAGGAGATTGTAGCCCTTCAAGGAAAAGCCACATAGACAACTGCACCTCAGGATGGGGCCAAGCATGCCATGTACAGGATGTGGGAGGATCTTGAGGGGGACTAACTCAGATGGTGGTCTTAGGGACTGACATTTAAGTTGAGACCTGCTGGTTACCTGAAGAGTGGGGGGCAGAGTGATCTACGGAGAAGGAACAGCATGTGCAAAGGACCTGGGGTGGGAAGGAGGGTGTCAGAGGGACGAAGGAAGGGCACTGGGGCAGAGTGTGGTGAGGAGGGAGCATGAGAGGGGGAGGAGAGCAGCCAGACCCTGTGGGGCTCATGCCCTTGGCTGGCAGGGCTGGGATTACTCAAGGTTCCCCGAGCATCCCTGAAGGGTTTGAAGTCAGGGAGGAGCCCGATCAGTTTGGGGATTTAAGAAGCTTCTCTGGCTCTTCCCTGGAGGTTGGAGCAGGAGCAGGGGGCCCAGTGAAGAGGTGAAGGGGGTCGTCCAGGCAGGAGTCAATGGCAGCTTGGACCAAAGCAGGGCTGTGGGGATGGAGAGCAGGGCGCGGGTCCAGGAGGAGTTTTGGAGGGTGAAACGCCCCACCTTGCGGGGGGATGGGTGTGGAGGTGAGGGATTTGTCGTGAGTGCACGCAGGCTTCTGGCTGAGGAGCTGAGGGATGAAGCTGCCATTTCCTGAGTAGGAAGGTGGACGAGGCGCAGGCTGGTGGGTGAGGCTGGTGTGGCGTCTGGTGTGTGTGCGGCTCCCCAGCTGCATCGCAGAGAAAGGGGTGGGAGGCAACTGGGTGTCCGGAGGATCACAGGGGAGAGTCCTGCAGGAGACGCCCCTCCTTCAGGGGAGAGAGGGCCGATGGGGGTGAAGGGACCAAGGAGGAAGGAGACCATGCTCATCCGTCCCCAGCGCGACCACCCCTAGCTGAGGGCTAGAGCCACATGGCAGTAAGAGCCCCTGGCTGCCCCGAGAGGCCCCGGGGGAGGCAGTGGTGGGGACCCCTGGGGGGAGGTCTTGGGGAAGCTTCTTCTCATTCTCCCTCCCCCACGGTGGCAGGACAAGGCCTGGGCACTGGCCAGGGCATGTTTTCGTCATACCCTCTCGGCAGGTGAAGTGGAGGCCCAGAGCTCTTGTGGAGGGGGCCACCTGCTCCAGGGCACCTGCAGCCGTAATCCTAGATCTTTCCAGGTCCCTGCCCTCAGCTGCCCCAGGTACCACTCAGCAGAAGCACAGATCTCTCCAATCTCCATCCCTCTCTCCTTGCACCGTGTCTGCCTTCCCAGGGCAAGAAGGGGCCTGTGCCCATTGGGTTCATTTGATTTGTTTATAAGCTTTTTTATTGATAAGTATTTATTTATAAGCTTTCTATTTCTTGAACCTGAATATCCCCCTCGAGTGACTGATATCTGCTCTACCAAGGGCTTTTATGGGAAATTAGAAACGACACATGGGAGAGCTGAGAGCTGGTTTATTTTTAAACCCTGGGCTCTCAGTGACACCCTGTCCATCCATCCATCAGCTCCCTCACTTGGGCAGAAACACTTGCTGATGTTATCGTGTGCTTGGCCCCGTGCTGGTGCTGGGGTACAGAGGCAACTGAGCCAGGGCCTTGTCCCAGCTGAGCCCAGAGTGGCTGGGCAGGGGGAGAAGGGTCAGGGCAGAAACAGGCTTTTCCAGTGCCATGTGATCAACACCCTCCATTCACTCATTTTTTATTCCCCAAATATATCAGTCTCTGTGTGCAGGCACTGTTCTAGCCACGGGAGATACAGCTGTGAACACCACAGACAAAATAAATTACCGCCGCACTGGAGTCACGGTCCGTTGGGGAGACAGATGATAAACCAGCGAGAGAGTCTGTCACCTCTGCCAGGCTGTGGTACATGCTAGGAAGGAAAAGAGAGCAACAGAAAGGATGGAGGGCCTGGGGAACCTCTGAGGAGGTGACATCTGAGTAAGGACCTGAAGGAAGTGAGGACACGAGTCATGAAAATGTCTGAGGCTTCTGGGAGAGTATACAGCACATGCAAACGCCCTGTGGTGAGACTGTGCCCGGCACACTTGAGGAACGGCAATGACTGGGAGATTCCAAGGCCTGCCTGATAGAGGGAAATTTGAAAACATAGGGAAAGGTGTGGCCCTGTGTGGGTGAGGGTGGAGGAGCTTCAGGGAGCGCTTGTAGAATGTGGAGTGTGAGGGAGTGTATGGAAAAGCATCTCTGAAGAAGGAACAGCACAAGTCACAGAGGAGTGAGAGAGCAGCACATTTTGGTGGTGGTGGGAGGTGGCTCTAGGGTGAGGATGTGGTGGGAGGGGAGCCAGAACAAAGGGGTTGCATTAGTCTGGGTTCTCCAGAGAAACAGAACCAATAGGATATAGAGAGAGATAGAGATTTATTATGAGGAATTGCCTCATGCGGTTATGGAAGCTAAGTCCCAAGATCTGCCATCTGCAAGCTGGAGGCGCAGGAAAGCTGGTGGTATAGTTCCAGTCCAAACCCAAGGGCCTGAGAACCAGGGGCTGATGGTGTCCCAGTCTGTGTCTGAAGGCCCAGGAACCAGCAGCATTGATGGATGTCCCAGCTCTAGCAGGGACAGAATTTTCCCTTCCTCTGCCTTGCTATTCTATTTGAGCCCTCAATGGATTATTAGATGATGCCCATCCACATTGCTGAGGGCTCTTTACTCAGTCTATTCATTCAAATGCTAATCTCCTCCACAGACACCCTCACAGACACCTGGAAATAATATTTTACCTGCTATCTGGGCATCCCTTAGCCCAGACAAGTTGACATACAAAGTTAACCATCACAGAGGCCCTGCCAGGCTGGTCCTCAAACACGCCAGGTTTGTACTTACCCCAGGGCCTTTGCACTTGTTGTTCCTGAATGCTCATCCCCAGATCTCCACAAGACTCGTTCCTTCATATCCTTTTCGGCTGCTATTCAAACGTACCTTCTCACTGAGGCCTCCCTGCCCAGCTCTGCCTCTCTGAGCCCTTCCCCATAACTTCTCCCTCCATCCACTTTATTGTTCTCCTTAGCTCCTACCCATCCCTGTGTTACATACTGTGCATATCCCAACCATTTCTTGTCTGTCTCTGTCTACTAGAAATGTGAGCACCGTGAGGGCAGCAACCTGTGACTATTTTATCATTGCTGCATCCCCAGAGGTATGCAGCCCGTAATAGTGATTCAATAGGTATCTGTTAAATGATTGACTGAATGGGCTTAGAAGTCGTACCAAGGAGCATTGGAATTATCGGTGTAATATTGGTATGGTCCTCAGAGCAGAGAGGAATCACCCAAGGCATTGAAGGAGGGAAGTGATGAGGTCTGATTTAGGATAATCTTCTGTCCACATTGAAGGAAACTAGAGGCTAGAAGGAGAGAGGAGGCTGTTCCACCCCTGCAGCGTGAGTTGACAGTTCTGGACCAGGGCAGCAGCAGTGGAGGGGGCAGAGGGGCTGGAATGTGGAGACCCCAGGGGGTCACGGTGCCTGCTTAGCTGTGGGGAGCGCGGAGCTGGGCGCCGCCAAGGGCAAATGCCCAGTCGCTGATGTTGGGGGCTGATTGAGAAAAGAGTGGGCTGGAGGGGTCAGAGGGGTTTAGAGACGGACTGTGCTGGCGGGTGGGTGGGCCTCTGGGCATCCAGGCTCACACAGCAAGTCCTAGTGATAGAGCAGGACGTTGACTGAATGATGGCAAGTGGAGGCAGGGGAGGAGGGCACGATGAAAGGCAGAGCTGTGGACATCTCTGCAGAGGCATAGTGACATTAGAAGTGTCCCTGGGTGTGGGTAAAAGGTGGTGACAGGAGAGGCCTGCTTCTCCGAGAGTATGAATCCCACAGCCCACTGGTGGCCCTGCCCGATCACTGCCACCTTTGAGGCATTTGGGGCCAGGAAGGACCTCCCAGGCAGCTCCCAAATCCCACCTGCCTGGAGAGCCCCCTCCCTGTCTATGGAAGGCTGGCCCTGCTCCCTCCCCCCACCGTGCCCCATCTTCCTGCCAAGTGCAAGGCCCAACTGCCCTTGCCATGGACTTTTCAGGTCCCAAAGCTGCAGTCTCTTTTATTTTCCATCAAGTGTTTCCTCAGCTTTCAGAGCAGCTCTTCTCTGAGGCTAAAAGGTGTCTGTGTCAACAGCCCTTAATATAGATGTCCTGCCATCACTCGTCTGACAGCTGGCCTGGGAACCAACCCATGGGGAGATGAGTAGTCCAGAGGAGGTGCCACATCCTGAGCCCAAGCCAACATCGGCAAGTGTAGGGGGCATGGGGTAGGATGGGGCTGAGCCCAGGACGGTGATGGGAGCAGCACACACAGGCTCTTCCTCAAGGGCTGAGCTTTGGGGTAGACGTGACGTGGTTCCTGCCTCTGCCCTTCCTATGCATCTTGGAGAGAAGCGCTGGCCCTCTCTGAGCCCTGGCTGCTCACATGCACACAGGATGCTGAGAGTGCCAAGGGTGATGCTGGGCAGCTCTTGGCACGGGCCGCAGTGCATTGCGGGAGCCCCATCAGTGGCAGCCGTTCCTGAGATGCGCTGACTCTCCTCCTTAGTCACTGCAGGCACTGTGCCTCCCAGGTTTGGTGCCCAAGGGCGGAGTGTCTTTCTGAAAAAGAACTGAGAGCAGGTCAGGACCGCTAGCTCAGGCCCAGGACAGGAACCTCGTGTCTGCCTGGCTCTCAGACTGGGGGTGGGGTGCACAGTGGGGAGGCTGCACCCCCTGGGGTATTTTCTGACACCTCCATAATGTGTATTTAACCCTGCGACCTCCCTAAACCACACCCTCCTGTTCCATCACTATCACATCAGTGCCCAGCACTCGACCTGCCTGTTGTCTTCAAGCTCCCAGGACATGGGTGAGGCCACTGATCCTGTTCACAGATAAGGGAACAGAGAGGGAGAGTGACCTTCCCAAGGTCACACAGCAGGCAGTAACAGCACCAGGTGGCAGAGGTCCCTCAGCTACTTAGAGGTAGAGATAGGGTGGGACCCAGGGTCTGGCCTCATATCCTGTGCCTTGACTGTGCCTGTCCTGTCCCTCATGATGCTGCCCTTGTGTCCTTCATTATCCTGTACCCACCGAGGCCTCATGACCACCCTGCTAAGTTGGCCTCATCATCTGCACTCTACAGATGAGAAAACTGAGGCTGGAAAGAAGGCAAGAGGCGTGTGCAAGGGCTGGGCCTGGAACCTGGATGTCTGCTGCCTCCAAAGCCTGAGCCGCACCTGGGACCCTGTCAGGGACCAACTGCCCCCTTGGAGAGATCAGTAGGAACCAGTGGGCAGCAACCAGGGCAGGGTCAGCTCAGAATGGAAGCGGGCTGAGCCCAGGGAGGACCAGGCCTCTGCCAGCTGCCACCACAGGTGGCAGGACTCCCACCGGGAGTTTCCCTTCTAGGCCCCATCGACCTCACCAGCTTCCGGGTCCCCAGTGCACAGACTTAAACCTGGGCCCTGCCCGGGACCCCTGCTCTGACATCTCTGAAGAAGACAGTGCATTCAGCTTCACAGGCTGAGAAGAAGCAGAAGCATCAGATTTCCTGTCCTAAAGCCTCCCTGATTTGTATCAAAAACAAGTGGGGGGCTTCCCTGGTGGCACAGTGGTTGGGAGTCCGCCTGCGATGCAGGGGACATGGGTTCGTGCCCTGGCCCGGGAGGATCCCGCGTGCTGCGGAGCGGCTGGGCCCGTGGGCCGTGGCCGCTGAGCCTGCGCGTCCGGGAGGCTGCGGCAGTGAGAGGCCCGCGCACCGCAAATAAAGAAAACAAAACAAAACAAAAAAACCCAAATGGGGGTGTAGGATGCCTGGATTCTAGTCACCTGGTCATGGATGTCACAGACTGTGACACCCACGCAGGCCCAGCTGTGATGTCCTCCCACCTGTCCACCTAGGATAAAGGCACATTCCCTCCCTAGGGGCAGGGGTGGGGTGGGCTGGTGAGGGATGGGAGTGGGGCCCAGGTCCAGCCAAAGGGCTCTGGTCACCATGGAAACAGGTAGCTGGGGAAGGCAGGCCCTGAGGCAGAGGCTCTCAGTCAGGCTCCAGCCTCCAAAGCTGGGTCCACTGAGCCCAGGCTGGGTCTCAATCCTCGGTTGCATCACCATTCTCACTGTGCAGGTAGAAGGGACCCCTCCCCACCTCAGAACCCCGGGGCAAGTAACCCAGCCTCCTGGAACAGCTTCATCTGCCTCCAGATCCTGCCAGCAGAGGTGAGAACAGCAAAGGGTGAGCCTGAGCCTTTGGGGTCAGAGACCACAGTTGCTGAGGCTGTAAACTGAGGCTGCTGGTGGGGGAGGCGGGGGGCGGACACCCAGACTTTGGGCTTGTAAAGGTCGCCGGAGGCCTTGGGCTCAACCTACTCCTTTTCTGGACAGGAGAGCTGAGGCCCTGAGGGTGCAGAGGACTCACAGTCCCCCGGCATCGGCACTGACCTCCCGAGGATGCTTCTTCCCAACGGGCACAGTCCCTGAGCCTAGCCAAGCCTCTGGCGCCTCGGCCATACCCTGCCTCCCCCCAGCAGGCGGGCTGCGGGCTGGACATGTCCCTGTAGACACTGAGCACCTGCCCTGTTTGTCTTCATGGCACAACAAGGCTCAGTCCCAGTTCATGGAACCTCTTCACGCGTGGCTGGGCCTGCCATTGGAGGAAGACACTGTCTCTAGGCCTGCGGGGGCTAAAAGAGCACTGGGCAGGGATCAATGTGACTGTACTGGGTTTGGGACAGTCACTGTCTGGTGGCTGGGGTGTGGGTGCAGGTCACCCCCAACATGTGCAGCCTGGGGCACAAGAACCAGTAAGGCCCCCAGACCAGTGGGCTAAATATCTAAAAGTTATAAAGCAACTAACGAACTGTCAAATCAAATAAGTTTTTCCTCCTACCTCCTCAAACTCCTGAGCCCAGGAATATAGGGAGCAGAGATAGCTGGCCCCTGACCCCTGACCCAGCCTGGACCAGAGCCTTCCCTTCCCTCCCTCAGCTTGGCCGCTCCACGGTCTCACACACAGTGTGCGACACCCCAGCCCGCAGGCTCTGTTCGCACCTCCCCACCCACAGCTGCACTTCGGGGTTTAGGGGGTGCGTGCTGGCTCTGCGGGCCACCCTCGCGGGGGCAGACCCCAGAGGAGGCCACACGAGCCCTGAAAGCAGGTTCGGGTCAATCAGGAAGGGAGTTCTGGGGTTGGGGGACTGGAGCTTGTCCCTTGTCCCCCTAGTCCCTGAGGGGAGAGGCACAGCTGGAGGAGGCGGGAACAGGGCCCCTAAAACATGGGGCCCCAGGCAGGATGCCCCTGCTCACATCTCAGTGTCACAGGATGGAATGCAGGGGCCGTGGTGGGGCTGAGGGACCAGGCGGGGCTGGTGGGGAGCGATGTCTGGCCGGATAGAGATGCTCAGGGCCTGAGATGGGGCAGGGATGGTGGATGTGGGGAGGGGACTCCAGAAGTTAAAGGAGCTCAACTTGGCAGGACCTGATGGTCCCTGAGGTGTCAGGAGAGTCAGGGATGCCCCTTGTTTCTGATTTGGGTGAGTGGGAGCTGCGGGGGCGACACCAAGATGGGAACCGTGGGGAGGACCAGGTTTGAGGGGAAGGGGAAGGATGAGACTTTGAACATGTCAAGGGGCAGGAGGCTGTGGGCCATGCAGGGGGCAGAGGCCACAGGAGACCCCATACAGGAAGGTCCTCGAGGTGGGACAGCCTGTCCAGCTCAACACCGTATGTCCAGCACAAGGCCATGTGGTACATCAGGGACTCTCAATACGAATTATAGTTGCGGGGGTGGTGGCAGCAGATAGAGATCAGGGGCTGTTAGTCCATACACAGGGGATGGGCCCACAGGCGTGGCTGAGCTCACTCAGGGAGCGAGAGAAGAGAGGAGGGCCATGAGGGGAGCCAGGCACTGTCTTAGCTCAGGCTGCCACAGCAAAATGCCACCAGCTGGGGGATGTTAAACAGCAGTAATCAATTTGCTCTCAGTTCTGGAGGCTGGGAAGTCTGAGATTGGGATGCCAGCATGGTGGGGTTCTGTTGAGAGCTCTCTTCCTGGCTTGCAGATCTCTGCCTACTTGCTGTGTCATAATGCAGAGAGAGAGAGAGAGAGAGAGAGAGAGAGAGAGAGAGAGAGAGAGAGAGAGAGAGAGAGAGAGAGAGAGGGAGCTCTCTGGTGTCCCTTAAAAGGGCACTGATCCCATCGTAAAGGCCCCCCCCTCATGATCTCATCTAACCCTAATTACCTCCCAAAGGCCCCATCTCCAAATACCATCACATTGGAGGTTAGGAATTCAGCATATAAATTGGTGATGGGGGGGGCACAATTCAGTCCAAAGCGTTCCCCCACTGGCCCCCAAATTCATGTCCTTCTTGAATGTAAACTACATTCATTCCATCCCAACAGCCTCCAAACTCTTAACTCCTTCCAGCATCAACTCTAAAGTCTGAAGTCCAAAGTCTTCTCTAAATATCACCTAAGTCACATATGGATGAGACTCGAGGTATGATTCATCTTGAGGCAACATTCCTCTCCAGCTGTGAACCTGTGAGAAGAGATAAGTGCATCTGAAATACAGTGATGAGACAGGCACAGGCTAGACATTCCCATTCCACTGGGCAGAAATAGGAAAGAAGGAAAGGGAGGAAGGTCCCAAGGAGTCCAAAACCTAGCAAGGCAGATTTCATGAGCTCTTAAGACTCTAGAAGAATCCTCTCTGGTTCAGTGCTCTGCCCTCCAGGTCCATTGGGGTGGCAGCATCACCCCCATGGCTCAACAGGGCAGCCCGATCCCTTTGTTGGACAGGGCACCAGGCAGTAAGCTCTCTGTGAGGGCCCCATCCCACCCTTTCAAGCCCAGGTGGAAGCAACCTTGCCTCCTGAGCCTGTGCACTCTGGCTGTACTAGGAGTGGCAGCCCTGATGATCCCTGAACTGCCTTTGGGGTCCTTAAAAGATAGTGCATGTTCACAGCTGCACTATCTATGGCCAGTCCCATAGAACTGAAGAGATCTGACAGCCTTCCTTCATCTCTTCTCACCTTCTCTGTCCCCTTTATTGCAGCTGGCAGTGTCTCCACTAGTGCGGTCCCATCTCCATGCCAGGCTTCTGCAGAGAAAGCTGATCAAGTCCACAAGTTCTCTGCAGAATAAGTTTCTTTCTCTCTCTCTCTCTCTCTCTCTCTCTCTATTTTTTTTTTTTTTTCTATATGAAGAGGCTGAGAATTCTCCAAATCTTCAAGTTCTGGCTCCTTTTGGCCAAACAATTCCCTCTTCAATTCATCTCTTTCCTTTCTCATTTCACTCGAAGCAATCAGGAGAAACCAAGCTGCTCCTTCAACACTTTGCTTAGAAATCTCCTCAGCTGAATGCATGATTTCATCACTTGCAACTTCTGTCTTCCACAAAACACCAGAACAACAGTTCAGCCAAGTTCTTTGCCATTTTGCCTTCGCTCCAGCTTCCAATAACATGTTCCTCTTTCCTCCTGAGACCTCACCAGAATCTCCCTTAACATCCATATTTCTAGCGCACACCTCAACCCTCTTCTAACCTCTCCCCACTACCCAGCTCCAAAGCTGCTGCCACAATTTTAGGTATTTGTTACAGCAGTACCTCTTCTCAGTACTAAAACCTGTCTTCCTCAGCTCAGGCTGCCAGAACAAAATGCCACAGACTGCGGATGGGCTTAAACAACAGAAGTGAATTTTCTCACAGTTCTGGAGGCTGGAAGTCTGAGATCTGGGTGCCAGCATGGCAGGGTTCTGGTGAGAGCCCTCTTCTGGGCTGCAGACAGTGACTTCTCACTGTGTCCTCACTTGGAGGAGAGAAAGCATGCTAGCTCTCTGGTGTCTTCTTATAAAGACATCAATCCCATCATGGGGCCTCCACCTCATGACCTCATCAAAACCTAATCACTTTCCAAAGGGCACAACTCCTAATACCATCCCATTGGGGGTGAGGGCTTCGACATATGAATTGGGTGGAGGGCACAATTCTTTCCAGAGCAGGTACCAGTGTGTAAGAACAAGGAGAGACAGAGGAGGGTCAGAGAGGTAAAAGGAGCTCTGGGAGAGTGTGGAGAGCCCTTGGAGGGGCCTCAGAGGTGAGTCTAACATAGAGTGAGGGAAGAAGTCTCCTCCCCACAGTAGTAAGAGGTCAGACAGATAACTGTGGTGATCGTGGTTTAGACCAACTGTTCTGGAAACACTGAGAAGTAGAACATTGATTTCCACTGGGAGTTGAGGGAGCCTCACCAAGTTCAACTTTCAAACTTGGCCTGGAAGGTAGGGTGGGGATGGGGAGATGGGGCGGTGAGGGGGGAACAGGTGTGGAGGTGGGAAACGCAGGACATGGGACTGGAGCAGAGGGACCTGGTGAATCTGGGGTAAAGGTGCTGGATTTGGGCAAAGGGGATGGAAGAGAAGTAGTAGGGCTGGAATCAAGATGCAAGACTGGAAGAGGGAAGAGGGAGGGAGGGAAGAGGGCCAAGGAGATGTCTCAGACCTCAGACCACCTGCAGGGGCTGAGACAGGCTCCAGTGCTGGGGAATGGAGAGTGAATCTGGAATCACAAAGCCTCAGGTTCCTACGAGCATTAGATGGGAAGAATAACACCACCACACTGTCTTGAAGCCTTAGGATCTTAGGAAGTCTTATCATCTTAGGGCAGCTGAATTACAGAATCTCAGAGATTTAGGTTTTTTGAATCACAGAAATTTTGAATCATAAGTTGCTTGAGTGTCAAAATCCTGGCCAGTTCCCCTCCTGGTAATGATAATCCGCACTCCGTGCTCAGTGCTTTGCACACATTATGTACTTTTGTCTCCATAACAACCCTGGGAAGTGGAAACTTGTTTTGCCTGATTTTCCAGATGAAGAAACCCAGGCTTGGTGAGTATAAGTCATTGCTGAAGGTCAGACACCTTGCAATCAACGTGACCAGGACTCAGCCCAGATCTCTTGGCTTCTAAAGCCCATGCCCCAGCCTCTATGTTAGTTTGCCTCCTGTGAGGCTTTTCTGCTGAGTGCTCACCCATCCTCTGTGTACACCTCCAGTGACAGGGAGCTCATTACCCCTCCCCAGATCCACCCATCATTCCCAACTGTGGACACATCTCTCCCTCACAGGGCACACACTGTTTGGTCTTAAATCTGTACTGGGAAACGCCACAGAAGAAGACAACCTTCACCTGGGACTCTTGTAGGGAGAGAGAGCAGCTACCCGAGGTGGGTCAGTGCTCACACAGGAGCGGGGAGTCTTGGGTTAGGGTAGCCCCAGCTGCAGCCCCTCCCCCACCTCCATGAAAGAGAAGGGAATTTTTCCTGAGGGAGGGAATCAGTAGGAGACATTGGGAACAGGACCTCTCAAAGACAAATGAAGATGGAGCCCAGAATGTTGGGAAGGCCGTGTGGTTGCAGGGGAGGAGGGGATGCAGAGCAGGGGGTGCACAACACAAAATCCAATTTTACTCCAGAGGTCAGAGCATGGGGCCCAATAAGATTGGAAATGTGTGCTGTGCCTTTATTTTCTCAGCTCTTCTCTCTGAAAACTTATTCTGCAAAATGTGCCTTGTGTCATCCATACTCCCAGATGGCTTTCTAAGTGAAGCTGTTTGTCAAGTGGGAGAAGAAAAAGGGGAGATTGATCAAGAGGGAAGAACAGGCAGAGCCACTGCAGGCCCCAGGGCAGGAGACATTGCAGGAACAGCGAGTGGGAGGGCTGGGCAGGGAGACGGGACTTGAGGCTCAGCTGAGTCACATGACCAGGGATCCACTGTATGCCCAGCTCTAGGTGAGCATTTTGGACTCACTGTCCCAGTACCTCCTCACACAACCTGTGTACCAGGTCCCATGACTCTCTTAGTCCGTTGAGGCTGCTATAACAAAGTACGATAGACTGGGTGGCTTACAAACAACAGACATCTATTTCTCACAGTTCCAGAGGCTGCAAGTCCAAGATCAGACTGCCAGCATGGTCATGTTCTGGTGAGAGCCCTCTTCTGGGTTGCAGACAGCCTCCTTATTGTATTCTCACATGGAGAAGAGAGAGTGAGCTAGTTTTCTGGTCTTCTTATGAGGGCACTAATCCCATTCATGAGGGCTCCACCCTCATGACCTAATTACTTCCCAATGGCCCCACCTCCAAATATCATCACATTGGAGATTAGATTTCAACATATAAATTTTGGAAATACACAATCATTCAGTCCATAATGATGACCATCTTCATTGTACAGATGAGAAGCTCAGCGAGGTGCAGATACTTGCCCACAGTCACACAGCAAGTGAGAGGCAGACTTAAGATTCAAGTTCAGTACTGTCTGACTCCATAGTCTTGGTTTATAGCCAGGCTATCACATAGCCTCAGGCTGACAGAGTCTGAGTCTCTGGGCAAGAGGTCCAGGTATCTGTATTTTTTAAAGCTCCATACCACCCCGGGACATTCTAATGCACAACCAAGGTTAGGAAACCCTGAGCTGCCCCAACTTCCTTACTGTCAAGATGGAGAAATCAAGATGCCCCCGTAAGGGGCAGCACTTGCATAGGGTCACACTGCAGGTCAGAGGGTCTAGAACCCACACCCACACTCCAGTGAATGTTCGAGGTAAGTATTACGGAGCTGATCACTGGAGATGGATGAGGAGATAGGATTGGCTGTGATCCCACATCACAGGCAGACCAGTGGGAGTGTCTGTGATGGATTCCGTTTCCACCTCAACTTTTGGAGGCCTCTTTTGTCCCCTCCTCCTTCTTCACTGCAGCACACGCCCTCTAAGCCAGGCCTTGAGGAGCCATGATGAATCACCGCTGTCCCTAGCCGCAGATGACTCCTCCACTGCCTGACGCCAGCTGCCCCAGCCCGGTGTCTACAGCAGGGGCTCAGTGAATGATTATGGATGAGAGGAAGGGAGTGTCTGGGGCTTCTGAGATAGGGATGTCACAGGAGAAAGCAGAGCAGCTTCCTCTCAAGGCAGCCCAACTCCAGGCCCTGCATGGTGTCCTTCCAAGCTTCAAATCAAATATGTTACACCAAAATGAGGGGGCTCAAGAACATCTCAACCAATAAATAATACTGGGAAATGGCAGGCATCTCATACTCGCAAACAGGAGCTTTGTCTCTCCAGAGACAGAGGGCAAGTACCTGCACCTCTCTGAGCTTCTCATCTGTGCAATGAAGATGGTCATTGCTATGGACTGAATGTTTGTGTCCTCCCAAAATTTATATGTTGAAATCTAATCCCCAATGTGATGGTATTTAGAGATAAGGCTGTTGGGAGGTAATTAAGTCATGAGGGTGGAGCCCTCTTGAATGGGATTAGTGCCCTCATAAGAAGATCTGCCCCATTCCCCAGAGGGGCAGAGCAAGACAAGGTGTGAGGCCACAGCCAGAGGCCATCAAGGTGGAGGAAGAAGAGGAGAATGCAGCAGGCTTGTTGCTGCTGACCAGGCCAGGAGCCTCAGAGCTCTCACAGTCTGCGCCACAGAGCTTCCTCCTCCCTGGGGTTTTCTAACCCAGAAAAGCCCTCGGAAACCCTGAGAGGCCCCATCTCCTTCATCACTCTCCCAAAGTTGAGTTAAGTCACTCCTGTCCCCATTCATTCACCACACATACCAAGGCCCACTGTGTGCCCGCCCTGCACCTGGGACACATCTGTGGCCGAGGCAGCCCCGTCCCTGCCTTGTCACCTGGGGGTCACGATCGAACGGGGAGACGGAAGCAGGTAAGTGCACAGGTGAGGAAGCACAGCTGTGCTGAGGGCTGTGGTTGGTGCTCACAGCTGCAGAGCAGGAAGTGGAGGGGAGACCCTGGGCAGAGGGGACAAGGGTGCAGAGGTCCCTGAGGTGGGGAGATCTGGGGGTGCTTCTCTGCAGAGGGAGGTCCTGGGTTCCCAGCTCAGAGCAGCCCCATCAGTGAGCCTGAAAGGATGCTCTGATCCCATTTCCTGTTTCTAAAACAGTTAGTTCTCTGCCCCAGGCTGCCCCTCACCCACACAAGTGGTACTGGCCCCTCCCAAGAGCCAGGCTGGCCCCGCCCACAAGGCGGCTGTGCCCTTCAGGCCCCTGTGCTTCCTCCCGCTGACCACTGCCCGCTGACCTTCTCCTTCTCCCCTTTCCCAGCCTCCCCCGCAGCCTGAGGCCCCCACAAGACCCCCCACTCCTTTGGATGTTGAGGGTCCCCTGGGGGTCCGTGAGGACTGCATTGTATTTGACACCATGTCAAAAGGCTGCTGGCATCTCCCAGGCCCCTTTGGGGACAGTGTCCTGGTCTGTAACTGGGCATCATAATCACCCCTCACAGGGCGGCCAGAGCTGGAGAAGGCGTGCGAACCCTGACACTGCGCTCTGCTAGGGAGGCCCAGGGAGCGGAAGGAATGTCACCTTGTGAACCCACAAGGACTTTGATGGGGACCCTGAGGGGAAGACATCCTATCCCATGAAGTCCTTCCTCAGGCAGATAAGCCTCTACTCACCCGTCCTCTGGTCCCAGACACCAAGCCTCCCTGGACCGGGACTATGTAACTGGACTGTGGTCAGAGCCTAGGAGCATGTTCTGGAAGCCCTGGTAGCGGCAAGTTGAGTGGAGGCAGGGTAGACACAGCAGAGGGGGCGTGTGCTCCAGTCAAATCCATTTTCTCTCTAATGCTGGCCCTGATGCTGCCTCTGGTCCTGGGTGTGGACAGGCCATAACTGTGTGAAAACTCCAGAGAACAGGAGTCGGCCAGGAATCCAACAGCCCTGGGGGCATCTGATCATGCTGCTAAGAACCATAACCAACCACTGCATGTTGGACCCTGGGCCAGGCTCACGTCGGGCATCGTCTCTAGAATCCTCCAAAGCCTCTGGAGGAACACACTGTTATTGATCCCATTTTCGAGATGAGGAGGCTGAGGCTCTGAGAGCTGCCATTGCCTGCTTTCCCCTCACCTCTGAGTGTACCAGCCAGCCACCAGATTTGCTGACCAGCACTGCCTCACTCAGGCTGCAGCCCCTCTGCTCGTGTTCAAGGATGACCTGTCCCATTTACAGAGTAGATGCAGAGGCGAGTGTCAGCAGTGAAGGGGCACTGGGTCCTCCTGGACCAGCCTTGCTGAAGGCTCACATCAGCTCAGGGATGCATGGAGGAAATTGCTCCAAGGACAGCGAAGTGAAGGGAAGACCCATGAGCCTGGAGCAGGGTGACACTGCCCATGACCTACAATCAGGTGGAGGTCATCCCTGCTGGGGTTGGGGGCTTGGGGACAGAAGGCTTTCAGCATGGACTCCGAGGACATCAGCTACTGGGTTTGGAATGGATTCGAGCTAGTCCGATATTTAGAATTGTGAGGTCAGTCCGGAGGAGAAAGATGCCTGTGAGGGAAGCCAGCCAGAAGGAAGCTGAGCCCAGGGATGGAGCCTCAGGGACGAGTCGGGACACAGGGGCTTCAGCACCTGGGTCAGCCACATCTCACCCAAAGTGAGACTCTCCCTTAGACTGTGTATTAATAATAATAACCAAAACAAACACTTCTGCAGCATTTATATGTGCTCAGTGCTATTCTAAGCACTTTATACACATGAATGTGTTAAATTCTCACAACTTTATGAACCAAGAAGCATCATTATTCCAATGTTACAGAGGGGGAGGCTGAGGCACAGAGAGGTTTAGTCACTTGCTTGGGGTCACACAGCTTCTGAGTGGCACAGCCAAGATTTAAATTCCAGGCTTACTGACTCCTCTACTGCACTGCAGTGAAATGCAGCAAGAAGCAAATAACTACATTGAAGCGAATGCTGGCAAAGGCTGGGATTGGGAGTATGACATGTTCAAATTGTCCTTTATAAAGTGCACTTTGGTAGTTCAGGCTTCAACAGATAGTCACTGGACACCTACTGGGTGTCAGGCCCTGTTCTGGGCACTAGAAGGGCTAGAGGGAGGGAGAACAGCTGGGGAGCTATTGCAACAGGTGCATAAGCTGAGACCCAGAGGAGGAGAGGGGCCAGGTCATGCACCCAGCAGGTGAGGGCAGGTGGGGCAGAACCAGCTCATCTGGCTCCCTGCCCGAGCTGCCCTCCCCAGGCTACCTCTGTCCTTGTTGTCAGGCTTCCAGACACCCGGGGATGTGATTCGATGATTGTGTAGCTGGGAAGAAGGCCAGGGCTGTGAGTGGTGCAGTGGGCACCCTTGTGGGCTGCCGGGGGGCATTCATCGGGACAACTTTCAGGAAGATGGTTGGATGACCAAGACCCCGAGTCTGAGAAACACGGATGCTCTGGATGCCATGATTCTGCAGCAGGAACCTGTCCTGAGGATGCGGTCACGGACTCAGCACATGGGTCTCTGAATGTTCATCAAAGCCTGATGTGCATAAGAGAAAAGCCTGAAATCCTCCAAGTGTCTGGCAGGCGAGGATGGTGAGGTAAATTATGGTGCATCTAAATGAGGTAAATTGCGAAGCTATTAACATCATGCTTTTGAGGAATTTTCAGTGATGTGGGAAAATGCTGATGATAGAATGGTAAGAAAGAGAATTGACTACGGAGCATGTCCCAATTGCATAATATTTCAGTGTGTGCAGAGAGAAGGCAATGATGATGATGATGAAGAAGAAGACAGTGTTGACAATGATGATGATCATGATGCTGATGGTGGTGGTGATGGTGAGGATGAAGGCTGCTATTTACTGAGCACTTGCTATGTCCCTGGCTTTCCTTCCATTAGCTTGTAACCACCCTGTGTGGTGAGAACCCTTATAGTCCTCATTTTACAGATGAGGAAAATGAGGCACAGAGAGGTTAAGTAACTTGCCAAAGGTCACACAGCTCACCAGGGCTTGAGCCCAGGTCTGGCATCCTCCAAAACTCCCCTCTATACTCTCTACTACTGGCTGTATCTGCCAGGCTGGAAGCAGGGTGTGAGGAGGCCATGAAAGGAGTCCCAGGAGCTTTATGGAGGGAGGCTAGGGTAGTTACAGATCACTCCTCCTTTCAGAAGTTGGTGTCATTTTCTACCCCATTTACAGAGTGACTCAGGACCTGCTCAAGAGAAGTGGTGATGGGGCTTGGACCAGGTCCACAGCTTTTACCTCCCAAGCTCCTCCCTCTATTGTGAGTGTCTGGATGGGTCTGGGGGGTGAGGCTCAGGCTTGGGGCAGCATGGTCAGAGGCCTCGGTACTTCTGGGCTGCTCTGGGGCTGCGTGGATGATGCACAGAGCTCCCCTGTGATTTCATCTGCCCAGGCTCTCCAGTGGGCAGACCCAGTGACTCCACTCAGCTGAGTGTGTCTCTGCAGAGTCCTTGAGTTTATCCAGGTGTCTCCCCTACAGGCCATAGCAGTTGGAGCCAGGTAGGGACAGATGTTGGTGGTTGCCTGGTAACCTGCACTTTCACATCCACCACCTTCAGAGAAAGACAAACACCAGAGCAGCAGGATCCGGGAACCATCACTCAAGAGCTCCTGGGATGCAGAAGCTGCAATTCCTTCCCTGATTCATGATGATTTATTGAATTATTTTCCTGAGCACTAATTTCTGCTAAACACTCCCACCCTCACCACATCACCTCAATACTCCCAGCATCTCCTGTGCCAAACCCAGGCCTCGCGGGAACTCAGCAGCAGGCAGACGGGTGGGCTCTCCACCCAGGACACGTGCACATTCACACACCAGAAGAGGAATTGCACGAGGCCACCTGGATTATCCTTCCCCCACTGAATATGCAAATACCTCATCGGCTGCTTGTGTTGATGGATCAAGATGTTCTCCCAAATGTGATGCAGCGGCCGAGCAGAGCAGAGAAATGAGGCTGCCCAGAAGGAGGAAGAAGGAATCGGGCATTCCTCCCTCTACCCCCACCCCTCACTGCCACCGCTCTGTGGTCCACACCTCCCTCCTGGGGGTGCTCAGACCTGGAAGCTTTCATTCAGGCTGTGCTGATGTTTCGCCAGCGAGAGACTAGATGTCCAGGCTTCTTTCCCAACAGGATCTGGTGTGGCCAAACCCCCATCTTGTGGCTGTCAGCCCGGACCACGTGGGTTCACAGACTCTGGAAACAGGGGGAATATCCATTGACTCTGTGTGTGCATTTTTCCTTTACAGAATATATTTCCTTCCCATTCTCCACAGCCCCTGGTGCCTCAGGAATTAGTCAACCGTCCATATCCGCAGGTTCCACATCCATGGATTCAACCAGCCGTGCACTGGTCAAAAATACTTTTAAAAAAATTCTGGAAAGTTACAAAAAGCAAAACTTGAATTTGCTGTGCACCAGCAGCTATGTACCTAGGATTTACATTGTGTTTATAATGATTTACATAGCATTTACATTGTATTAGGTATTATACATAATCGAGAGATTATTTAAAGTGTATGGGAGGATGTGCATAAGTCATATGCAAATAATACACCATTTTGTATAAGGACTTGAGCATTCTTGGATTTTGGTGTCTGCTAGGGCTGAGGGGGTCCTGGAGCTGATCCCCCTTGGATACTGGAGGGCAACTGTATTAGTCCCACTTACAAATGAGAAAACTGAGTCACAAAGAAGTAAGCTGTTCCCGAATTAGTTAAGAAAACAGAGCTGAGCTCATGTTTGACGGACCCCAAATCACTGCCTCGACCTGAGAGAAGAATCCAAACTCTCTGGGAAGAGCAGACAGGAGGGGTGTACATGCGGGGCCAGGCAAAGGTTTTCCGAGCAAATCTACATCCCAGCCGACGCCTGCATCTCCTCCCTCTCAGAGCCCTGAGACACCCTCCCTCCTGAAGCTGCCCATCCCACCGGCGACAACTCTGACGCTGTGAAAAACCCCTCCTTTCACGGTGTTGAAATGCATTCACTCATTCATTCACTCGTTCATGTTGAGCACCTCCTGTGTGCCAGACACACTTCTCAGCCCCAAACACAGCAGTGAACGTGGTAGACATGCCACGAAGGAGGAGAAAAACAGCCGGTGAAAGGTGCTGGGGTGGAGTATTCATGCTGGGCCACTCTGGCCACCACCAGGGACCATCCACGCCTTTGTCTAAGCCCTGCTGCTCGGCTCACAAGCTAGGAGGCCACCACCCTCCGACTCCATAAGCTCGTCTGCTCCGAGAGTCTCAGCCACCTCCCAGGCTCCTCCAGCATCCCATGGGGTCTTGGCCAGCAGGTGGGCGCTACGGGGACTTCCGTTGGGCCACCGTGGCCACCACAAAGGGCAGCGTCTCTGTGGCTTCCTGCCAACCTGGGTTCTGCCTTCCCTTCCTGGGACCACAAGCTGAGCATTTGAAACTTAATTCATTTTGCAATTAAAAGGTGCTGAGGACAGGTGATCCAGTTAATTTACATAAACATGTTCAGGAATAAGGTGTTCCAGCCTTCAGTGCATCCTTAAAGGGTTTCTGCTATTTCTCCACATGTCAATCTGGCTGCTCACACAGCTTGACAGAGAAATCTTCATTCCGCCTTCCTTTCTGGGGTCTCTCGTGTGGTTCACTGGGTCCTGCTGATGGTTCTAGTTTAGGAGTAACGTAATTTTCTCTGTTTTATTGACAAAGAGACAGAGGGTCAGGGAGGTGCAGTGACCCACCCAAGGTGCACAGCGAGGCTGGGGCAGAGGAGGGACTCCAATCTCCGGCTCCTCCAGTTCTGACCTCACTGCTCTTCCTGTCCCACCGTGCGTTTAGAAGCCAGAAAAGTCTGAGCTCAAAGACAGCATAAGTCCTTTCGCCAAACAAAGCAGCCTGGTGCATCTAGCTCCCATTCTATGCCAGTTCCACACCAGGCCCTCAACTTGTATCACCGCATCCAACCTTCATAACAGCCTTCCCAGGGGGCGTCATGTTCCAGTTTTATGGATGAGGAAACTGAGGGTCAGAGAAGCTCAGTAACCTGGCTGAGCCTGCACAGCAGAGGGTTAGAGCCTTGGCCTCCTCTGGCTTCTGGGCAACGTGTTCTTCCCAGCACCTGCAGGTGCGGGTTAAGAAACAGCCTTCTGAAATCACTGAGAGAGGGAAAATATGCTTTTATCCAAATAAGTGGAACAAACTTTTTGAACACAATGTGCCTGGAAACATTTTAACACTGTGTCTACAGGTCTATGCTGGGTACTTTGTCTTTTTTTTTCATTTGATCCTCACAACAGCCATTTAAGATACATGTTATCATTCCCATTTTACAGAGGAGAAAACTGAGATGCACGGAAATCAATGAACACACTCAGAATCAGAGAGCAAGCAAGTGAAGGAAGCAGAATTGGGACCCAGGTCTTCCCGATCCAACAGCTCCTTCAGCCCAGGGAAGTACCTGTTCTGTGGTTCCTGTGGTGACAGTGCACCCCCTCACTCACTGAGACCCCCTCGTCCAGGGACAGGGGGAGGTGGGGAAGACAAGCCACAGCTTGTTGTGTATTCTTGACGCAGGCTTGGATCTTAGCACTGCTGCTTCCCAGGCATGTTGCCCGTGCAAGTTACCCACCTCTCTGGGTCTCTCAGCCAGTTTTCCTGGCTGTAAAATGGGTTCAGGAGAGGATCTTCTTGTAAATACAGGATGCTTTGTTAGAATGAGTGAGGAGGCAAAGCTCCGTCTCGGCCCTTGTTGGTTTTCTACGTGGCACGTACCTCACTGCTTCGCTCTTTCACTTAATTGTTTATTTGAGGGGTTTTTACCCCATCTTCTTCACCTAGACATGAGCCCCATGAAGGTAGGACCACATCTGTTGATTCACTTGTCTTCCCAGGTCTCAGCCTGGGGCCAGGCCCATAGTAGGTGCTCAATGAAATGTTGTGAATGAATGAGTGGATGTGTAAACTCCCTGGCACACAGTAGGTGCTCAGCCAGCAGTGGACATTTGTCTGTATTCTCTGAATTCCTCTTCACACACCCCAGGTGACCTTCCACTTGACTCTCCTGGCCTCTCTCCCTACCCTGTTTCCCCCTCACCCTCAGCAAGCCTCCTGCCCCACCCAGGGGAGCGTTTAAAAGCAGCCACAGGACACTGGCCAGTGTCCTTGAGTTTGTTTACAAGTTGCTGAAGTGAGTCCTGAGCACTGCAGAGGCCCCATTATCAGGCCATTCTTTACTCTTCTGGTGACCCCGCGGCCCAAGCTTACACAGGGGTCCTGGATAGAGCCTGGACTCGAGGTCTGGCCTGTCTAACATACTCCCATCTACCTGGACACAGCCACCTCCTTGTGGTCTGAGGCCACACCTGGGGGCCTCCACTGCAGCCCACCCTTTTCCCCTGACAGTCCCTTCTCTTCTCCAAGAAGAACACCCAGGACCTTTACTTGGCACCCCACGCTCCCCCCATCCCAACCTGGCTTCTCATCAATCCCCTCCCACCCCAACCCTCTCTCCTATGTGCCCAATGTCCGGCTCCCTCTGGCTGTGTGGGGTCCTGAACTGAACACGTTCAGACTTTTATTCAGCATCCACTGTGTGGCCAGCACCTACCCTTGAGTTGCCTACCCCTGAGGGAGCATCCTCCCCCTTATCCCTGAGGTGCCCAAAGTCTCAGAGTCTTGCAAGGTCTTCCCATTCCTCAAACACACCAAGCACATTTCTGCCTCAGGACCTTTGCACTTCCTGCTCCCTCCGTCTGGAAGTCTTTTCTCTCACATATATGAATGACTTGTATGTTGACTGGGTGTCTGGGCAAGATGATAATTTAGGTCCCTAAAATCCTATGATTCTGACATCTGACATTAGGTTTTATAGTTTAAGATTCTATTAAAGAGTCTAAAACCCAGTAACATAAGATTCTAACTTTTGATAATTTCCAGGTTCTAAGATGCTGAGATTCTCATGAATGACTCTGCCACTGGAGAAAAACCCATCAGAATCTCCCATCAGCTAGGAGTGGGTTTTCCCTCTTCCTGGGTTCCCCACTCAGCCCCGTAAGGCACCACGGGAATGTAGTTTTTGTGGCTTAGACACAGTAAATCTATTCTGCATTCTTAGCACCATATGCTCACCTTGTCTCATAGTTTGGTCTTCTGCATAAATATTAGAAGATGATGAATCTTTGCAGATTTTCTGTGTGTAGAGGACCTACGTCTTCCGGGAAAGGATTTTGATGCCAGGAACTGTTCTTGCACTCACTGCAAGGCAGACT
The DNA here is from genome assembly GCF_949774975.1 of Lagenorhynchus albirostris. Classification (NCBI taxonomy): domain Eukaryota; kingdom Metazoa; phylum Chordata; class Mammalia; order Artiodactyla; family Delphinidae; genus Lagenorhynchus; species Lagenorhynchus albirostris. Next base: position 162,661,636 of record NC_083096.1, on the reverse strand, counting down.
GGTGCTGGGCCACAACGAGCCCAGAAGAGGGACAAGCGTTCCTGTTTTTGCAGAAGGGACTAAGCAGGGCCCTTTGTCTGCAGAGGCTACAGGCTGTGGTGGGGAGACGCCAGCAGGGCACTTCCCTTCAGGTTGGGGCCGTACATTTTGAAAGCAAAGAACCAGCTTGCGTTGGAGATATTACTTCCCCATTTTAAAGAAGAGAAAACCGTAACCCAGACAGCTTTTGCAAGTTGCCCGGAGCTGCAGACATAGCTAGAAGATAGCAGTTAGGTAGATTTTAACCCCTCTCCAGGCTGTAAAGCTCATCTAGAGGGAGTTCAGGAGAAGCCATTCAGAAGCTGAAGCTGTAAATGTGCCCACTCCCCTCATCAATGCCAATTACACCTTCCTACAAACACTCTTCTTTATGTCACATAAGCACATCATTCCCATTTAATCAATCCGTAATGTTAATTAAACGTGGGTTGATTATCAAGGGATGCATTTAGGCACCATGTAATTAACTCACAATAACACAGGAGGCAAACATGGGATCTCATGAATACAGTAACCTTGCAAGCATCATGTGAAGCTCTTCTTTGCAGCCCTTGCACTTTGAGCCTTAAACACTATTGCCCAGTTCTAATCTATCAGCAAACCATACAAAATTGATGGAAAATTTAACTTAATTGCCCACAGTGAGAGGTGAGTTTGACTCAGGCCAAGGGTTCTGTGGTGCGGCTTAGGTGAGCCTGGAATGAGGAAGAACTCTGTAAAGGAAGCACCAGCCACACAGAACCCTCTGGGGTCATTGTACCACAAATGGCGCTCATGGGATCTCCGTCCCAGCCAGAGTTCAGGCCATCCTTGCTCACCTGCTCATCTGCACTGTGGCCCCAGCTTGCCATCTTGCTGGCTCCAATCTGCCCTCTGCCCTAGCCACGTGATTGTTATAAACTCATAACCTCCTGAAGACCTGCCATGGCTCTCTATTCCCTAAAAATGCCTTTGCCTGGCATTCAAGCCCTTCACGATGAGGACTCACCCCTCTCTCCATCCCTTCTCCCTTCTCGTACCACACTTGGCTCTGGCCACACTGAGTTATTGTCCCAATTTCCTGCACTGAGGTCTGCCAGGCCTACAGGCTTTTGCTCGTCTCTGCTCTTTTGCCCTCCCCTTGTCATTCCCCTGGCCAGTTCATGTTCACCATTAAACCCAACTTGCTTTACCTCCTCCAGGAAGCCTTCCCAGATAACCCCAAACTGTTCCTTCTTTTAGGACTTGAATCAGTTATCTATTACCACGGTTAGATTGCCTAACACAAATCATAGAACCTCATTGACTAACGTCAAACACATTTCTCCTCACTTCTTTGGGATCAGCTGTGGGTTGGCTAGGTAGCCTGATGATCTTGGATGACTCACAAAAAAGCCTAGGGGAGAGGTGTTCATGGTTGTTGGCTGATCAATGTAGGCTGACCTTGACTGGGGTGACCAGAGCAACCTGGCTCTGCTCCACATGTCTCGCATCCTCTAGAAGGTCAGTCCAGGCATGCTCTCATAGCAATGGTAGAGACGCAAGAGGCAGCCTCAGCACACAGCCTGGATCTGTATCACAGTAGCTTTCACATCTGCTGACATCCCCCTGCCAAAAGCAAGCCATATGGGGGAGCCATATGCTTTCTGTCAAGGGATGGGACAGGCGCCCATCCACAGTGGAAGGGCGCTACAAAGTTACATGGCAAAGGGTGCTGAGGCAGAGAAGGAATGAGGAACGGGGGCCAGCAACACACTCTACCACGGAGCATTGTGCAGGTGTCTTTCAGAGCTCTCAAGACACTGCAAAGTAGCGACATCTTAAATTTTTTTAAACAGCTTCACCGCAGTACGGTTGACATACAACAAACTGTGCATATTTCATGCATCAATTTTGATGAATTTGACATACGTATATACCCATGAAATCACCACCATAATCAAGATAATAAACATGCCTGTCTTAATCCTTTTGCGCTGCTATAACAAAAATACCACAGACAAGTGGTTTTAACAGCAAACATTTATTTCTCACCTTCTGGAGACTGGACAGTCCAAGATGAAGATGCTGTGGGATTGGTGTCTTGTGAGGCCCCACTTCCTGGTTCATAGACACCGTCTTCTCATTGCTGTGTCCTCATGTGGCAGAAGGGAGAAGGAGCTCCCTGGGGCCTCTTTTTTTCCTTCCAGTTTTATTGAGATATAATTGACTTACAGCACTGTATAAGTTTAAGAGGTACAGCATAATGATTTGATTTACGTACATCATGATGTGATTGTCACAATAAGTTTAATGAACATCCATCATCTCGTATAGATACATTAAAGAAATAGAAAAAATATTTCCTTGTGATGAGAACTCTTGGGTTTTACTCTCTTTACAACTTTCACATATAACATACAGCAGTCTTAATTATATTTATTATGTTGTACATTACATCTCCAGTATTTATTTATCTTATAACTGGAAGTTTGTGCCTTTTGTCTGCCATCTTCCAATTCTCACCCTCCGCCTCTGGTAACCATAAATCTGGTCTCTTTTTCTATGAGTTTGTTTCTTTTTGAAGTATAATTGACCTACAATAATATGTTTGTTCCTGTTACACAACATAGTGACTTGTATTTCTATACATTTCAAACTGATCACCATGATAAGTCTAGTTACATGTTACCACACAAAGATATTACATAATTATTAAATATATTCCCTACACTGTATATTTCATGCCTATAACATTTATTTTGCAACTGGAAGTTTGTACCTCTTAATCTCCCTCCCCCATTTATTTCCTCCCCCCACCCTCTTCTCCTCTGGCAATCACCTGTTTGTTCTCTGTATCTATAACAGTTTCTGTTGCTATATTTGTTCATTTGGTTTGTATTTTAGATTTCACATATAAGTGAAATAATACAGTATTTATCTTTCTCAGTCTGACTTATTTGACTTAGCATAATACCCTCTAGGTCCATCTGTATTGTCGCAAATGGCAAGATTTCATTCTTTTTTATGGCTGAGTGATATTCCACTGTCTCTATATATGTCACATCTTCTTTATCAACTCATTGGCTAATGGGCACTTGGGTAGCTTACATATCCTGGCTACTGCAATTAATGTTGCAATGAGCATAGTGGTGTATATGTCTTTTCAAATTAGTGTTTTTATTTCCTTCAAATAAATACCCAGGAGTGGGATTGCTGGACCACATGGTAGCTCCATTTTTAATTTTTTAAGGAAACTCCAAACTGTTTTCCATAGTGGCTGCATCAATTTACATTCCCATCAATGGTGCATGAGGGTTCCCTTTTTTCCACATCCTTGCCAACACTTTTTATCTGTTGTCTTTTTGATAACAGACATTCTAACAGGTGTGAAGTGATACTTCATTTCATTGTGGTTTTGATTTACCTCAAAATTCATGAATAACAATGATTAGTGATGTTGAGCATATTTTCATGTGCCTGTTGAATACCTGTATGTCTTCTTTGGAAAAAAATATCTATTTCTCTGCCCATTTTTTAATTGGGTTGTTCCTTTTTTTGATGTTGAGTTGTGTGAGTTCTTTGAATACTTTGGACATTAACCCCTTGTTGGATACATTGTTTGCAAATTCTTCTCTCAGTAAGTGGACTTTTCATTTTGCTGATAGTTTTCTTCCCTGTGTGGAAGCTTTTTAGTTTGATGTAGTCCCATTTGATTAGTTTTGCTTTTGTTTCCCTTGACCAAGAAGAAATTTGCAAAAAAATATTACTAAGACCAATGTCAAAGAGCTCACTGCCTAAGTTTTCTTTTAGAAGATTTATGGCTTTAGGTCTTACATTTAGGCCTTTAATCCATTTTTTTAAATTTATTTTTGTACATGGTGTGAGAGAATAGTCCAGTTTGATTCCTTTTCATGTAGCTGTTCAGTTTTCCCAACACAATTTATTGAAGAGGCTGTCTTTTCCCCATTGTATATATATATATATATTTTTTTTTTTTTTTTTTTTTTTGCGGTACACGGGCCTCTCGCTGTTATGGCTTCTCCCGTTGCGGAGCATAGGCTCCGGACGTGCAGGCCCAGCGGCCATGGCTCACGTGCTCAGCCTCTCCGTGGCATATGGGATCGTCCCGGACCGGGGCACGAACCCGTGTCCCCTGCATCGGCAGGCGGACTCCGAACCACTGCGCCACCAGGGATGCCCCTTCCCATTGTATATTCTTGTCAAAAAATTAATCAACCATGTAAGTGTGTGTTCTTTTCTGGGCTCTTTATTCTGTTCCATTGATCTATGTGTCTGTTTTGGGGCCAATACCATGCTGTTTTAGTGACTGTAGCTTTGTAGTATAGTTCAATATCAGGGTGTGTGATACTTCCAGCTTTGTTCTTCTTTCTTAAGATTGTTTTGGCTATTCAGGGTATTTTGTGTTTCCATACACATTTAGAATTATTTGTTGATTTGAATTTTTAGTCCATTTACATTTAAATTAATTATTGATAGGTATGTACTTATTGCCATTTTGTTAATTGTTTTGGGTTGTTTTTTTTAAACATCTTTATTGGACTATAATTGCTTTACAATGGCATTATATTTCTGCTTTATAACAAACTGAATCAGCTATACATATATATATATATATATATCCCCATATCTCCTTCCTCTTTTTTTCCCTTCTTCTTTTGTTCTCTTCCCTTGTGATTTAGTGACTGTCTTTAGTGTTATGTTTGGATTCCTTTTTTTTTTTTTTCTTTCTTTTGGCTGTGCCCTGTGCAGGGACCTTAATTCCCTGAACAGGGATTGAACCCAGGCCCTCAGCAATGAAAGTGCAGAGTCCTAAGCACTGGACCACTGGGGAATTCCTGATCCATTCTCTCTTTTTGTGTGTGTATCTATTACAGATTTTTGTTTGCCAAATGCATTTTAACAACTTAATTTTATTCACCACCCCGACATGTTTACTGTTTTTGACATTATATTTTACATCTCTTTGTTTTGTGTATCCCTTAACTACTTATTTTGGATATAGATGATTTTACTACTTTTGTCTTTTAACCTTCCTACTAGATATGTATGTAGATGATTTACTCCCTTTACTGCATATTTGCCTTTACCAAGGAGATTTTTCCTTTTGCAATTTTCGTGTTTCTTTTTGTGGTCTTTTCTTTTTCACTTAGAGAAGTTCCTTTAACATTTCTTGTAAAGTTGGTTTGGTAGTGCCGAACTCTTTTAGCTTTTGCTTATCTGTAAAACTTTTGATTTCTCCATCGAATCTCAGTGAAAGCCTTACTGGGTAGAGTATTCTTGGTTGTAGGTGTTTTTCCTTTCATCACTTTAAATATATCATGCCACTCCTTTCTGGCCTGCAGAATTTCCACTGAAAAATCAGCTGGTAGCCTATGGGAGTTCTTTTGTATGTAACCTGTTGTTTTCCCCTTTTTGCTTTTAAAGTTCTCTTTTTAGCTTTAATTTTTGCCATTTTAATTACAATGTGTCTTGGTATGGTCCTCTTTGGGTTGATCCTGTTTGGGACTCTCTGTGCTTCCTGGGCCTGGATGTCTTTTTCCTTTCTCAGGTTAGGCAAATTATCAGCTATTATATTTTCAAATATGTTCTTGGCCCCTTTCTCTCACTCTTCTCCTTCTGGGACCCCTATATGTAAATGTTAATATGTTTGATGTTGTCCCAGAAGTCTCTTATACTGTCCTCGTTTCCTTCCCCCCCCTTTTTTTTTCTGTTCTGCTTCAGTGATTTCCACTACACTGTCTTCCAGTTCACTGATTCATCCCACTGTATCATCTAACCTACTGTTAAATCCTTTTAAGGTATTATTCATTTCAGTTATTGTACTCTTCATCTTTATTTGGTTCTTCTTTGTATTTCCTAATTTTTTGTTAAAAAGTTCTAACTTCTCACTCTGTTCATTCAATCTTCTCCTGAGTTCTCTGAACATCTTTACAATCACTACCTTGAACTTTTCTTTGGGTTGCCTATCTCCACTTCCCTTAGTTCTTCTTCTGGGGTTTTATCTTGTTCCTTCATTTGGAATATATTTCTGTGTTGTCTCATTTTGCCTAATTTGCTGTTTTTATTTCTATGTATTCAGTATGTTGGTTATGTTTCCCAACCTTGGAGAAGTAGCCTTTTGTAGGCGATATCCTATGCATCCCAACAGTGCACTCCCCTTTGGTCACCAGAGCTATATGTTCCAGATGTGCCTCTATATGGACTGTTTGGGTTCTTTTGTTGTGGAAGGCTGACTACTACGGGTGGTATGGTAGATGTGGCTGGCTCCTGGTCTAGTTGGTTGCCAGGCTCTGACTTGTGTGGAGGCTGCCACCTGCTGGTTTGTTGGTCTAAGTCACCAGGTGGCTGGCTGTGGAGTCACAGCAGGTCCTGGGGCTAGTTCTGGCTCACTGGTGGGCAGAACCAGGTTCTTGAGTGGGTAGTTGGACCAGGGTTCCCATATCTGGAGTCAGTCTGCTGGCAATCAGGGCCAGTTCCTGACGTGGCTGGCTGTGGGATCTGGGGTGTCCCAAATCTGGTGTTGGCCTTCTAGTGAAAGGGGTGGATCCTGGTGTGTCTGGCTGAGGGGTCAAATGTGTCACAGAGTTGGTGTTGGCCTGTTACTGAGTGAGGCTGGGGCCCAGAGGGTCCAGGGCTAATGTCAGCTTGTTTGTGGGGCCTGGGTCCAGGGGATTCCCAGGGCTAGTGCTGGCTCACTGATCGGTGGAAGCAGGTCTCAGGGTTTCTGGCTACAGGCTTCCCAGTGGTCCTGGAGCTATTATTGGCCAACTGGTTGGGCCATTTTCTGACCTGGCTGGCTGGGGAAGTAGGGGGTCCAGGGTGTCCCTAAGGTGGTATTAGCCCCCTAGTGTGTGGGGCTGCATCCTGGGGTTTCTGGCTGAGGAGCTCAGGTGGTCCTGGAGCTGGAGCCAGGCTGCTGGTATGTAGACTGGTTCTTGACATGGTAGGCTATGAGGCTGTGGTTGTCCTGGGGCTGTTGGCCACCTGCTGGTGGGGGTGGCTGGGGCTCAGGTGTATCCCGGGGCTGGTGTCTATTCTCTGGTGGGTGAAGCTGAGTTCTGGAGCTAGTGCCGGCTCACTGGTGGGTGGATCCAGGTCCTAGGGTCTCTGGCTGCAGGGCCCTGGTTGTCCTGGAGTTGGTATGTTGGCCCACTGGTGGGCAGGGCTGGGTCCCAGTGTGTCCTTGGGCTGGTGCCTACACACTGGTGAGTGAAGCTAGTCCCACAGCTAGTGCAGGTCAACTGGTGGGTGGAGCTGAGTCCCAGGGTGTCTGGCTGCAGGGCCCTGGGGGTTCTGGGGCTAATGCCTGTGCACTGGTGTATAGGGTTTGGTTCTGGACCCTCTCTTGGACAGGGCAAGGTCCCACGGTGGCTCTGGGCTCAGGGGGTCTTAAGTCATCAAGCCTGCTGGAGAATGGGGCTATGTCTCCATCCAGCTACTTGCTTGACCTGAGGCATTCCAGTACTGGTGCCAACAGGCTGGTAGGCAGGACCAGGTCCCAGCATTAATAAGCTAGATGGAAGATTCCAAAACAGCACTTGACAGCACCAGTGTGGTAAGAATGAGCTCCCCAAAATAGCTGCCATCAGTGTCTGTGTCCCCAGGGTGAGCTCCAATTGTCTCCTGCCTCTCTGGGAGACTCTCCAAGATTAGCAGGTAAGTCTGACCCTGGCTCCTTTAAAATTACTCTTCTACCCTGTGTTCTGGAGTGTGTGAGATTTTGTGTGGAGTCTCTGTTTACCACAGCCCTCTGACTCTCCATAAAGTAAGACTTGCTGGCCCCAAAGCCAAATGCTCTAGGGGCTCTTCTGCCCAGTGCAGGACCCCCAGGCAAGGCAGTCCAATGTGGGACTTGGACCACTTGCTCCTTGGGGAGAACCTCTGCAATTGTACTTATCCCCCCACTTGTGAGTCTTGATATGAATCTTGATTACCTTGTCTCTGCCCCTCCTACCTAGCTCATTGTGGTTCCTTCTTTTTTTTTTTTTTTTTTTTTTGCGGTACGCGGGCCTCTCACTGTTGAGGCCTCTCCCGTTGCGGAGCACAGGCTCCAGACGCACAGTCTCAGCAGCCATAGCTCACAGGCCCAGCTGCTCGGTGGCATGTGGGATCTTCCCGGACCGGGGCACGAACCCGCGTCCCCTGCATCGGCAGGCAGACTCTCAACCACTGTTCCACCAGGGAAGCCTGTGTTTCCTTCTTTATATCTTTAGTTGTAGAAGGTCTTTCCTGCTAGTCTTATGGTCTTTTTCATTCGTGGTTTCTCTGTAAATAGTTATAATTTTGGTGTGCCTATGGGAGGAGGTGAGCTCAGAGTCTTCCTACTTCATCATCTTGGCTACCTGGGACCTTTTTTATAAAGGCACTAACCTCATTCATGAGGGCTCCACCCTTATGACCTAATCAAGCAAAGACCCCCACCTCCTAATACCATTACATTGGTTACAGCATAGGAATTTGTGAGGGAACACAGACTTCAGTCCATAGCAATACCCATCACCCTCACATGACTCTGATCTTTTGTAATCTCTCCCTCCCATTTGTCATCCCCACACCTAGTCTCCTGCCCTAGGCAAAAATCAAACTGCTTTCTGTTACTATTGATTAGTTTTCCTTTTCTAGACTTTTATCTAGTGGAATCATACAGGATGTGCTCTTACTTGTCTGGCTTCTTTTAGTCAGTATAGTTATATTGAGATTCATCAATGCTGTATATATTAATATTTAATTCCTTTTTATTGCTGAAGAGTATCTCATTGTATGGATAGACCACAATTTGTTTATCTATTCACCTACTGATGAACATTATTTTTTTCCTTCTAGTTCATGGCTATTACAAATAAAGCTCTATGAATGTCTGTGCCTAAGCATTTGTACAGATGAATGCTTTCTTCTCCCTTGGGTAAATACTTAGGAGTGAAATGATCAAATCATATGGTGGTATATGTTCAACTTTTTAAGAAACTGTCATACTGTTTTCCAAAGTGTCTATACTCTTCGGCATCCCCGCCAGCAGTGTGGGCAAGTTCCAGTTGCTCCTCATCCTCTCCAGCACTTGATATTATCAGTTATTTTTCCATCCTAGTGGGGGTGAACTGGTATCTCACTGTGGTTTCATTCTGCATTTCTCTAATAACTAACAATGTCAAGTATCTTTTCATGTGCTCATCAGCTATCCCTATCTCTTCTTGCTGTAGTGTCTGCTCAAAGAAGATCTTTTTTTTTCAAATTAATTAATTAATTAATTTTTATTTTTGGCTGTGTTGGGTCTTCGTTTCTGTGCAAGGGCTTTCTCTAGTTGCGGAGAGCGGGGGCCACTCTTCATCGTGGTGCACGGGCCTCTCACTATCGCGGCCTCTCTTGTTGCGGAGCACAGGCTCCAGAAGCGCAGGCTCAGTAGTTGTGGCTCACGGGCCTAGTTGCTCCATGGCATGTGGGATGCTCCCAAACCGGGGCTCGAACCCGTGTCCCCTGCATTAGCAGGCAGATTCTCAACCACTGCGCCACCAGAGAAGCCCAAAGAAGATCTTTTTAAATTGGGTACTTTGTTTTGTTAGTATTGACTTTTGGGAGTTCTTCATATGTTCTGGATACAGACCTTTATCAGATATGTATTTGGCAAATATTTTCTCATGGTCTGTGGCTTGTCACGGGTGACACTCTTAAACACATTGATCCCCTTTTGCCCCAACAATCATGACTAAGAGCTTGACCAAGGAAACCAGTGCTGATAGAACATATCAGCGTCTGATTCATTCCCTTCATAAAAATAAAGTCATTGCCAAAAATTAACATGGAAAGCCTCATCAAATCCATCTTCCTGCCCCAGATTACCCTGACTCTGGGAATGTCATCCTACAAATCATGGTCACAGTTGGAGGCAGGTGTGGCAGGTGTGAGGGAGATTAGATCCTTTGCCCAGCATCATTTTCCTGATCCAAGATCGCCCCCTAATGGGCCAGGCTCATCCTGCTGCTAAGCCCAGCCCCCTTGGAGCTCTGGGAGGCACTAGAAGAGAGATAAATGGAAGCATCACCTTCAGCTCCCAAGTTTCTGATGAAAACAAGTGTTTTCATTCACTGGGCAAATAGCTCAGTGGAGGTGGATGGAAAGAGAGCCGCGACTGAGGAGAGTCAATTTCTTCTCCTCCAGACGAGGCTGCTGAGGGTGGGATGATGGGGTGAAGGTAGGGACGAAGGAAAAGGCTGTGCACACACAGGGCATAACTCCCATGACCCATGTCCCATCCCGGGCCTGCGTTTCCTGAGGGCACCCTTTCCTTGAATATGCTAATAACTCACCCCCAGCCAGAACCCCTGAGTACGGGATGTCCAGCCCTGTCCTCCAGGCCACAAGGATTCCTGGTGTTGGAAAGTGGGCCCCTGGTACCCCTTGTTCTGGGGCCCGGATCTACTCCTTGGCCCTCCACACCCTCTTCTGCCTGCCTGGTCTCCTGCAGCCACCACCTTTTCTCTGCCCCATGTCACCCAAGCCTGGGAAATCTGCCGGCCTCCTCCATTCCCCACAGGACCACTAAGAGGAGGCTCTTACCCGTGCAGACACCGCAGAAGGTTAGGACGCAGTGCAGGGAATCACAGCACGGGAAGGAGACAAACGCCTCTGCCCCCAGGTTCTGGAAATCTCCCTGGCCGGCTGCTCCCTTCTTTGGCCCCCAGCCTGTTGCTCTGGTGCTAAGCCCCAAACTCTTTAGGATCCCTCTCTACACCCCAAATGCCATATTCTCCAGACCCTTCCCTCTCAGACTGTTAGGGTCTCACGCCGATTTCACAGTGTTGCTAAGAACTGTGTTAAGTTCTGGGTACCGAGTCTTGCCTCTGCACATTCCTAAAGGCCCAGAAGCCGCTTTCTTTTCCCCAAGAGAAGAATCATCTGCCCCAGACAATGGAGACTCCATTCCAAGCAGCATAAAGAAGCCCTGAAGCCCAGTTCCAAATCCCGACCGAACCAACTACTACCTGGGGGCCTTGGACAAGCTCCTTAACCAGCTGTGCCTCAGTTTCCCCACTTATAAAGGGGGGAAATCGTAGTCTATAGGCCATAGAGTTTTTGAGAGGATTAAGTGATTTAAAACCTTTAATGGGTTTAGAACAGTGCCTGACACACACTAAATGCTCAATTAATGTGAGCTACCTCACACATGCTACCTCCTACCTGTCCCCACAAATGACCTGCTCTAAGTGCATCCAGGGCTGGACACCTTTCTCTGTCGATGGGGCCTGGGAGTGGGGAGAGAAGCAAAAGATGAACGTCTGTGCCCCAGCCAAGGAAGCCTCAGAATTGCAGGGAGGAGAGAGCCGTGCTTCTGCACGCACAAGGGAACTTGTAAAGCACCTTCTGAGGCTGTGATTGCTGAGGCAAGGCCAGGTTGGGCTGAAATGTCATCCATGGAGGCATGAGGGGCAGAGGGGACACAGCAAGGCAGGCAGAGGGTCCCATGGCTGGGGACACATCCCTTGGAGGTTGAATCTATACAAGAGTGTACACTTCTGGAAATTAATCAGAGTGGATAAAGGCAACTCATACACTCACCTGTTCTGTTCTTTGTTTATTCAACATATATTTCATTGAACACCTACATGTGCCAGGATCTGGGTTCACACAGGGGATACATTGTTGAACAAGCCAGACACGATTTCTGTCTTCAGGAAACTTATAGTCTAGGATCTAAGAAGACAAACATCAAACAAGTACAGATTTGACTATTTAATGGAAGGGCTCATGTCCCATATGGGGGCAGGAGACAAAGGCAGAAGAGGCTTCTCAGTGGAGATACAAAGATAAGAGTTATCTGGATAAATTGTGAAGAGAGAGAGAGGAAAAAAAATGAGGCAGAAGAACCGGTATGTGCAGGGGCCTGAGAGGAGACGGGGCCTGGCCCGTATGAGGAGCTGTGTGGAGAGCTGGGTGGCTGGAGGTTGGTGACCAAGAGGGATGAGGCCCAGGATGTAGTCAAAAAGGGGCCACTGCCACACAGGGCCACTGCCACACAGGCCACTGCCACACAGGCCACTGCCACACAGGCCACTGCCCAGTCAGGCCCAACATCTCTGGCAATGACATAATCAGTAAACCTGACACAAAACCCAGACCTCAGAGGCCCCTCACTGTCTCCACACAGACGGGGACTCCAGACACACCAATGAGAGTCACATTTTTCAAAAATCCCAGCAACTAGATCCTGTTCCTGTGACCTGCCATGTAGTAACACACAAGAAACATTCTTAAGAGACTGATAACGTCTAAATTATAAAGGGCAAAGTCACAAGCCCAAGGCTTTCTTAGGACATTATTTTCCCTGCTGGTGTTGGAATATCCCTCTGAGATTTCAATGTCATAGCTGGATCAGGGGGGCAGGGCTCCATCTCTCTGTGCCTCTCACTGGATGATTTATGACCCCACAGGGTAGCAGGATAGAGCAGACACCTGTTCACATCTCCCAACACTGAGCACAGACTTCCAGGAAAGCCCAGCCAGTTCTGGGAGAGTTCATTGACGATTCACGCTGATTTTGAAATGCCAGCTTTCCCAAATTGGGTTCAGGGGAACGCAAGTTCTGGGTGGTAGTAACTGATTTCAAGAATGAAGACTTATCATTAGTCTGAGGAATGTTATACACAAAACACATTAGTGCACAAAATGCTAGGAGAGTCCTACAGTGATGGAAAATCCCACAGTTGCAAAGAAAGTTTCAAAGCAGCAGCTAAGATCTACTCTCACAGTCCTTTCATAAAAGAAAGAAAAGTTCAACTGAAAGAATGGCAGTATTTCATCATAAAAAACAGGCCTTTCCAAAAAGAATAAATGGCAACAACCTTATACCAACAGACTACCTTGACCTGATTTTTCTCATTTCGCTGAGAGCCTGTGACAATTTCATCCCAGGCTGCCCTGCCATCAGGTTCAGGTCTGTGCACTGGCTCAGTCAGGACTGCAGGGACCTTCGGCCACTGTTCCCTCCAGAACCCAAGTGGCCAGCATGAGGCTTTTACTCCATGGGCTTAATATCACCCCCTCCACACAGGTCCTGCCCAGACCTGCCCCTCCCTCATCTGTGCCGGGCTTGGGATTCTGGCCCTTCCAGCCCCAGGCCTAGGATCCATGTGGCAAAGGCAGAGCTGAAAGAGCATCAACCACGGGTCAGGAGAGCGGGTCCTGGTCCCTGTTCTATCAGTGACCCTGGGAAGGTCACATCACCACTCAGCCTCAGTTTCCCCAACTGTACCTGGAAGGGTTGGACTGAATCATCTCCTAGCTCCTCCCTACTTTGCTGGCCCAGCAATCGATGACTTTGTGCAGGGAGACCTTGCTCAGATCTTCGTGGGAAAATGGCACACGTTCTGGCAAGACAGTCTCTCCGCAGGAGGTGAGAAAGGAGAACAGACGTTGGCCTGCTTATGAACTGAGAACACCAGGACCAGAATCAGAAACACACAGCCTCGTACTGGTCAGCGCTGGCCTGGCTGCGGGGGGCGCTGGCTCCCAGTGTGAGCAGAGCAGGCTGAAACCTGGAGCCAAACACAGGTGCCCTCCTTGGAGATGCAGGTTTTAGGATTAACTAAGCCAGCGAGAAGGAGAGAAGTCCCTCCTGCATGACAGAGCCTTGGGGGAGATGGGCCAGCCAGGAGGGGGCTGACCCCTAATGACTGGAGAGAGGACGTGGGAATAGGGAGCAGGGAAGGGGGACTGTCACCACCACCACCACCACCATCATCATAATCATCATCAGAGTAACAGCTAAGAAATATCGTGAGCCTACTATGTGCCCGCCTCCTTCTCAGTGCTCTGTAAGCAGCAAGCCCAGGGCCCAGCGCACAGTGGGCCTCCATGAGGCTGGGTGGATTAATCCATGATTGCCAGTGATGTCTATTTTTGCTCTTGCTGAAACAGCATCTCCTCACATTTCTGCAGTTCACAGCCCAGCTCTTGGCAAACTTCTAAGATGAGATTAAAAGAAAAAGTGGACAGGGCGTCCACATTCCCCAAGGCAGAAGTATCATTCAGCAAGGCCCCCACTGCTGTGAGCGCAAGGCCCTCCCTTCAGGCCACTGGGGCCAGTTGGCATCTTTATGCCCTGAACCCAGCTATAAGGCAGGAGTCTCTGAAAGGTCTAGAATTAATCCTGCCTGTGCGTTCCTGCCGTTCTCAGGCACTTCTCAGGCCCCAACAGTGACAACAGCTCTGTTTCCATCAAGGTCCAGCTGTTTTAATGGAGACTTTAAATACCCCTCTGCTGCTAAGAAATTTATGTCCTGCAGAGACGTGTGTGGCTGGAAACAGACATTTTAGAGAGGTTCAAGGCCCGGTGGCTTTTGGAAAATGAGCACAAAATGCCCTCCCCTTCCCTCCATCCCTTGAGACATCAGTTTCCAGTGACTCAGCTGATGTCACCACAGAGCACCGGGCCGTGTGCAGGGCTCTGGGTGCAGAGAGAAAGCTTGGTCATGTTCTGTGCTTGAGGAGGTCATGGTCAGATGGGAGAGGCTGACCGCCAGCAACACACACCGTCCCACCTACGGAGTGCCCGACTAGAGGGCACAGCAATGGCTGTCACTCCACGAGCACCTCCTGTCTCCACTTCTTCACGTTAATGCCTAGTATGTGCTGGAGACCAGGCGATTCATAGGTGTTGTCGCCAACCCTCACAACAACCCTCCCCTGCTACAAGGTTCGTTAATCATTCCCATTTTAGAGATGAGGACACAGGCTCAGAGAGGTTGAGGAACTCACTCAGAGTCACACAGCCAGGGAGGCAGTGTGAGTCAGTGTGTGCTCTGTGGAGAGCCAGCAACACTGCAGCTCTGCTCACCCATGCCCTCTCAGAAGAAGGCCAGGTCTGCTGGGATGGAGCAAAGGCAGGTGAGGTCACCTGACCCAGAGGGTCAGGATCCGGAAGGGGTGCTAGATTGCAGGTGCACTGTCTCCTGATTGTGGAGGTCGCCAAGGTGACCCACATTAGCCCAGGTGAGTTTGTCATCCTAGCCCAGCAGCCAAGCAAGGCGCAGGATTTAGTTTCATCCTGTAAATTGAGATTGTTTGCACCTGCTGAGAACACACCTCCCACTCCCCCTAGCCCCCCACCAATGTTCTTCTCATTTTCCTTTGGAAATCATGCTCCTCACCCACCATCCACATGGTCTAGGTGCTTTGGCCAGCACCGAGCCCACCATGGCTCTAAGGGTGAATGCGTGACTCAACACTGGCCAATCCGTGCCTTCAATTCCCCTGGACTTAGTGATTGGCTCAGAGATGGGCACATGACCCAGGTTAATCCAATCAGAGTTTGCCCTTGGACTTTGATTGAAACTAGCATAAATAAGGCTTTCCTTTCCTTTAAGCTTTCTGAGCTTGTCAGATGTAGGGCCAAAGTTGCTGTTGGCTGTCATAAGAAGCCTGTCTAAAAATGAACAAATGAACAAAAATGAACACAGTTGAACAAATCTCTGAAAGATGGAGTGAAAGAGGGATGGTCAAGGCAGAGAGAACATGAGCCCCCCTGTTTGTCTCCCTGCTGTACACCCAGTGCCAGAACGCTGCCTGCACAGACTGGGTGTGACAGCTGGAGCCCCAGGATCAAGGCAAACCTGAAGCCAGCAGCCCCCCGGATGTTCTAGCTTCAGGAGCCAATGCATTTCTTTTTCTGTCTCAACCAGTTTGTGATATATTTTTATCACCCACAACCCAATGAGACTTAATCCTCTTCTGTAATCACCACTAGGAAACACAGTGCCTGGTGCATAATAGATGCTAAGTAAATATTTGTAAATGAAAGAAAAAATGAATAAACCTGGCCATCTCTCCTTCTCTGCTTCCCTCAGCCTCACCCCGCTCTCCCCACCCCCAGCTGTAGATTGCCTAACTGGGACCATCCCTCCAAGGACTGAAAAGGAGTTTTGATGAACAGTCAGCTGCTTTCCCCACTGCAGCAGTGTCTGCGCATTGGGCCCTTACGGAGGTGATGTGAGGTAATGTGACCTGCCCAGGGAGTCACAGAAAGTTAGGAAGAGTGACTTCTGGAGCCAGGGCTTTCTGCCTCCCAGGCTAGTTCTCCAGACACTGCATCCTGGGGTCTCAGGGGGAGGGCGACAAGGTACTGTCTGGCATCTCCCAGAGGAGCAGGGACATAGGAACCCTTCGTTCCTTCATGGCTGCCTAACCATGTGTCACCCCAGGATGCCCAGAAGCTTGGCACCCTGCAGAGAACACCGAGGGCAGGTCAGGGAAGGGAGCTGAGTGCCAGAATGTCATCCCTCACATTCCCACTAGATGCTGAGCTTTAACAGAAACTATACCTTAATTTCCATCACCGTAGAATGCATGCGTGCTGGACACATGAATGAATGAATGAAAAATACATCATTTCACATAAAGGAGACGGAGTCCCAGAGAAGTCAAGTAATTTGTCCAAGGTCACAGAGCTTGAATGGCAGAGCATGTCCAAACCCCAGCCTTCTGCCACTGAGGCCCATGCATGTCCTTCCTCCACCCCACCCGGCCCTGCAGAGCATGGGAGAGGAGTTAAGAAAGGAAGATGCCATCATAGGCTAGAGGTATCCAGGAGGGCTTCCTGGAGGAGGGGTATCCCTAGCTGGGCCCTGAAGGATAAACTGGAGAAGAACATTCAGGGAGGGAAGAGCAGCCCGCAGTTTGCTGCTTCTAGATCTCTAGGCCTCTGGGTCTGCAATTCTCCATGAGAAGGTTCAAGGTCTTCCCTGAGAAGGTACCTGAAAACCTGTCTCCAGCGCAGGTGGGGCTGCATCCCAGGCAACTTCTGGGAGGTGGCCCCCAGGTAGGGGGTGGTGGGCAGGGCAGAGTCGGAGCTCCCGGGAACACTGTGTTCACTCGGTTTCTGTCCCAGGTTCTCCTGAATGGGAGCAAGGATGGCAGTGTCCTTGTCTGTCTGCTCTGAGAGGACAATGGCCTCACAAGCACTCTGATGACGTTATATGCCATCAGCCAAGCAGCTCCACCAGACACACTCCCTGCAAAATGTCTCATCAGTCCAAGAGCTGCACTGCCGGCAGGCTTTATGATTTCCCTTGCAAATTCCTCATTGAGCACATCCTGCAAAGGTAAGAATCCCTCCCATTTTGTCCACAATTGGGAAAATTAGTCCATTCCCCTCCCCATTCTGCCTCTGAAGCCCATTTCCCTATAATGAGCCTGCAGAAGTAAAACAACATTACACAGGCATAAAAACATACAACAGTTCAGCTGCCACAGGGTATTCTTGGGACTATTTTGGGAGCCAGATGCCTGTGTTGGTGGGAGATTCATCCATTCTCTGCACAGGTGAGATTTCCAGACATAGGCCAGGGAGCTGAGTCAATGATTCTTTTAAATCTCAAATCCATTTTTTCCTCTTGTCTACACTCTCTGGTTGGCATGAGGCATTTGAGGATAACAGAACACCTCCTTAAATATATAAATACCCGAGGGACTTCCTTGGTGGTGCAGTGGTTAAGAGTCCGCCTGCCAATGCAGGGGACACGGGTTTGAGCCCTGGTCAGGGAAGATCCCACGTGCCGCGGAGCAACTAAGCCCATGCACCACAACTACTGAGCCTGTGCTCTAGAGCCCATGAGCCACAACTACTGAAGCCCACACGCCTAGAGCCCATGCTCCACAACAAGAGAAGCCACCGCAATGAGAAGCCCACGCACCACAACGAAGAGTCGCCCCCACTCGCCGCAACTAGAGAAAGCCCGCGCGCAGCAACGAAGACCCAAGGTAGCCAAAAATAAATAAGTAAATAAATAAATTTATATATATATTTAAAAAGCTCCTCTTATTAAATATATATGTGTATATATATATATATATATATATATATATATATATATATATATACCCTAGACACCTCTCCTGCCTGACCCTCGTACCAGCCCAGTGACTGAGACATATTCCCCACCCATGGGGGTCTCTGAGACCTGCAGTGACAATATTCATTTATTTATTTAACACACTTGTTGAGTACCTACTGTGTGACAGCCACTGTGTTAGGAGAATCAAAGCTAAGCAAAAGCATCAGGGACCCTGTCCCGCAGAGCTCACAATCTAGAAAGGGAGACAAAGACTAATCTAGAATTGCACAAAAAATGTGTAAAATTACAGGTGCTCTAAAGGAGAGGCTCACAGTGCTATGAATAGAGAAGTTCAAGATTTTCCCAGAGTAGATGAGTTTCCATCTGTGATCTGAAGAATAAACCAATTATCAGGTGAGCTTGGGGCTGAGAAAGAGTGTTCAGACCAGGCAACAGCATGTGCAAAGGCCCAGTAGCTGGAGGGTTCTTGGCAACCAGGAAGAACTCCAAGACCTGTGTGATTGGAGGGCAGGAAGTGGGTGGGATCCTGGAGAGGGGACAGGAGCAAGATTGTGGAGGGCCTCAAACACCACTCTCAGGATTTGGGTCTTCATCCCACCAGCAGGGGACCAGTGGAGGGTTGTAAGTATAGGGCAAAGGGCAGGAAGCAGGCTTGATGTGATTAGATCTGTTTCCAAATTAGTCCTCAGGCCACAGGAAGGTGAGTGAGGAGGGAGGGAGGCATCAAGACAGTATGACTTGAAGGCGGAGTACTCACCTAGCTGGCAGGGAGGAGGATAGCCTCCAGAGGAGGAGGAGATGGGAAACACTAGCAGCCACATCTGCAGGATGTTCCCTCAGTCATTTGACACACATTTATTGAGCACCTACTACATGCCTAGTCCTGAGGTTGGAGAGGGGTACCAGGATGAATAAGAACAACTAAGTCACTGTCCTCAAGCATCTTACCAGGAAGAGGCAGATGTGTCCCTAAAGTTTCAGAGAAGGCCAGCTTCTCTCAGAAATGCATGGGAAGTTGTGATAATCTCTTATCTGAATCTCTTATCAGAAGAGAAAGAAAAGACCTGCCAGGGCCATTTGGATAAAAACAAGAGAAACACAATCACTCCAAGTCAATTAAAGGGGTTTGGTGAAAGGACAGAGGGTGGAGCCAGGCCTTTACAGGACTGACAGTCACCAAGCCCATGTCCCTCTCTTTCCTGTGCAGCTGTCAGAGCTCACCCAGTTCTGACAGGGCCTGTAGATACCACACCCAACTCTACTGCCAGAAGGAGGGTCTTGATCACATTCATTCATTCACTCATTAATAACCACAACTTTGGAAAAAGGTCCTCATGCCATGCTCTGCCTTGGCACTGCCTTCTCTTAGTCACACGCATTTATCCTAACACTCAAGTGTTAGGAGCTCAAGTGTCTCCTCCTCCAGGAAGCCCTCCCTGATATCCAGGGTTAGTCAGCCCCTCCCACTTTGTGCTTATGCTGCACCCTGGGAGTGTCTCCCGATTGCCATTTCTGACATATGTGCCAGTCTCCAGCCCCAGGGTCCTGTGAATGGGCAAGTTTCCAGAGGGCAGACAGGGATCCCCTTAATGATTTCCTCTGTTGTCTCCTCTGACCTGCTGGAGGCTCCAAGGTGAGGCAGGGTTGTGTCCCTCTCACCTCCTGTTGTTTCCTTGGAACTTAGAACACTGCGGGGCACAGAGCATGGTCAGAATGACTGTGTGGAAGAAAGAAGGGAAGGAGGAGAAGAAAAGTAAAGAAGGGCGAGAGGGAGGGAGAGAAGTGCAAAGGTACAGGTGAGGACAGGAGGCAGAGGAGAAACTTGGAAGCTCACAGGCTGTGAGAGGGCAGGGAGGCAGAGAGCCTCGAACGTTAAAAATGGTCCCTCTCTGACCTATGACATTTCACTTAATCAGGAACAAATTACTCTGCACCTGGTAGATCTGAGAGCTCTTCAGACTTTGCCCTCAGAAGAGCTTTCTGGAGTAAAACATTTCTCCAGAGACTTGTTTCATGCTGAGCCACATACACCCAGATTCCATGGGTTAGAGAGAATCTCATCCCCTTGGCCTCTTGGAAGAGAGCAGAGGACCTGACCCAAGGCTGGTTTGGGTATCTGGTCTACCCAGCTGTGTGCCCTCAGACAGGTCACTCCAAACTTCAGCCTGCCACCCTGAAAGGGCATGGACGACCAGAGTCTCACCCTCCCTTTTTTGCTGCTTCTACAACACCCTCCCTGACCTTGGCCTCAGCTCTGAGATCAGACCCCACCTCTTCCAGGAAGTCCTCTCTAGACCTGAGTAGCTCAAGTGCTTGGTCTGGGAGATGAGTGCTGGCTGTGGGGTCAGACCAGCGGGGTCCAAATCCAGGCTGCTCCCTGTTCTAGATTCTTACTGTTCACAGTGGTCACCAGCAGTGGTGGCATCAGTGGGGAGTTGGTGAATCTTTGGGCCCCACCCCAGACCTGTAATGAGCCTGACTCTGCACTTGAACAAGTGCCCAAGGTGGTGTGTGGGCACATGTAGGTGTGAGATGACCTGGTCCTGCACGGGGGGAGAGACAGGTGTCAGAGCCTGGCAGGAGGTCTGCCTTTCCCCAGGTGCCTATGACTCTCACAGACACATCTCCTCGTAAGGAAGAACAAAAATCAAAAAAGACATGTGTCCTGGCTATGTGACTTAGCTCCTTCAATCCACCTCTGGGGCCACAGTCTCTCCCCTGTACAATGGGCAATAGAAATCCCCAGCCCCCTGAAGTTGTTGTGAGGATGGAGTGAAGTAATTTGCATAAAGCTGGTGTCACGTGGCCAGCAACCTGTTCTCTCTGCAAGAAGCTCTTCCAACCCAGCCTCTCTGTTCTCCCTCAGGTACTATCCAACAACCCTGTTAAGGTCACCCCATCCCCACCACCTCCCCAAATCTTTTATTTGATGTCTTATCACCCAATCTGTTGTTGTTGTTATCATTTACTCCTTTTGTTTGGCTATTTCCCAAACTACACTTGAGTTCCCTGAGGGAAGGGGCCTGTGGGTCTTGTTCATGGCTGTGTCTGGTGCTCAGCACAGAGCCTGGCACCCAGAGGAGGCTCATAAGTATCTGCTGGATGAAGGGTTGGATGAGGCGTAGGACTGGGTTGTATCAGTCAGTACAGGTGAGGTGCTGTAACAAATAGCCCTCAGATCCCAGTGGCTTCACCCAGGAAGAACTGATTTCTCTCCCACATGAAGTCCACATGAATGTTGCTGGTCTGAGGATCTCCTCCAGGGAGGCACCTCCTCTGAGCAGTGATGCAGAGATCCAGGCTCCTTCCATCTGTGATGATGTCATCTCTACCTGTGGCCTCTGGGATCACCAGGGAAGGGGAGTGAGTGAGGCAAGTTCACCAGGTAATTAACCAGCTCAGCACAGAGGGGTTCACATCATTTCCACCCACATATCATTGGCTAGAATGAATGTGCATCCTGCCCCACTTGGATGCATGGGGGCTGGGAAATGTCGTCTCAGGCTGGGAAGCCACTCCCAGGACCAGCCCTGCACTGTGGAAGGAGATAGTGGTCAACGGCCATCTCTGCCCCTCTGTGGTGGCAATTGATGACTCTTGTCACTTTTATCTTCTTTCTGAGACCCCTGGGCTCCATGTCCTCTTTCTAGGCCTCTGGCTGATTCAATGCCTGGGTCAGGAGGGCACAGAAGAAGGGGCAACCACCCAGGAAAGGGCTCACAGCACCGCTCCCCACACTTGGTCGCGTGGGGAGAAGTTCTGGCTGTTTTGAGTTGATTGTGTTTGGAACGATCTGTGTCTGCTGAGCTGCTAATTCCGGTGCCATCTGCCTGTGATTCCAGCACCAAAGCCCTGGGATAAACAAGTTTTCTTCTGGAGTTCCTAAAGAAAGTTTTGGCAGGGGGTGGGGAGAGAGAGAGAAAGGAGAGAGGCCTCTGAATGTCTTGTCTCTGAAGAGGAGGTGCTGCCCAGCCGAGGGATGAGGGACATTGAAGGGACGAGGATGTCATGTACATCCTTATCCTGCTGAGGATGTTGTGTGGAGCGCACGGTGGGCAGAGAGGGCCGAGTGGCCTGGGGGATGGCGTTCCTATGAATTCCTACCTCCCTCCACCAGACTGGGAGCTCCTTGGGGCTGAGTCATCCCATTCCCAATGCCCAGCCCAGGGCCTAGCAGCGAACACCTGCTGAATGAATGATTGAGTAAATGAATGTACAGTGATGAAGGGTACGGATGGGGAGAGGTTGAATGGGATGCAATAGGAAGCCAAGTGACTGCTGTGTTACGAGCTTTAATGAGGGGCTTCCCTGGTGGCACAGTGGTTAAGAATCCGCCTGCCAGTGCAGGGGACATGGGTTTCGAGTCCTGGTCTGGGAAGATCCCACATTCCGCAGAGCAACTAAGCCCGTGTGCCACAACTACTGAGCCTGCACTCTAGAGCTCACGAGCCACAACTACTGAAGCCCGTGTGCCTAGACCCTGTGCTCTACAACAAGAGAAGTCACTGCAATGAGAAGCCCTTGCACCACAATGAAGAGTAGCCCCTGTTCTCGGCAACTAAAGAAAGCCCGTGCACAGCAACAGAAGACCCAACGCAGCCAAAAAAATAAATTAAGTAAGTAAGTAATTAAATCTATAAAACGAAAAAAGAGCTTTAATGAATTACCCTGCAGTGGGGACATTTCTAGGATGGCCTTATGATCCCTGCTTCCTGGGATGACAGGGTGGGCAGGACCCGTGAGTCATTTCTAACAACCGAATACAGCCAAGGTGATGGGATGTTACTTCTGTGACCTAACTGCAGAAGACTGTGGCTTCCTTCTTGCTAGTCAACTTTTTCTGTTGCCTTCTTGGCTTGAGTGCTTTGGTGAAGCAAGCTGGTATGGGAGATACCCTCATGGCAAGGAACTGACAGTAGCCTCCAGCCAACAGCCACCAGCAGCCTGGACCTGAGGCCCTCAGTCCATCAGCTTTCAGTGAACAGTCCTGCCAACAGACACATGAGCTTGGGAGCAGCTCCTTCCCCACTTGAGCCTTCAGATAACATCTCAGCCTCAGCCTAAAACTTGATTGCAACCTTGGGTGAGCTGCTGAAGCAGAGGATCTAGCTAAGACATAAACTTCATCTAAAAACCCACAAGGAACAGGAAAATCTAAAACTTGAAAGATTTACTCAAATATAAATCAGACCTTTCTCTCCATTGCCTACAATTCACTCTAAGTTCCACCGGCTCACAATGGGGAGGAGACATGCAGATAATCTAAAAGCAAATCACCTCTGACAGTGACAGTCCTGTCATTTACATGGGGGGTGTCTCGGGCAAGTGCAGTTAAATATACTGTGACTGTGTCAGGCAGGAGTGGCTTAGGAAGCAGATGCTGGTAGGTTTTTCCTTTCCCCACTCCCATTTTTAAAGTGAAAGAGACATCAGAATGCCTACAAAGCTATCTCCGAAGAAGGACTTTGCACAGGTAGGCCCTGGGGTGGGTCGAAGGGGAGGTATTTGGTAGAAGGGGCTGGAAGGCCAGGAAAACAACGAAGCTTCAAGGGTGCAGTCAGAAGGGTCCCCTGGGAGATCCCTTTCCCGGGTGGGCCCTGGAGGGAAGGCAGCTTTGGGTCACTCCCTGCAGAGGGAGGGTAATGCAGGAGGCTTGGCCTGGGAGTTGGGACCCACAGTACTGTGGCTGGCTCGCTCTGATCCAGGAGTCACCCTGACTCCTCTGACCCCCATTGTCCCCACCTGCAAATTGCAGGGTAAGCTTTGAGGATTTGTCACTCATGGAATCCAAGCCAGTAAGAACAGACACCCAGTTCCATCCCATTCCCATCTCTCCCTCTAAGCACCATGGAGAATGAGAGACCATCAGAAATCACCCCAGGCCGCCCTGGCAGGAGACATGTCCCCACCTCACACCCTGCTTAGCTCATGCTGACTCTGCAGCAACAATTGCACAGGCTGTCACTGAAATGCACCCAGTCAGCATGGCCTCCTGTGAGCTGGGCCCCAGCTCACCTGCATTCATCCTGCACACTTCCTCTGCCCGCAAGAGCTGCCCAGTGAGGTGCCCGGCCCTGAGCCTGCCACTGTGGCTGTCCTGATAAGTTGTAGAGCATGGAGTTAGGGGTGGGTGATCCACGCTCCATGGAATCTCATAATCAAGACCTGGATAGCCCTTTGTGTCTCCCAGCTGGATCGATACTCTTACAAATCCTAATAGATGGGGGCTGACCCATGTCAAGTGCCTGTTACACCTCAGGGACCATGTTATACATTTTCTAGGCACTGCCTCATCTCATCTTCACATTGTTATCTTTGTCTGTGACAAGGAAACTGAGGCCCAGGGGTGGGAAGTGCCTTGCCCAGGACGTGGCTGAGCCAGAACTTGAACAAAGAGCCTGTCCCTTAAGCACCCCTGTCACATCCCTTCCATGAGGACCCGCAGGACGGACCCAAGCTCTGCTCCTGTGCATTTCAGGGCAGGAGGCATGCCACCCAGATCATGCAGTGGGGGATCAGGGTTAGCTCAAGCACCCCAGATCCCAGGACCTCCCACCACCTTGGACCCCCTGGGCTCACAGAGGCCCTTTGCCTTGTGAGCTGGAGTGAGCCAGCTGACCATGCCCTGTGATGTTAGAAAGGTGTTCAAGGCGAGGAAGATGTGTCTCCAAGAAGCCTGGCCAGGTGGTGGCCAAGGGGCTGCCTCAGGGTGCTTCTGGCCTGGTGAGATTGTCCCTTATTTACTGTTGTTTCAGCTGCCCTCCCCACCCTTTCCACAACCAGAAAGAACAGCTTTGCAAAATCAGTCAATGCTGGATGAAGGAGAACCTAGAAGGTGTTACAGGATTGATCTGGGTGGAGTCCCTGCATCCTGGGGGTAGAAAGATTGGCCTTATCCTGCAGCCTGTATACCAGGAGGGAGAGCAGGTGGGGAATGGAGCCCCCTCTCTGCACTTCACAGAAGATGAGGGAAGCCTGACCTATCAGGCAGCTTCGTGCTGTAGATAGCAGACAAAGAAGTGCTTTTAACACATCGGCCTCTCAGACACTCACTATTTATCTCAGGAAACGTAAGTGTTTTTCTTTCTGTCTTTTTTTTATTGTTATTCTTTTCTCTGCTATAAAATGCTCAGGGAGTAGCACAGAGAGAGATGAAGGGCTGATACACTGGGAAAGCTCATTTTTAGAGGATTTGATTGATCTCTATCCGCTGTGCTCTGGCTGAGCGGAGCATAGTGGGCGTTGGGTTGGGACGGGCAGGTCCAGGCTAGGCAGTGGAGGTGGACACACTCGTGGGTGCTGAGGATGGAGGCTGGGCAGCTCTGGCAAGGGGGCACCCACCGGGATGAGCTTCTTTAGGGCAGGGATTGGGAAAGTGGGGGACAAACATTTCAGGCAGGACTGCCCTTAAACTAGGTCAGGAGAGGTCCCTGTGCTTTAGAGGATCCCCCCCTTCCTTTACCAAGCTCCATCCACAGGGTGAGGACTCTGCAGGGCCCAGGGAAGGGGGACTGTGTGCCCCTTTCACCTCACTCTGGGACCCCAGAATCCTCTGTCTAAATGACCCTTAGTCCATCTCTAGGAGCCTGCCTGCCCCTCTTGCCCAGGTCTGGGCTGCTGAGGTGACCGGCAGGGTGAACGCCACCCCCAGGGCATAAAGACACTCAGGCCAGAGGGCAGCTGAGGTGTGAGGGATGCTGGGCTGTGAGGGCAGCTTTTGCAGTGGGGGGAGCCACTAAGTCTAGAGTCAAATTAAACTCCCACCCCCAGCAGTGTCATGACATCTCTGCTCAGTGCCCCCAGGTAGGGACCACGCTGCTTGTTTCTCTCTCTTCCCGTGAGCCTAACATGGGCCTGGCTCCAAGTGGGGACCTGGTGAGGGCTTCTCAGGGCTCATCAGGGAGGAGCAATGGCTCCTCAAGTGCACCCAGTGGTGGGATGGACAGAAACCCCTGTGTCCAGGCCTTGGTCAGCTCAGAGCTCTCCAGCCTCAGCTCCGTCCCCCATCAGAGAACCTCCAGGGACCCTCAGGGAGACCCATGGATAATAACTAGTGTGCAATTGTCTCAAATAACATTAGCATTAAGCAGGGCCCCTTTGTCTCCATGGGGCACGGGGGAAGCTGCAGAAGAAACTTTCCAAGAAGGGCGGGAGGCATTGGGCAGCTCCCTGGAATGAGGGGCGGAGCATCCAGCACCATGGGGTTCTGCGAGGTGGGCCCGCCACTGCGTTTCTCAGAAGCCCTGTCTCTCCTGGGGGTTGTAGTGGCCACCATGTGCCTGCCAGACCTGAGGAACCTGGGGTCTGTCCTCCTGGTGCACTCCCTGCATCCAGCCGCCAGGGAAGCAGAAAGAGGTTCGGCTTCCAGGTCAGGCCCTGGCTCATCCATTCACTCAGAACCTCCAGCTCTTGCAAGTTCTTTTTCAATTGAAAATACGGAAGCAGCTGTTCACACCATTATGGGCGGTGGTGGTGTCTTGATCAGTGACGTTATTGGACCACTCACCATTGCCGGTAGTCAGAAACATCAGTGGTTCTGCCGGAAGGACTCGGTGGAATGAAGAAGCACAAAGGCTCTGCAGCAGACCAGGCCGGCTCAGCCCCACTGCACCACAGAGAACCCTAGTTTCCGAAAGTCACACTCTCCTCAGCTGTAAAATGGAGCTAAGTGTCCCTGTCCACAGGATGAGGGGAGGATTAAATGTGCTGCTGTCCTCCGTGTGCCCCTAGACCCACCCTCACCCACCTCCTCTGCTCTGTGCCCGGGAGACTGACCTGCAGGGGCAGCACCGACAGGGCCCTGCTCCCTCCTGGGGACCCGTTTTCTGTTGGGTCCTGGAGGCCAGGGACAGGAGGAGAGAGGTCAGGTGTTGGTTCCCCAGGTCCTCCCGCTGACCACGCTTGGCAGTGGCGGTATCTCTCTCCTGTGACCCCAGCTCCATCGGACGGCCCCTCCCCTGTGGCTGCAGCTATCTCTGGGGTCTGGTAAGCGCCCCCTCCTTTGGTCCCTTCTGGACTGGGATGGCACAGCTCCCCACTGTCACTCACCCCAAGTGCATCAACATCCCCTGTTGGTTTCCTGTATCCCGCCCACACCTTGGTACTTGTCCCTCCATTAAACATTTCAATTACCCCCTCTTGTGTCTGTTCCCCGCTGAGAAACTGACCAATAGAGTTTGGGTTTTTCTTGAATTCCAATGGGAAGAGTGGGCTGGAGGCAAGAGTGGGAGCCAGGAGCTGCTCTGAGTCTTGGGCAAGAGCTGCCTTGAGCAGGAATATCAGGAAACCGAGAAATTCCTGCAATTCTCATTATCCTGCATCTCTACAAGGCACCAAATTAAGGCACTAAACCAGCAGCCATAATCCTCATCTTTTCTCTTCATCTAATTGTTTCGGCACCCATACACCCCAGTAGTGTGGGGAAGGTCCTGAGGCAGTGCAGTGATGCATACTTCCTCATGAGTAGATCCAGCTGAGGTCCATGGTCATGACCTGTGTGTCCCTCCCTCTAGCCCTGGGGTCAAGAGGTGGGTGGAGTTGGGAAGCACATCCTGGTGTGAAAGCCAGGAAGTTCAGGGGTCTTTTCCCAATTGGCCAGTTTTACATTTAGGAGGGTTCAGCTGTGGGGCACTGGGCAAGTTGCTTAACCTCCGTGAACCTTACTCTTTTCATCTGGGAAATGGGTTAAGACCAGCATCACAGGGCTGGTGTGAGCCCTGAGTGAGGTAACCCAGGTGATGTGCCTGGCCCTCAGCAGGGGTTCCACATGGCTGAGCCCCGTCCCACTGTGTAGAGTACTAAGGATGCTCCTAGAATGCAGCCCCTGCCCCATTCTCCCTTTGACATCCTCATGTCTGCCTTCGTCCCACATCTGGACAGTCAAGGCATTGGGTGGATGGTCACCAAAGCCCTTTTCAGCTTGGACAGTATGGGGCCCTTTATTTCCTTACCGAGCAAGAGCCTTGCAGCCCGAGCCCTGAACCACTGCACACCCAGCCTCAGGAGCCTGTCGAGGGCATTCAGGAGACCCTGAAACCTCCCCTGCTGGGCCCCTACAGCTGCAGGCAGGAGAAGACAGCCCCGCTGAGTAAGGACCCGCTGTGTCCGGGTCCTGGGCTCACAGGGAGGCCCTCTTCCCGCTGAGGTCACGTGCCTGTCGGCAGGAGGGAGCAGAAACCACAGGGACAGACTCTGGGCCCCCAGGCACCCCTGGGAGCAGGGCGCTCACCCGGAGACCCGGGAATAGACACGCTGGGTGCCTGCGTGAGTGCTGGGCGCCTGTGTGAGTGCTGGGCAGCTGCGGCAGCTCTGGCCCTGCAGCCTGTCAGCACCCGGAGCAATTAGAATCCTTAAAAAGCCCTCATTATTTCTCCCAGGGCCGAGGCACCCTTTGGAAAAAGGAATGTTTCCTGCCAGATCGTCCCCTGAAAGTGCGTTTGTCACAGGCTATTGTGTAAATCCGTGTTTGCCCCATTTGAAAAGATGTGATTTATCCACTTGACTGGCCTTAACACTCCCTCTCCAACCTCGAAGTGTGGCCGTTATTAGGAGCCCAGAGAGGAGCCATGAAGCATGACAGGGCGAGGCTGGTGAAGTCACCCCCTGGGCTCTGAGCCCCTCTTCCTCGTGCTGCTCAGGAGAACCGGAGGGGAGGGGACGGGATCGCGCTGCTCAGGACCTGGGACACTTCAGGACGCGGGTCGGTCCTCAAGGAGACAACCTGGGATGCCGGATAAAGGCCCAGCGTCAGGTCCGCTCGTGCCAACTGGCTTGTTGAGGTCCTACTATGTGCCGGCCCAGATGGGGGTGAGGGTGCAGCAGCAAACAGACGCGGTCCCTGCCCCCAGGATCTGACGTCTGGAGTGGGGAGGCAGGAAGGAACAGGTAGACCATCATCCACGAGTATCCCAGGTGGGAAGAGGCTGGAAGAAGGTAAACAGGGTGACGTTATAGCATCTGGCTCTGGGGCTGGGGATGGACAGTGACAACCTTGGACTGTGGGGACAAGGAAAGCCTCTCTGAGAAGGGGACCTTTAAGCGGAGACCTGAGGGATGAAGAGGAATGGCCTCTGATGCACATTTCAGAGCAGATGACCCACCAGGTGGGGGCATCCTGGGCCGAGGCTCTGGGGTGTGACAGCCTCTATGGAAGCTCTGGTGACGAAGCAGGTAGCTCCACCTGGTAGGACAAGAGGACACTTCAGCCAGGTGACAGCAAGCTATTCACTGGTCCATACCGAGCATTTCACGAGGTGGGGAGAGTGAGGGATTTCCAAATGAAAGACAGAGACAGAAAGACCTGGACCCGGGCAGGCACACGTTAGAACAACCAGCCTCCAGCGTAATGGTGGAGGGTTTCCTTGGGAGGCGTCGGTCTTGAGCAGAGCTATGAGGAATGGACTCTCTCTGAATGCAAGGAAACCCATTGTTTAAGCAGAAATCAAGTCAGCGTCTTCGAAAGTGTTAGGTCCTGCGACTTCTAAGGCCTCTTCCAGCTCTAAACCGCTACAAGCAACAAGACTATCTTGGGCTGTATTTGAATGAAAGTTCAGACTTGCTGCACTTGGCTGCATTTGGTTTGGGTTTCCCATCCTCACCCCAACCATCCAGAGGCAGGAGGTGTTCGTACCCTGAATTCTCTGCACAAATGCAGAGCTGTGTGCTGACTGGACCCCCGAGTACTGGGTCCTGGAGGGGGGGTTTTGGGGGAAAGTCACAGAGACCAGGGCTGGTGGGGGAGACCCGAGCCTCAGTAACCAAGGCTGTCTTGCATGGGGACCTCACACAGATGGACACAGCGAGGGCAGGGACTCCCACCCTCCTCCAAACAGCCTCTCCACTCAGCTCTACGGCCCAGAAGCGCCAGCAGCACCTGGACCGCCCACTGCCCCTCACCCAGCACCCTCGGGAGCAGCCCGCAAGGCCGGCCCCCGATAACCGGCCCCGAACCAGGTCAACCTCCCTCCCCTTCTATTTTATTTTATTTTATTCCCCCTTCTATTTTAGATCAACCCAGTCAGGCTCCCCTTGGGGAGCAGCAGACTCTCATTTCTCTCCCGGGCTCGCTAAATTGGTAAGACCCTGTGCCTGGCCCAGCAGGCAACAGAGGGAAAAGTTTCCCAGAATTTCAGGCCCTTTGATGGAGAAAGTCTGCCTAATACATAATTGAGAGGTACCTCGGCTTCCCGAGAACAATGCCAAGCAGTGAAGGTGTCCGTCCCAGTTCCCCCAGCAAAGCGGAGCTTCTGAGCACTCCAGCAGAGGTGAGGAAAAGCCCTTACTTACAGATGAGTCAGGAAAGGCAAGAGGGCTGGGGTGGAGAGAGGCTGGAGGCGCCAGGAGAGGGTAGGCGCAGGGAGGGGGCTGCTTCAGGGAAGGATGCAATTGTGCCCCATCCTGAGGGCCCTACTCAGTGCCAAGTGCCTATGGTCAGGATCCCATCTCACCCCCAAATGACCCCATGTGGTGAATCCTCTCCCTGCAGACCCATTGGACAGATGAGGAAACTGAGATGCAGGTAAGCCGAGGCCTTACCTGACGCCTCCACTGGGGAGGCCTGGACCCTGGCCTGTCAGACTCTAGCCCGCACGCTCTTCACGTCTCTGCTCACCTGGAGGCATTCAGAGACCCATAGGATCCTGGAGTCTTTGGTCCTCTGGACCCTTAAGCTGTGCATTGAGAGATGAGTGTCCAGAAGAGCTGAGTTCGATTCCCAGCTTATTCACCGCTCTGGAAAAAAATTGAGATAATAATCCCAAGGTCATGGTCCTATTGAAAGGGTAGATGTGTGACATGTGGAACACAGGGTCCTGCACAAAATAGATGCTCAGTGAATTCTGAGTATCACCCACAATAACACACGTTGCTCTAAGAAACCAACCCCAGAATGTATAATGGCTCCAATGCAACAGAAGTTTTATGTAAACCCCAAACAGTATCCTTGAAGGGTGGGTGCCACAAGATGGCAGGAGACTGGGTCTGGGATACCTTCTTGGTGGAGGCTGTCTTGCCAGCCTGTGCCCTCTATTGCCTTCTTGGTTTGCACACTTTGATGAAGCAAGCTGCTGTGTTGGAGAGAACCCTATGGCAGAAACAGGGGGCAGTTGGTCCTCTGCCTGTATCAGACTGGCAAAAAAAAGCTAGGGAGTTCATGGGATGATCTCAAAGGCCTGGAGTGGAAGTCACATATGTAACTGCTGCTCATATTCTATCATCTGGAAGGCAGTCACGTGGTCCCACTTACCTGCAGAGGAGGCTGGGAGATGTAGCCTTGCCATGTGCCCAGGAAGAAGAAGAAACATATTTGTGGAACAGCTAGACACTCTCTACCACACCTGGCAAAATGAAACCATGACCCAGGAGACCCGGCAGGTCAACAGTGGAGCCCTCCTTAGAGCCCAGGCTCTTCCCTCTACACGTCACATGGAGTGTGGTAGAGTCACAGGACTGGCCACGGGGACCTGAGACAAGGTCCACCTGAGTAGGGAAGGGAGGTTACAGGTGGTCAACATGTTGCCTTTGCTGCCTGCAAGAATTACGGGTTGGGGGCAGAGAGCCACAGCTCCAGGGTTCTTGGCTGTGAACTTGGTCCAGATGCAGAGTTGGCCTCAGGGCCCCCTTGAGATCAGTTTCCTTATCTGTCAATAAGTCTGCAGTGAGAAGACTGGTCACATGCGGTCATCTGAGTGAGATCTTTGATGCACTCATACTTGTTTGTCCCTTTACTCTCTGGGTCCTGCTTCTCTGCTGGGAAGATCTGATATAGTCAAGCTACAATACTTTGGATAATGCTGGTTCAAAGGATACCTCCTTCCTAGGGGTGTTCAGGTACAACAGGAAGCCTGGGAGAGGGAAGACGATCATGCAGGTCATCTCAGCAACAATTCCATAATTCAAAACAATTGTGCAGAAGACGTAAAATGGCATAGGAAGACTTTTATGACATAGTAAACATAAACAGAAGATTACAGAACAGAATGCACAGAATACTCTCCTTTTTTATTTATTTATTTTTTTTTTGCAGTATGCGGGCCTCTCACTGTTGTGGCCGCTCCCATTGCGGAGCACAGGCTCCGGACGCGCAGGCTCAGTGGCCATGGCTCACGGGCCCAGCCGCTCTGCGGCATGTGGGATCTTCCCAGACCGGGGCACGAACCCGTGTCCCCTGCATCGGCAGGCGGACTCTCAACCACTGCACCACCAGGGAAGCCCTCTCCTTTTTTTATTTTTAAATAGATCTTTATTGGCATATAATTGCTTCACAATACTGTGTTAGTTTCTGTTGTATAACAAAGTGAATCAGCCATATGCATACATATATCCCCATATCCCCTCCCTCTTGAGCAACCCTCCCATCCTCCCTGTCCCACCCCTCTAGGTCATCACAAAGCACCGAGCTGATCTCCCTGTGCTATGCTCCCACTAGCTAACTATTTTACATTTGGTAGTGTATATATGTCGATGCTACTCTCACTCTGCCCCAGCTTCCCCCCTCTCCTTTATTTATGAGAAAAATATAAACATATATAAACACATATGTTTATATAACCAATATTTGACAGAGTGTTTTTTTGGTGGTGGTCATTATGGGTGGTTTTTCTCTTTTTCTTTCTGCCTGTCTGCATTACCTGTAATGAACCTGTATAATATTTACATGAGGAAGAAAATACTCTTAAAATAAAGGTTGACATATTGTTGTCCCTAAGACTGGATGATGTCTCAAGACAAAGAGATTCTGACCTTTTGTGGCTCTAAATCTTAGACACTGATGGGTCTGAAAATGAGCTGAGATCACTGGATCACTGGAAGGTCAGGACTTCTTTTGCCTTTGAGATCCTTAAGAATCAGTGGTCAATTTGAAAATGTTTTAGATTTCAGCTTTCTTAGGTTTGTGATCCAGTTATGCCTTCCTAAATAACAAAGACATCATCTTGATTGATCGGAGTACATGTGAAACATTTCAATCACACTGCATCAGTCTGCTATTGCTGTGTAACAAACAACCACAAAAATCTGAGTGACATACAATAATAAGCATGTATTCCTCACACAATTGCAAATTGCTTGGCAGTTCAAAGCTGCAGATTTTGAATGCAGGTCTGCTCCATTCTCAAATCTGTAGGGTGGTGAGTGTGGGGGAAAGGGATGCAAGGGTCAGAGTGGGCAGGGTGGAGAGGGGAGGTCTTGCAGACCATACAGCAGAGGAGGTTAAGTTTTATTCCAAGTGCAATAGGAAGGCCTTGAAGGTAGTAGATGTAGGTGCCATGGATCTGAAAATTTTACCATTTTGAGAATTCTCTTTAAGAAAAAGACATAGAATTTGGAATCAAAATTAGCTAAATAACTAGTTAATAGTTATTTAGAATGAGCAAAGAAATTATAATAAATTGTAGGTATCAAAAAGCAAGCAATTACCAGAAAACATAACAGAATTGAGGAAAATCTCACTCTATTTATTACTTAGCATCTTGACACTCCTTCCCGGCTTTCATTCTCCCCTGAATTGTTTGGGCTGCATTCTCTATATTCACATGTTCTTAAGACAATGATTTTGTAATATCATCTTCCGTGGAGAGAATAGAAAGTTTAATCAGACTTTCCTCCCACACAGCCTGATTTTCACGGTTTTCTACAGGGGTAGGGTTGAATTTTTTTCACCTTCACAGTTCATTACAGATCATGCCATGTAAATGTTCAGGACTGTTGTCAAATTTGGGAAGCCTCCTGTCAAGTTCCTCTTATATCTGAGCAGTAAGATTCCAGGGCATAGCAAGTTTTCCTTGCAGTTTCTAATCCTAATTAATCTTGGAATTGACAATGTTCATTAATCACATTACATGGGGCCCAACTGGGGCCTTAAGAGGGGCCTGGAGAGTCAGGGTCGCTGAAGCTAAAGCTTCTCTAGCTTCTGGTAAATTTGCCTTTGTCTGGAGGCTCTTATGGGAGAGGGAGATTATCTAAGCAGAGGGGCTTAGGACAGAGGACAGCAGACTCTGGAGGCTGCGGGGTGGATGCAGGAAGCAGGGAGTCAGTTAGGGGGCTTAGTTCAGGCTCCAGGCAAGCAGTGGTGGGGCATAAGATTCTGGGATTTTCTGGGATGTGCTAACCTGGAGAAGGAGAAGGGAGGCCTCAGAGTGGTCCAGATCAGATCTGTTACCTGATTTCTCTCTTTCGTCCATGTCTCTGGGGGCTGATTCTAAGCAGACCTCCTCACTCAAGACTACCACCCCTCATGGAGACCTGGAGCCTCAGCCCCTACCAAATTGACTACAGATGGAGGAGCCAACAGGGACATCATTCTGACTTGTGACGTGATGAGGTGCTGAGCAGATGAGTGCAGTTTGGTCTCCTAATGAGCTCACTGGGGACTTGTGGAGGGGTGGGGAGGAGCCAGGCCACAGAGGAGGTGGGAGGAGAGACCACACTCTGTCTGTGAGGGAGGGAAGAGGCTGCTGGGGCACAGGAAACAAGGCTCTCGATGGTAATACCTAGCAGGCCGTCACTGCCCTGCCAGCTGCAGACTGATAGAAGCCAGAGGATTTGGAAATGGATTTGTTGACAGTGGAGAACCTCCACCTCTCACTCCCGAGCCAGGAAATAAAGGCATTAGGCCAATCTGTTACGTTAAGGAAATGAAAGAGCTCAATAAGTTGCCTGAGTGGAGGGCAGGTGTCACTGCATTGAGGCTGAAGTTAGGGGACATCATTGGCCATGGGTGGCCTCTGATAGCTTTGAAGCCACTGTTATTCCCCACTTGGGTCCCTCAGCCAGGGTCACCTAGTACCTAAAGCCCACCCACCTGCAAAGACCATGCAGGTTGGACCGGGCATGGGGATGAAGCCAACGCAGGACCAGAGATGGGAGGGGATTTCAGTGGGGGAGATGGCCCTGAGCGACATGAGTAATGTTTGTTTTAGTCTCAATTAGGGTGGAAATTCACTGAAAACAGTAACAAAAAGGAATGAAATATTGGAGGGAAAAACTCCATCTTCCACAATACGAGTAGAACCAAGGGCTGGGTGGTTGAGGATGCAGGGGGTGGTGCAATTCTGCAGTTTTAAACTGCGAGGAAAGACTATGCCTCATTGACAAGGTGACTCTTATAAGTTAAATTGTGTCCCCTCCCAAATTCATATTCATGTTGAAGTCCCAATCCTCAGTAACTCAGAATGTGGCCTTTTTAAAAGATACAGTCCTTACAGAGGTAATTAAGTTAAAATAAGTTCATTAGAATGGGCCTTAATCCAGTATGACTGGTGTCCTTCTACAAAGGGAAAATTTTGAGATAGACACACACAGGGAGAATGACACATGAAAATGAAGGCAGAGATTGGGGTGATGCATCTATAAGCCAAAGAACAACAAATATTGCCAGAAAAGCACCAGAAGAGATAGGCATGGAACAAATCCTCCTTCACAGCCCTCAGAAGGAACCAACCCTGCCAACACTTTGATCTAGGACTAATCACCTCCAGAAGTGTGAGACAGCAAAGTTCTGTTGTTTACATCACTCAGTTTGTGGTACTATTATACAGCCCTAGCAAATTGATACAGTGACATTGGATGAAATACTTAAAAGAGATGAGGAAGTTGGCTAGGCAGATTCTGGAGATGTTCCAGGCAAAAGGAACAACTAAGGCAATGGCAGAAAGAACAGGTGGACAGCAAGGGAGGATGACTTCAGGGGTAAGTGGGGGGTGCAGAG
Source organism: Lagenorhynchus albirostris (assembly GCF_949774975.1). Classification (NCBI taxonomy): domain Eukaryota; kingdom Metazoa; phylum Chordata; class Mammalia; order Artiodactyla; family Delphinidae; genus Lagenorhynchus; species Lagenorhynchus albirostris. Next base: position 162,626,068 of record NC_083096.1, on the reverse strand, counting down.
CAGGAAGACCTCACAGTCCACTGGACACCTTTGGATTTCACGTTGAGTGAAATGGGGAGACACAGCAGGGTCCAGACCTAACAGTTTCACAGGTCCACTCTGCCCACTGGGTAGAGAAGAGCACAGGAGGGAGGGGGAAGCAAGGGGACCAGATGGGAAGCTACTGCAATGATGCAGGTGAGAAATGATGGTGGCGCAGGGCAGGTGGTGATGGGGATCAGACTCTGGACCCATTGTTGATGGGAGAGGAGATAACAGGGTTTGCTGGTGAGCTGGGTGTGAGGTATGAGGAGACGGAGGACTGCGAGGCTTCAGGTCCAATCAATTTCAGGATGGAGTTGTTGTTCACTGGGCAGGAAAGATGAAATCTAAGGTGTGCAGTCCTTGAAAGGCAGTGACCTGGTGATTGGAGAGAGGACAGGTGAGTTGATGGACAGGCCACAAGGGACTGAGTTCTCTAACTCAGCATTGCAGGGGTGATGATCTGAGAAGACAGCAAGCTGGCAAACCATTGACATTCTTCACCCTTGGCCCCCTTAGCTCTGACAGCCCAAGGGAAAGAGGCATGAAGGAGGGTGTGGGAGGGACATCTGGGCCACAGCTCATAGAGACTTAATGAGATTTGCCAAGAACACGCCCACCTGCTGACCCTGAAAACTGAGAAAGATCGGTCCCCCAGGGCAAAGGAAATGATGAATTTGCTCTGAAGGTGTTTGAGATGGTGAACCCAAACAGAATGTAAGGACTACCCAGCTCACTGCCCCACCCAGCCCCACACCAAATGGCCATCCCACTGAGATGAGGCATGACCAGCAAGGAGAAACACAAGACCCACACACAGGAAGTGCCTCCTGCTAACAAAAGGAAATGCACACTTGAGCAAAAGATGGAAGAACTTGCCTCCTAAGAGGAATTACGCAAGATCCAGGATCAGGATGACTCAGTACAAAACAAAACAAAAACTCAAAGAAGAGAGTGAGATTCAAAGAAGAATTATCTGTGGAAGTTATAAAATGAGAGAAGAAAAATGAGCTGGTCTACCTCTTAGGAGAGAAATGAAACAAATGAAAACATTGCAGAGATGAATGTCGCATAAAAACCAACCACAAAGACGATATATCATAACTGGAGATTCTATCAGGGAAATAGAAATCGGCTTCAGGAAATCACTCAAGTCAAAGTGGAAGAAAACAAAGTTGTAATAACGAATGCAATGAGGACAAAGGACATGAGAGACAGAACAAGGAGATCTGGTATATTCATAATGTTGCTGAAGAATAGAATACACACACATGCACACATAGTTTCCAAAGAACCCCAATATGTTATACAACATCAGGCTACATTTCCAGGGCACTTGCTTTGTGGCAGGACCTGGGCTAGGAGTTCAGAATCCCAGTTGCCTTTGTGCCAGCTACAGGTAAAGAAAGCAGATGATTTGATGAAAATAAGAGAAACAGGATAAATGCTAAAAAAAATAGAAAATTTCCTCTGGAGTGTGGGCTATCATTTATTGAGTCACATGTCAGACACTGTGCATTATTGTATGTGTATGTGTGTATCATCAACAGGTTGGGAATGAGTTGTGTATGAGCAGCATATGATGGAGCCAGAATTCAAGAGCCAGGTGTGTCTGCTTCCCAGTTCATCCTCCTTCTCCTTGAGTGTGCTGCCTTCAGTCTCACATCAGCTGCAAGTCATCCATCATGTCTGTAAGGAAAGCACCAGCGATGGTAAATCCTAGGGGTCTTGTTATTAGGGCTTATTACAAGGGGTCTTGTCCTCCTGGGGCTGGGGAGGAGGACATGACTGATAGCCGTGTGAAGAGCACAGGTGTGTAAATAATTTCCATACCCAGGCAGGTGGGGCTTGGAAGAACAGTAAGCAAACTCATCAAGCAAAATTACAATCCAGGGTCAAGTCTCTTTGCAAGATAAACAGTGGAGTATCCATCAAACTGCAGCTGGGGCCCAGGATGAGCTAAGAATTCAGGATCACAGGATAGTGGGAGAGACCAGCCGTTAGAGGGGACACATGCCAGAGGAAACAGGGTAACAGGTCTACTGAAGAAAGAACATTTGAAGACCATTCTGTGCTGAGCAGAGGAGAAATGCAGGCTGCCCGCCTCTGCTTTTAAGATGGCCTGATGGGGTTCGCTACCCTGTTTGTTTAGCCACAAGCACAGAATATACGATGTAGGAATGATTGCGCTGGAGCTGTGAGTGGACGTGGAACTGTAGCACATAATAGTTCTTTGAGTCCAGGGCTGGGTCCCTTAGTGTTCATCCCAAACTCTCACTTGCTTTTTGGCAGTATTAAGATGCTTCTGATTCCTTATGCCTCCTTTGCCTGGTACCCAGGTTCCTCCCTTGGGGTCAGTATCCCAGAATTCCACTCATGAAAAGAGGGAGCTGAGGAGAAAACCTTGAGGATCGCCTTCAGAGTAGACTCAGGGAAAGAGACAGATACCGAGTGGACAGATGGAGAGGTGTGGGCTAGATGAGTCAGGGGCACAGAAGCCAGAGAAGACGGTTGGAAGGAGGCATCAAGTTCTAGGAGGCTAAGGGCCAAAGTGAGGGTTTGGTGGTGAGAATCGGAACTGAGAAGGCAGTTTTGGCAGCATGGTGGGCTAAGAAGCCAATTTGCAAGAGCTTCAGAAGCAGTGGAGGAGGAATAAGAACAGCTTTCCAGGCAGCCCAAGCCCCAGCATTCATTCCTGCATCAACTCTACACCACCAACCCACCCCCACCTGTGTGTCTCAGACCACCTGCTCCAGTGGGATAAACCCTTCCCATTGCCTTACTTGCATAACCTTCTTTGCACCTGTGTGTTGACCTTTCATTCTGGAACACCTTCCTCCTCTCTCACCACAAAACCCTGTTTTGGAATCCAGATTCTTAGTATTGGAAGAGACCTTAGAAATCACTCAGTGGTCAACTCTTTCATGCAAAATTTAAAGAAACTGAGACCAAGAGAAGAACATGACATGTAGAAGGTCACACAGCAAGAGAATGGCAGGGTACGTCAGTCATCTATCCCATAATACTGCTGCATGATAAACCAACCCAAACTTGGTGGCTTCAAACAAAAACCATTTTCACTCATGTCTGTGGCTCAGCAGCTATGGCTCTGCCAACCTTGGTTGGGCTGGGCTATGCTTGGCTCCAGACCATGGGTTTGGCTCAAGTTCACTCCATGAATCTCTCATTCATCTGCTACCAGCAGGCCAGACAGGGCATCCTCTTTTCAGTAGGTCAGAAGAAGCACAGAGGGCAAGCTCAGCCACACACACTGAAAACCTTTGCCTGCATCACAACTGCTAACATCCCACTGACCAAAGCAAGGCATACGGCCAAGCCCAAAGCCAAGCAGCTGTTCCCCAATGTTATACACAATGTTAAGACACAAAGAACTTATAGGCAACCATATGAACGTGCTCACTGCCCAGAGAGGCAATCCACAAAAAAAGATTGAAATGGCCAATAAGCAGAGGAAAAGATGTTTTTCAACTGATCAAAGAAATGCATGTGCAAAGAGAGGTTTGTTTTCCATTCACCAGATAGGTAAAGATTAAGAAAATTGACAAACCCACTTAGCTCATTGGAAAATGGACACCCTCATGCCCCAATGAAAGCAGTGCTAATCGATTTAACCCTTTTGGAAAGGCAGTTTGGCAATATGCGTCAAAATGTAAAATAAGCGAGTCTTTTTTCCTGATAATCTCACTTCCAAGGAGTCTATTGATGGAAGCAATCACGTAAACTCACAAAAAAGAGGTGTGCTGCAGTGGTTCATCGGGGTGTAGTTTATTTCGTAAGATCAAATAGCCATAAGGAAGGAATTGATTTGTTAAATTAGTGCAAACCTATAAAATGGAATATAATGCAATGATATAAAATGATGTAATTCTGCAACTATTAAAGTGGAAAGACATTCACAATACCTTGTAGAGGAAAAACAAAAAGTGGGCACAGACCCAGAAGCCCATTTATTGGTATCAAGAAATATAAACAGGATAGTGACCAAAATGTTAGCAATGGTTCTACTTCAGTAGTACAATTTGGGGAAATGTCTACTTCTTTGTATTTTTCCCTAATATTTGAAATGTTTATGATGACACACACCATTTTATAAAACACAAAACTTTAAAAGAAATGAATTCAGTTTAAGCATTTTTGCTCTGAAAAAGACATGAAGAACAGTTATGGTAATAAATCGCACTAAATTTTGAACAGAAAAAAATCTTTATAATAATTTTCTTTTTTAGTTGGTTTTCTGGTAAGTTAACTGGAAAAATTTTTAAATGTAACTTAATTAGCCCCGCTTTGGGATTCAATAGTAGTATTAATTTTACCATGTGCTTTGAAAGTGCTTTCTTTAGTGCTCTTTACTTTGGAGGGAGGAAGGCACTGTCTACCAATTACTTATAGGTCAGAAGCTGTCACATGACAGCTGTTTCTGACTGTTTCTGCCTGGGGACCATATTCTAAGCACAGTCATGGAAATGCAAGAACACATATTCAGAAACACAACTCCAAATGTATGCTGACTCCAGGATGAGCTAACATTTATCAGATATTTACGATGTTCTAAGGATGTGACATCCTTGGTTTCATTCACTTTTCATGCCTACTCTTTGATGGAGGTATATTGATTTATGAGGAAACTGAGAATTGCACCATTTAAGGGACTTAACTAGGATCCTGAGGTTCGTAAGTGACTAAGTTCCAGCAGGAGTCACACCTCAACCCAAAATTTCAGTAAACGATGGAAGGTACCAAGAAATAAATCTAGGAAACTATGTGCAAGGCCTTTAAGGAGAAAATTATGGAACTTTATTGAAGGACATAAAGGAAAAGCTGAATAAAGCGAGAGATATAACATGCTTATAGATGGGAGGACCAATAGTCTAAAGATGTCAATTACCCTCCAAGCAAATCTATGAATGCAGTGTAATTACAATTATTAAAATTCCAAAAGAGCTTCAGGTAAAACTGAGTGGCTGATTCAAAAGCTCATGTGGGAAATAATTTTGAATAACAAGGACAACTCACCCTCCCCAACACCAAGGTTTATGATAAATCTCTCGTTTTTCAGACAGTGTGGTGTTGGTTTAGTTCAAGGTAAAGAGGCCAGTGGAGGGAAGAGTAACAGATGGGATGTGTGCAGGGACTCCATATACAATAGAGAGAACATTGCAAATAAGAGAGGAAAGATAGATGGCACAATAAGTCATGCTAGGAAAGTGACTATATGTAGGGGGAACTCCTTATGTCTTATAGGAAAGGTAACTGTGCAAAGTAAAACTTTACTATGAGAACCATGAAAAATAAAACTTAAACAATAAGAAAAAATAATTCTGTTTAATGACCTTAAAAGGGAAAGAATTTCTTAAACAAAACATGCAAACGTCCAAACTGTAATGGAAGAGATTGATAGAATTGAATACAATAAACAATAAAATTAAAAACTTGTCTATGATAGAAGAATTAGTCAAAGTTGAAAAAGAAAAAAAAATCACAGCCTGGAAGAGGATATTTGCCATGCATATCACCAATTAAGAATTATCATCCAGAATACACAAAAATTTCTTACAAATAATGAGAACATGACAAACTATCCAATAGAAAAATGTATACAGAGAAAATAGAAATGCATGACCGATAATCATAAGATATTGATTATCTAGTGACTTCTAGTGACTTCCTCACTAGAAGTCAGAGCAACGCAAATTAAAATAATAGGGATATGTCACCTCACACTCTCATGCATGGCAGGTGAAATTGTAAATTGTTGCATACACTGAGACTTGGCAATGTCCTCCAAAGTCAAAGACATTCCTACTCTAAGACTCAGAAATTCCACATCTACGAATAAACAACAGAGAAACTCAGGCACATGTGCACAAGGAGACAGGCAAGGGGGTTCCTGCACCATTGTGTGCAGTAGAGACATAACATAACATTCTAAAACATTCTAAATATCCATCACTAGGAATATGACTATATAAATTGTAGTGTAATCACAAAAGGGAATACACAGAGCAGTTAACATTAATGAGTTCTATTTGCAGATATCAACCTGAGTGAATCTCCTAGACATCTTGGTGAGTAGAAGATGTCTGTGGCAAGAAGACATGTGTGTGTCACTATGGAATAATGGCTGTGCAGGCTGGTTCAGCCCCAGCATCAACACTTCCAGCTGTGGGTCCTTGTGTAAGTTGTCTTAACCTCTTTGTTCCTTGGCATCCTTGTTGGGGATAACAATGCCAGGGTTGTGGTGAGTAGGGAACGTATTACTGCATGGAAACAACTTAGAATGGAGCTTGGTGCACAGTAAGCACTTGCCAAATATTAGCTTTTTGGAGATATACATATATAATACCTTAGAAATTGTGGTCCCCTCTGTGGATGGAGAGTAGGGAATAGGATTGCATTCAGAGTTCAACTGCACTTGAAATATTTTATTTCTTTAAAAAATAAGGATAGGGGCTTCCCTGGTGGTGCAGTGGTTGAGAGTCCACCTGCCGATGCAGGGAACATGGGTTCATGCCCCAGTCCAGGAAGATCCCACATGCCGCGGAGCGGCTGGGCCCATGAGCCGTGGCCACTGAGCCTGCGCGTCCGGAGCCTGTGCTCCACAACGGGAGAGGCCACAACAGTGAGAGACCCGCATACCGTGAAAAAAATAATAAAAAAATAAAAAGTAAGGCTAAACAGATAGCATGAGAAATTTCCTTTATGATGACGTAAGAGTTCAGTAATGGCCACATTGGCAATGTATGGATCTGTACTTCCCATAAAACGGCAGAGAACTTCACAAACAGCACACGTACACACAAATGAATACATATAAAAACTGGTGAAATCAGAATAAGGTCTGTATCTAGTTAATAGAATCGTGCCAATGTTTTTTGGTTTTGTTTTAATTTTTTGGTTTTGATGTTATACTATAGCGAAATAAGCTGTTACAGTCAAGGGAAGCTAGGTAGAGGGTACCCAGGAAGTTCAGTGTGAAGAGTGCCTATTAGGAAGCACCCCGAGATCCACAGCTGTGGGAGGGAGGGAAGGAAGCAGGGATGGTGGGGGAGTTGGGGTCTGATGCAGTCCAGAGGGTGGCCTCAGCTGACCACAGGGAGCATGAGAATGAAATGGCCCAGGGGAGTGGTCAGCCTGGGGCCTTAGTGTTGGTCCTCTGTCCCGCCCCCTCTAGTCCTGGGTGTGTATCTGGGAAGAGCGGGATTGCAGCGCTTCTCCAGGAGAGGGAGTTCCTGGAGAGCGGGCATAGGGGCTGAGGGACACTGCCATGCACCACCCAGACACCCCCATCCCTGAAAGAACTTGCCATCCCACTTCCTAATACAGGCCCTTCATGCTGAACTTCCTCCCAGACCATTCCCAAGGCACCTGCTGGAGGAGGGACACCAGGGTGGAGGCCCAAGGGGTTCCTGGGGGTACATGAGGAGGCCAGATGAGGCCAAACCGCCCTCCAGGCAGGATCAGAGTCCTGTGGCCTTGCAGAGCCTGTGGTGAGAAACTCAGACGCTGCCCCATGAAGGCTGCCCAGGGCCCAGCAGCAGGCGGGGTGGCCATTGGGCCGAGGCCACGGCAGCACTTCCCGTGGCTCGTCTCTTACTTTTAGCCCAGGTGCCTCTGTGACAAAATCAAATACCTGAAGCATTTTCACTGCCAACCCCCTGGTTCTGCACTGCAGAATTTTGTCAACAGGGGTGAATCTGGTTTTTTCCCTTCCTATACCCCTAACTTCTTTCTCAGAAAGTGAGAAACCTGGTGCTCATTAACCCCCCATTTGAAATCAATCTTCCAGTGCAGCCTTAGCTGCCCGACTTCACACTCCCCCCTGGTGTGAGCCCCCACCTCACTCCACTGCTTCCCAGTGTGGACACTCCCTACTCACTGGGGTAATTTATTCCATGCCTGTGGTAAGCACTTAATAATTGTTCATTGGGTGAATGAATGAATGAACGAATGAATGAATGTTTGTTATCTCCAACCCCTAGCATAGTGCCCATGGCAGTTTATAATACTTATATTATTAATAAATCAACAAATAGATATGAGAAGAACAGTAGAACCCAGGAACTCATAATTTAGCACAAATCAGGCATGAAGTTTATCCTTCATGCATCTGCAAACAATGTTCTGCTGAACCATTTGAAAGTGTCGGCAAGATTAGGAATGGCATGTCTGTCCTATTAATATTCATAAATTCATTGCCCAGAATTGACTTCAGTGATGATATAAGACCAGGAGGCAAAGACTGGTGTGGGGTCCTAGCAGTATGAGAGGAAGGTCAAGGTCAGAAGTGGGCCTCTTGGCTCTGCTGCTCAGGAGGTGCTCTCACACTGCAGGTGGACATAGTAATAACAATAAGATGGTAATGATAAACGATGGAGATTTGTGCGTGTGTGTGGACACGGCCACCCTGAGTTGAGTGCTATGGTCATCTCTATTTCTCAGAGGAGGAAACTGGGTTTGGGGGGTCTGGGGGACGAGAGTGAAGGCCACGCAGAGCAGCCCTCGGACCAGCACGAGGGGCAGAGAGGAACAGCGGCCGAGATACTGAAACTGTAGACCAAGGAGCCACAGACAGAAGTGTGGGTGAAACAGAAAATGGAGATACTTTCCTTGAGCTGAAGAAGCAACTGGCCTCCAAATCCCCCCATCACTATACAAAATATAAGGATTTCAGCTCTGGGATGCCTCACAGAAATCAGTGTCCTCTGTATTGATGTTTCCTTGAGAGGCGAACTCCCCACAGGAATGCTCTTTAGCGTGCTTGCCTAGGGAGGAGCTCTTGGATATTTAAGAACTCCCTCATTCCAAACAGAAGCCTCCGTGCCTCTCTGAGAAATACGACAGTGATGGTGTCTAGGACCCTGAGAAGTGGCATGCCTCCCTCTACCCAGCTTCAGGGCGGAGCTCACCAGTGGAAAGTCTGAAGAAAGAGTTGGATACAGATCGGCCTTCCCTGGTGTGCAGGATCGTAGATCCTCGAGAGCATGTGAAAGAAAATGACTTAGATGTTGTTCTCAGCCCACAGAGACGAAGCTTTGGAGGACGCTGCCACGTGACCGCTGCTGTTAGCTCCTGGCACTCAGGAAGCCCATTGGATAAAGACAGTGATGTGCTCCGTCTGCTTGGCGGATGAAGGATTGGCAGTGGGAAGATAATCTCCCCTCGGACCTTTGAGAAGGATTGCCATCTTAGCCATAAGGACCTGCAAGACTTGAGAGACAGAGACTGAGAGAGGGACTACAAAGACAAGCATTTCAGGAGGGAGTTTGTGGATAGTAAGTGTGTCTTTGAGCGTAGAAGAGATGATTCCTACACAGAAGAAGAACCAGAATGGTTCTCAGCTGGACCCACAAGTCAGTCTGAAACCACTGAGCTGACTGGCTTTGATGATAAGATACTGGAAGAAGTTCATAAGGGGAGAAAAAGAACAAGGCAACGGACAGCCTCTGTGAAGGAAGGCGTAGTTGAGGGCAATGGAGGAGTGGCCAAAGAGGATGAGGTGGAAGTCGTCCTCTAACAGGAGCCTGCTGCTGATCAGGAAGCGCCAAGGGATGTCGTCTTGCCCAAGCAGTCCCCAGGAGAATTTGACTTTAATGAGTCCTTCTTTAACCTTGATAAGGTGCCATGCTTGGCTTCGATGATAAAAGATGTTTTGGGAGAAGGGTCAGTCTCTGCCGGTTGGTTCCCTAACCCGAGCCGATCAGGAAGCCGATCCAGCAGTCTTGGGTCAACAATGCATGAAGAGCTGGAGAGATGTGCAGGTCTGGAACAGGCCATCCTCTCTCCCGGACAGAACACGGGGAATTATTTTGCTCCTATACCATTAGAAGACCATGCTGAAAATAAAGTGGATATTCTAGAAATGCTACAGAAAACCAAAGTGGATTTAAAACCCCTCCTTTCCGGCCTTTCTGCAAATAAAGAAAAGTTTATAGAGAGTTCACATTCAGGGGTTGTGCTTTCAGTGGAAGAGGTAGAAGCAGGGCTCAAGGGCTTGGAGGTGGACCAGCAGGTGAAGAATTCAATTCCCTTTATGGCAGAGCATTTAGAGGAGACCCTGAGCATTGTGAGCAGCAATTCACAGCTCAGAAAAGATGGAGATATGACTGCGTTCAACATGCTAGTGAGCACCATGAAGGCAAGTGGGACTCTGCCTTCTCAGCCCAAAGTCAGCCGAACCCTTGAAAGCCCCTGCTGAGATTCCAGGCCAACCTGTCCCTAAGAACATCTTGCAGGAACTTCTGGGTCCACCTGTTCAGAGACCTGCTTCTTCCAATCTTCTGAGTGGCCTTATGGGGAGCTTGGAGCCTAAGACATCTTTACTGGGCCAAAGAGCACCCTCTCCTCCCTTGTCACAGGTGTTTCAGTCAAGAGCAGGCTCAGCAGACTACCTTGGTCCCAGAATACCATCACCAATTTGTTTCACACCAGGACCACAGCAGCTTCTCAGAGATCCATTCCAAGGCATGTGCAAGCCCATGAGCCCTGTCACAGCCCAGATGAGCCAGCTAGAATTGCAACATGCAGCCTTGGAGGGGCTGGCCTGCCACATGACCTTGCAGTGCAGGCAACAAACTTCTACCAGCCTGGTTTTGGTAAACCGCAGGTGGACAGAACCAGAGATGGATTCAGAAGCAGGCAACCATGAGTGACCAAGTCTCCAGCACCTGTGCACCCAGGGAATTCCTCTTCCCCTGCCCCAGCCGCCTCCATCACAAGCATGCTTTCTCCTTCCTTCACTCCTACCTCCGTGATTCATAAGATATATGAGAGCAAAGAGAAAAGCAAGGAGGAGCCAGCATCTGGAAATCAGCTCTTGGTGACAGTAAAGAGGACACTCAGAAGCCCAGTGAAGAGAACCTCCTGTCATCCAGGTCTGTGCCCACCACTGATTGAGACTCTTCTCCCACTATAAATCCCAAACTGTCAACCCTACAGTGGTTTTCATCTTCCACCCCGCTATCCCAGACCAAACGTTACACCAAAGAACAAAATTATCGACCTAAAGCAACTGGGAGAAAAACACCCACCTTGGTGTCCCCAGTTCCAGGAACACCTTTTCTCCACCCTGACCACAAAGTCCCCCTTGTACCCTATGTCCACATTGTTCAACCTGCTCTCCAGCTTCACCCAGGGTTGGTCCAAATGATGCTGGCCCAGGGAGTACATCCACAGCATCTTCCAAGTTTTCTCCAACCTGGTGTGCTTCCTCCTGGGGTGGACCTGAATCATTTACAGGGAATATCTGGCCCAATCTTGGGTCAACCTTTTTACCCTTTACCTGCCACTAGTCACCCTCTCCTAAACCCTCATTCTGGGACACCTCTGCATCTGTCATTGATGCAACAGCAGCGACAGTGCTCAGTTCTTCATCCTCCAGGCTCTGGTTCCCAGGCAGCTGCTGTCAGCATTCAGACGACTCCTCAGAATGTGCCCAGATGGTTAGGCGTGCCCCATGTGCACTCCCAGCTAGAGCGCTGCCCCAGACATAGGAGCAGCTCCCCCCATGGGCCTTGCCAAATGGTGTGGCTCAGATGTGCAAGAGCAGCCCCTGCCCTCCATGCCCGCCAAAGTCAACAATGTAGATGAATTGGAGTACCGACAGTGAACAGGGCAGCAGGCTTGCCTAAGCAGCTTCTCATGGCACCCTGGTTAGGACTCTGTTTCCTCATCTTATGTTGGTTTATGGGCTTTTACTTTGTAGCACTCTGTGCGAAGCTGCTTAATGGCACCCAGGCACCAGGTGTGGTCTACATTATGATGGAAGGAACTTAACCAATCCAGTGGAGCCTACATGGTCTGAATATAGGATGCAGTGTTGTCAGTCCCGGAAACAGACTTTTTTTTTTTTTTTGTAAGATATGTGAATGAAGTGTTGATGTCTTCACCAAGAGGTGGCACCTTAAGTGTTCTGAGGAAATAAATGTATAGACACTTATGTACAGACCTGTGTACAAACAACTTTTGTACATACATATAGGATAGCTTTTTTGAACTTATACAGCTGTATGTAAAAGTAGCTGATATTAGTTAAGCCTATATCAACAGTTTGGATTTTTTTTTTTTGCCCTTGTACATCTGGAACTTTTTCTTTTGGTTGATTAAAGTTGCATATGCTAAGTGTGAGAAAAAAAAAAGAAAACTGGGTTTTGTAAACAGGGCGGATTCTAGTTTGCCCCTTCTTCATGTTGGTCAATCTTTTCTCAGATGTTGAAACTCTGGCTCCCATTATGCTTGGTATTTATTCCTATGATCAGAGAGATGGAATCGTTGGTCTATGGTCACTCAGATTCATGGTGAACAGTACGACATGTGCATCTAGAATGTTGGTTTCATAAGTTCACTTTCAGGAAATACTCCTGCAGGAATGATCATGGGCCTCAGGATACCATGTGTTTAAACTGAATGGAGGGACTTCCCTGGTGGCACAGTGGTTAGGAATCTGCCTGCCAATGCAGGGGACATGGGTTTGAGCCCTAGTCTGGGAGGATGCTGCGGAGCAACTAAGCCCATGCACTGCAACTGTTGAGCCTGTGCTCTGGAGCCCACAAGCCACAACTACTGAGCCTGCATGCCACAACTGCTGAAGTCCACATGCCTGATGCCCATGCTCTGCAACGGGAGGGCCCACTGCAGTGAGAAGCTCATGCACCGCAACAAAGAGTGCCCCCACTCACCACAACTAGAGGGAGCCGGCATGCAGCACGAAGACCCAACACAGCTAAAAATAAAATAAATTAAAAAATATAAAAACAATTAAAAATAAAATGAATGGCATGTGTCCTGAGGACAGTCCTCATACATGACAATGAGATCATAGGCACAGCTTGCTGAATCAGCGGGCTCAAGGCCCTCATCATTCCCCCACTCTCTGGGTAGGGATGAAGACACTGCTCCAGGACCCCAGTCACAAGATCCATAGCTCTGTGCCTCAGGATGATGGGGACACCGCATCAGACAGGAAGCTGATCAGGGAGCCTCAGCCCTGCTCTGGCTGAGCAGCCCATGGCAGGTACCAAGCACCTTGCTCAGCTCCTGCAGCCATGGCTCAGCCTCATGGCCTGTAACTGCCTCTTCCTGCTTATTGAAGATTGAGACCCCACAGGGAGTACAGGGGAAGGAGAATAGTGCATTATTTAGGCTGAAGGTAGCTGTTTTGCAGGCAGGCCTAGGATGACATGGGAACCAGAAGGCAGCAAAGGCTTAAAAGGCAGTCAAGGCTGCCTGGTAAGGCGAGATGAGATAAAGTGAATTGAGGTGAGGTTAGGATAAGTGATGTGAGTGTGGGAGGTGAGGTGAGGAGATGAGATGAGATGAGGTGAGGGAGGTGAGGTGAGGGAGCCAAGGAGGTGAGGTGAGGGAGGTGAGGAGAGGGAGGTGAGGGAGGGAGCGAGGTGAGGTGAGGGACGTGAGGGAGGGAGGGAGGTGAGGTGAGGGAGGTGAGGGAGGGAGGGAGAGAGGTGAGGTAAGGGAGGGAGGTGACGTGAGAGAGGGAGGGAGGTGAGGTGAGGGAGGGAGGGGGTGAGGTGAGGGAGGAGAGGGAGGTGAGGGAGGGAGGGAGGTGAAGTGAGGGAGGTGAGGGAAGTGAGGTAGGGAGGTTAGGTGAGGGCGGTGAGGTGAGTGAGGTGAGGAAGGTGAGGTGAGGGAGATGATGGAGGTGAGTTGACGTAGGTGAGGTGAGTTGAGGTAGGTGAAGTGCTGTGTGGGAGGTGAGGGATGTGAGGTGGCGTGAAGTGGATCCTTCTGGGAGCCTCAATCCTTTGGTGATGGGTGCCATCTGGTTTGAGGTCACTCCTGCATGGTTCCCATCAGTTTGGTGATGTGGGCCCTCTGGTGTCATGTCAAAACTGCTGTGTTCCTCAATATTTTATGATGTGGGTCCTGTGGTGTGAGGTCACAACTGCTGGGTTCCTCAAATTTTTTTGATGTGAGACCTCTAGTTTGAGGTAGATCCTGCTGGTTGCCTCATCCTCTTGGTTATGTCGGACCTCATTTTTGAGGTCAAAATTATTGGGTTCCTGACCTTTTAATGATGTGGGCCTGCTGGTATGAGGTCATTCCTGCCTGCTTCCCAACAACTTGGTGATTTGGGCCCGCTGGTGTGCTGGGATCCTTCTTGGTGCCTCATCCTCTTGGTGATGTGGGCCCTCTTGTTTGAAGTCACATGTGCTGGGTTCCTCACCTTATTATGATGTGGGCACTCTGGTGTGAGGTTACTCCTGTGTGATACCCATCCCCATGGTGATGTGGGCCTTCTGGTGTGAGGTGGATCCTGATGGGTGCCTCATCAACTTGGTGATGTGGGCCCTCTTGTGTAAGGTCCCAACTGCTGGTTTCCTCACATTTTTATGATGTGGGCCCTCTGGTGTGAGGTCACTCCTGCCTCGTTTCCATTCCCTAGTGTTGTGTGCCCTCTGGTGAGAGACTGATCCTGCTGGGTTCCTCAACTTTTTGTGATGTGTTCCCTCTGCTCTTAGGTGGAAACTGCTAGGAGCCTCATCCCCTTGGTGATGAGAGCCCTCTGGTGTAAGGTCACAACTGCTGGGATCCTCAACTTTTATGAGGTGGGCCGTCAGGTGTGTGGTGACTGCTGCCTGGATCCACTTCCCTTGATGATGTGGGCCTTCCAGTGTGTGAGGTGTTTCCTACTGTTTTCCTCAAATTTATGATGTGGCCCCTCTGGTATGAGGTAACTGATGCCTGGTTCCCATCCCCTTGGTGATGTGGGCCCTCTGCTGTTAGACAGATCCTGCTGGGTTCCTCACCTTTTATTGATGTGGGCCTTCTGGTGTGAAGTGGATTCTTCTGGGTGCCTCATCCCCTTCCTCATGGGGCGCTCTGATGTGTGGTCCCATCTGACTGGGTTCCTCACCATTTAATGATATGGGCCCTCTGGTGTGAGGTTACTTCTGCCAGGTTCCCATCCCCTTCGTGTTGTGGAACCTCTGGTGTAAGGTCAGCACTGCTGGGTTGCTCACCTTATTATGATGTGGGCCATCAGGTGTTAGCTCACTCCTGCCTGGTTCCCATCTCCTTGTTGATGTGGGCCCTCTGGTGTGAAGTGGATCCTGCTGGGAGCCTCATTCCTTTGGTGACGTGCGCCCTCTGGTGGGAAGTCACTCCTGCATGGTTCCCATCAGTTTGGTGATGTGAGTCCTCTGGTGGGAGGTGTATCCTGCTGGGTGCCTCATCCCCTTGGTGATGTGGGCCCTCTTGTGTGATGCTGCTGTGTTCCTCAATATTTTATGATGTGGGTGCTGTGGTGTGAGGTAACTGATGCCTGGTTTCCATCCCCTTGGTGATGAGGGACCTGTGGTGTAAGGGCACAACTGCTGGGTTCCTCAACTTTTTTTGATGTGGGCCCTCTGGTTTGAGGTGGATCCTGCTGGTTGCCTCATCCTCGTGGTGATGTGGACCCTCATTCTTGAGGTCA
The DNA here is from genome assembly GCF_949774975.1 of Lagenorhynchus albirostris. Taxonomy (NCBI): domain Eukaryota; kingdom Metazoa; phylum Chordata; class Mammalia; order Artiodactyla; family Delphinidae; genus Lagenorhynchus; species Lagenorhynchus albirostris. The sequence continues at coordinate 162,610,596 of NC_083096.1, read as the reverse complement.
CAATTGCTGGGTTCCTTACCTTTTTATGATGTAAGCCCGCGGGTGTGAGGTCATTCTTGCCTGCTTCCCAACCTCTTGGTGATTTCGGCCCGCTGGTGTGCGTGGATCCTTCTGGGGTCCTCATCCCCTAGGTGATGTGGGCACTCCAGTTTGAGGTCACACCTTCTGGGGTCCTCACAGTTTTATGAAGTGGCCTCTGGTGTGAGGTCACTCCTGCCTGGTACACATTCCCTTGGTGATGTGGACCCTCTGGTGTAAAGTCACAACTTCTGGGTTCCTCAAATTTTATGATGTGGGCCCACTGGTGTAAGGACACTCCTGCCAGGTTCCCATCCTCTTGGTGATGTGGGACCTCTGGTGTGAGGTGAGACTTGCTGGGTGACTCATCACCTTGGTGATGTGGGCCCTCTGCTGTGAGTTCACTCCTGCCTGGTTCTCATACCCTTGGTGATGTGGGCCCTCTGGTGTGAAGTAGTTCCTGCTGGGTGCCTCAACCCCATGATGATGGGGCTCTCTGTTGTGAGGTCCCAACTTCTGTATTCCTCTCCTTTTTATTATATGGGCCCTCTGTTGTGAGGTTACTCCTGCCTGGTTCCCATCCACTTGGTGATGTGGGACATGTGTTGTGAAGACCCAACTACTGTGTTCCTCACCTTATTATGATGTGGGCCATCAGGTGTGAAGTCACTCCTGCCTGGTTCCCATCCCCTTGTTGATGTGGGCCGTCTTGTGTGAATTGGGTCCTGCTGGGTGCCTCTTTCCTTTGGTGACGTGCGCCCTCTGGTGGGAGGTCACTCCTGCATGGTTCCCATGAGTTTGGTGATGTGGGCCCTTGGTGGGAGGTGTATCCTGCTGGGTGCCTCATCCCCTCGGTTTTATGGGCCCTCTGGTGTGATGTCACAACTGCTGTGTTCCTCAATATTACATGATGTGGGCCCTCTGGTGTTGAGGTCACTCCTGCCTGGTTCACATCCCCTTGGTGATGTGGGTCCTCTGTTGTGAGTTGGATCCTGATGGGTGCCTCATCCCTTTGGTGATGTGGGCCCCCTGATTTTACATGGATCCTGCTGGTTTCCTCACCTTTTTTTGATGTGGACCCTCTGGTTCGAGGTGGATCCTGCTGGCTGCCTCCTCCTCTTGGTGATGTGGGCCCTCATTTTTGGGGTCACAACTGCTGGGTTCCTTAGCTCTTTATGATGTGCGCCCGCTGGTGTGAGGTCATTCCTACCTGCTTCCCATCCCCTTGCATATTTGGGCTCTCTGGTTTGCGTGTAACCTTCAGGGTGCCTCATCCCCGTGGTGATGTGGGCCCTCTGGTTTGAGGTCACATGTGCTGGGTTCCTCAGCTTTTTTTGATGTTGGCCATCTGTTGTGAGGTCACACCTGCCTGGTACCCATCCCCTTGGTGATGTGGGCCCTCTGGTGTGAGGTGGATCCAGATGAGTGCCCCATCCCCTTGGTGATGTGGGCCCTCTTGTGTGGTCTCAACTGCTGGTTTCCTCAGATTTTTATGATGTGGGCCCTCTGGTCTGAGGTCAATCCTGCCTGGTTCCCATCCCCTTAGTGAAGTGGGCCCTCTGGTGAGAGAGTGATCCTGCTGGGTTCCTCAACTTTTTGTGATTTGGGCCCTCTGCTGTTAGGTGGAACCTCATGGGAGCCTCATCCCCTTGGTGATAAGGGACCTCTGGTGTATGATCACAACTGCTGGGTTCCTCACTTTTTATGATGTGGGCCCACTGATGTGAGGACACTCCTGCCAGGGTCCATAACCGTTGGTGATATGGGCCATCTGGTGTCAGGTGGTTCTGGATGGGTGATGCATCCCCTTTGTGATGTGGGCCCTTGGTTGTGAGGTCACAACTGCTGGGTTCCTCACCTTTTCATGATGTGGACCCTCTGGTGCGAGTTAATTCCTGCCAGGTTCCCATGACCTTGGCCATGTGGGCCCTCTGGTGTGAGGTGGTTCCTGCTTGGTGCCTCAACCCCTTGGTGATGGAGCTCTCTGGTGTGAGGTTGCAACTGCTAGATTCCTCAACTTTTTATTATATGGGCCCTGTATTGTGAGGTTACTCCTGCCTCATTCCCATCCCCATGGTGATGTGGGCCCCGTGGTGAGAGTTTGATCCTACTGGGTTCCTCACATTTTTGTGATATTGGCCCTCTGGTGTGAGTTCACTCCTGCCTAGTACTCATTCCCTTGGTGATGTAGGCGCTCTGCTGTGTGTGGATCCTTCTGCGTGCCTCAACCCCTTGGTGATGTGGGCCCTGTGGTTTGAGGTCACCTGTGCTGGGTTCCTCATCTTTTTATGATGTGGGCCCTCTGGTGTGACGTCACTCCTGCCTGGTACCCATCCCCTTGGTGATGTGGGCCCTCTGCTGTGAGGTGGATCCTGATGGGTGCCTCATCCCCTTGGTGATGTGGGCCCTCTTCTGTAAGGTCCCAACTGTTGGTTTCCTCACATTTTTATGATGTGGGCCCTCTGGTGTGAGGTCACTCCTGCCTCATTCCCATCCCCTTGGTGAAGTGGGTCCTCTGGTTAGAGATTGATCCTGCTTGGTTCCTCATCTTTCTGTGTTGTGGGCCCTCTGGTGTTAGGTGGAACGTGCTGGGAGCCTCATCCCCTTTGTGATGAGGGCCCTCTGGTTTAAGGTTACAACTGCTGGGTTCCTCACTTTTTATAATGTGGGCCGAATGTTGTGAGTACAGTCCTGCCAGGTTTCCATCCCCTTGGTGATGTGGGCCATCTGGTGTAAGGTGGTTCTGGCTGGGTAACTCATCCCCTTGGTGATGTGGGCCCTCTGATATGAGGTCACAACTGCTGAGTTCCTCACCTTTTCATGATGTGGGCCGTCTGGTGTGAGTTCACTCCTGCCTGGTTCTCATACCCTTGGTGATGTGGACCCCAGGTGTGAGGTTGTTCCTGCTGTGTACCCCAACCACTTGGTAAAGGAGCTCTCTGGTGTGAGGTTCCAACTGCTGGATTCCTCACCTTTTTATTATATGGGTCCTCTGTTGTGAGGTTACTCCTACCTGGTTCCCATCCCCTTGGTGATGTGGGACCTGTGTTGTGAGGTCCCAACTGCTGGGTTCCTCACCTTATTATGATGTGGTCCATTGTGTGTAAGGTCACTCCTGCCTGATTCCCATCCCCTTGTTGATGTGGGACCTTTGGTGTGAAGTGAATCCTGCTGGGAGCCTCATTCCTTTGGTGATGTGTGCCATCTGGTGTAAGGTCAATCCTGCATTGTTTCTATTAGCTTGGTGATGTGGGCCTTCTGGTGGGTTGTGTATACTGCTGGGTGCCTCATCCCCTTGGTGATGTGGGCCCTCTTGTATAGGTTCCCAACTTTTGATTTCCTCACGTTTTTATGTGGGCCCTCTAGTGTGAGGGCACTCCTGCCTGGTTCCCATCCCCTTGGTGATGTGGGCCCTCTGGTAAGAGATTGCTTCTGCTGGGTTACTCACCCTTTTGTGATGTGGGCCCTCTTTTGTTAGGTTTAACCTGCTGGCAGCCTCATCCCATTGATGATGAGAGCCCAAGGGTCTAAGGTCACAACTGCTGGGAACCTCACATTTTATGATGTGGGGCATCTGGTGTAAGGTAACTGATGCCTGTGGTGAGGGACGTGAGGTGAGTGAGGTGAGGGAGGTGAGGTGAGGGAGGTTTGGGAGGTGAGTTGAGGGAGATAAGGTGAGGTTAGGGAGGTGAGAATATGTGTGGGAGGTGACGGAGGTGAGGTGAGGGATGTGAGGTGAGGTGAGGAATGTGAAGTGAGGTGAGGAAGGTGAGGTGATGTGAGGGGGGTGAGGTGAGTTAGGTGAGGTAGCTAAGGTATGGGTGTTGAGGTGATGGAGGTGAGGGAGGTGAGGTGACGGAGGTGAGGTGAGGGAGGTGAGGTGAGGGGTGGGAGGTGAGATGAGGGATGTGAAGGAGGTGAAGTGAAGGAGGTGAGAGACATGAGGTGAGGGAGATGAGGTGAGCGAGGTGAGGTAAGGGAGGTGAGGGAGGTGAGGTGAAGGAAGTGAGGAGACGGAGGTGAGGGAAGTGAGGGAGCTAAGCTGTGGGTGGTGAGAGGTGAGGTGAGGGAGGTGAAGTGAGGAATGTGAGAGAGGTGAGGAAAGGTGAGCGAGGTGACATGATGTGAGGGAGTTGAGGTCAGGTGAGGGAGGTGAGGTGAGGGAGGTGATATGAGGGAGGTGAACAAGGGGAGGGGAGGGAGGGGAGGTGAGAAAGGAGAGGTGAGGAGAGGGAGGTGAGGGAGGTGAGGTGAGGGACGTGAGGAGACTTGAGGGAGGAGAGGTGAAGTGGGGGTGGTTAGGTGAGATAGATGAGGTAGGAGAGGTGAGGGAGGTGATGTGAGGGAGGTGAGGGAGGTGATGTGAGGGAGATGAGGTGAGGGTGGTGAGGTGAGTTAAGGTGATGCAGGTGAGGAGAAGTGTGGGAGGTAAGCAGAGGTTTGGGAGGGGAGGGAGGTGAGGTGAGGGAGGTAAGTTGAGGTTAGTGAGTTGAGGTGAAGTGAGGGATGTGAGGAGAGATGTGGGAGTTGACAGAGTTGAGGTGACGGAGGTGAGGTGAGGTGAGAGAGGTGAGCGAGGTGAGATGATTGAGGTAAGGTGAGGTGAGGTGAGGGAGGTGAGGTGAGGTGTGGGAGGAGAGATGAGGGATGTGAGGTGAGGTGAGGTGTGGGAGGAGAGATGAGGGATGTGAGGTGAGGGAGGTGAGGTAAGTGAGGTGAGGGAGGTGAGGTGAAGGAGGTGAGGTGAAGGAGGAGAGATGAGGGATGTGAGGTGAGGGAGGTGAGGTAAGTGAGGTGAGGGAGGTGAGGTGAAGGAGGTGAGGTGAGGGAGGTGAGGTGAGGTGAGAGAGGTGAGCGAGGTGAGGTGAGGTAAGGAAGATAAGGAGAGGTGTGGGAGGTGAATGACGTGAGATGAGGGAGGTGAGGTGAGGGAGGTGAGTTGACGTGAGGGAGGTGAGGAGAGGTTTAAGAGGTGAGGGAGGTGAGGTGAAGGAGGTCAGGTGAGTTGAGGGAGATGAGGTGATGTGAGGGAGGTGAGATGAGGGTGGTGAGATGAGGTGAGGGAGGCGAGGGGAGGGAGGGGAGGGAGGTGATGTGAGGGAGGTGAGGTGAGGTGACAGAGGTGAGGTGAGGTGAGGGTGGTGAGGTGAGGTATGTAAAGTGAGGGAGATGAGGTGATGGAGGTGATGTGAGGTGAGGATGTGAGTTGAGGGATGTGAGGGAGGTGAGGTGAAGGAGGTGACGGAGGTGAGGTAAGGGACGTGAGAGAGGTAAGGTGACGGAGGTGAGGTGAGGTTAGTGATGTGAAGAGAAGTGTGGGAGGTAAGGGAGATGAGGTGAGGGAGATGAGGTGAGGTGTGGGAGGTGAGGTGAGGGATGTGAGGAAGTTGAGGTGAGGGAGGTGAGGTGAGCGAGGTGAGGTAAGGGATGTGAGGGAGATGAGGTGAGGGAGGTGAGGTGAGGGAGATGAGGATGTGAGGAGATGAGTAAGGTGAGGGAGGTGTGGAGGTGATGGAGGTGAGGAGATGAGGAGGTGAGGTAGGTGAGGAGTTGAGGGAGTTGTGGGAGGTGTGGGAGGTGTGGGAGGTGAGGGAGGAGAGGGAGGTGAGGGAGGAGAGGGGAGTGATGAAGGTGAGATTGGAAGGGAGGTGAGGGAGGTGAGGGAGGTGAGGAGATGATGGAGGTAAAGAAATGAGTGAGGTGAGGTGGTGAGAGATGTGTGGAGGTGAGGGAGGTGAGGAGGTGACGGATGGGTGGGAGGTGAGGAGGTGAGGGTGCTGAGGGAGGTGAAGCGGTGAGGGAGGTGAGGGAGGACAGGAGGTGAGAGCAGTGAGGAGATGAGTGTGGTGCGGAGGTTAGGAGGTGAGGAAGGTGAGGACTTATGGGAGGGGAGGGAGGTGAGGAGGTGAGGGAGGTGAGTGGGTGAGGGAGGTGAGGATGTGATGGAGGTGAGGAAAAGAGGGAGGTGAGTTGGTGAGGAAGGTGAGGGAAGTGAGGAGGTGATGGTGGTGAGGGATGTGAGGAGGTGAGGAGGTGAGGATATGAGTGATGTGATGGAGGTGTGGAGGTGAGGTAAGTGAGGAGATGAGGGAGTTGAGGGGGTGATGGAGGGGAGGGAAGTGTGGGAGGTGAGGAGGTGAGGAGGTGAGTAGATTAGGGAGATGAGGGAGGGGAGGAGGCGAGGGAGGTGAAGAAGTGAGGAGTTGAGAGAGGTGTGAGGGTGAGGAGGTGAGGGATATGTGGGAGGTGAAGAGGTGAGGGAGGTGTGGGAGGACAGTAGCTGAGAGTGGTGAGGTGGTGAAGGTGGTGAGGAGTTGAGGAGGTGAGGGATGTGAGGAGTTATGGGAGGGGAGGGAGATGAGGAGGAAACGGGGTGAGGGATGTTAGGTAGGTGTCGGAGGTGAGGGAGGTGAGGGGGGAGTGGGAGGTGAGGGAGGAGACGTTATGCAGGAGGTTAGGAGGTGAGCAGGTGAAGAGGTGAGGAGGTGAGGGAGGTGAAGGAGGTGAGGCAGGGGAGGAGGGGAGGGTGGATAGTGGTGAGGAGAAGGTGGTGAGGAGATGAGGAGGTGAGGGAGGTGAGGATGTGAGGGAGGTGAGGATGTGATAGAGGTGAGTGGTGTGAAGAGATGAGGAGGTGAGGAGGTGAGGGAGGTGTGGGGGTGAGGGAGGTAAGGACTTGAGGGAGTTGTGGGCGGTGAGGTAAGTGAGGGAGGAGAGGGAGGTGAGGAGGTGAGTGTGGTGATAGAGGTGAGAGTGGTGAGGAGGTGAGGAGGTGAGGGAGGTGAGGAGTTATGGGGGGAGGGAGGTGAGGGAGATGAGGAGGTGAGGGAAGTGAGGTGATGTGAGTAACGTGAGGTGAGGTGAGGGACGTGAGGGAGGTTATGTGAGAGAGGTGAGGGATATGAGGTGAGAGAGTTGAGGGAGGTGAGGTGAGGGAGGTGAGGTGAGGGAGGTGAAGGAGGTGAAGAGAGGTTTGGGAAGTGAGGGAGGTGAGGTGAGGTTGGTAAGGTCAGAGAGGTGAGGGAGGTGAGGTGATGGAGGTAAGGTGAGGGCAGAGAGGTTAGGTGAGGTGTAGAAGGTGAGTGTGGTGAGTGTGGTGAAGCAGTGAGGGAGGACAAGAGGTGAGAGTGGTGAGGAGGTGAGGGTGGTTAGGAGGTGAGGAGGTGAGGGAGGTGAGGAGTGACGGGAGTGGAGGGAGGGGAGGGAGATGAGGAGGTGAGGGAGGTGAGGAGCTGTGGGAGGTGAAGAAGTGAGGGAGGTGAGGAGGTGAGGGATGTGAGGTAGTGATGGAAATGAGGAAATGAGGAGAGAAGGTGAGTTGGTGAGGAATTTGAGGGAATTGAGGAAGTGAGGGAGGTGAGGGACGTGAGGAGGTGAGGAAGTGAGGGAGGTTACAGAGGTGAGGGAGGTGAGGTTAGGGAAGAAAGGTGAAGTAATGGAGGTGAGGTGAGGTGGGTGAGGCAGGGAGGGAGGTGAGTTTAGGGAGGGAGTAAGGTGAGAAGAGGGAGGTGAGGGGAGGGAGGTGATAAAAGGTTAGGGAGGTGAGGTGAGGGAGGTGAGGTGAGGTGATGGAAGTGAGGTGACGTGTGAGAGGTGAGGGGTGGTGAGGGAGGTGAGGTGAAGTAGGTGAGATAGGTAAGATGAGAGAGGTGAGGGAGGTGAGGTGATGGAGGTGACGTGAGGTGAGGGGTGAGGTGTGGGAGGTGAGGTGAAGGAGGTGAGGGAGGTGAGGGAGTTGAGGTAGGGAGGGAAGGGAGGGAGATGAGGGAGGTGAGGGAGGTAAGGTGAGGGAAGTGAGGTGACGTTAGTGATGTGAGGAGAGGTGTGGGAGGTGAGGTGAGGGAGATGAGGTGAGGGAGGTGAGGTGAGGTGAGGGATGTTAAGGAGATGAGGTGAGGGAGATGAAGTGAGGGAGGTGAGGTGATGGAAGTGAGGGAGATGAGGAGGAGAGGGAGGAGAGGAAGGTGAGGGAGGTGAGGGAGGTGAGGTTGGTGTAGGAGGTGAGAAGGTGAGGGAGGTGAGGGAGTTGAGGTAGGGAGGGAAGGGAGGGAGATGAGGGAGATGAGGGAAGTCAGGTGGTGAGGAGGTGAGGTAGGTGAGGAGGTAAGTACTTGAGGAATTGAGGGAAGTGAGGAGGTGAGGGAGGTGTGGATATGAGGGAGGTGAAGAAGCGAGGAGGTGAGAGAGGTGAGGATGTGATGGAGGTGTGGAAAGGACGGAAGTGAGGAGGTGAGCAGGTGAGGCAGGTGAGGGAGGTGTGGAGGTGAGGGATGTGAGGAGATGAGGGAGGTGATGGAGGTGAGGAGGTCAGGAGGTGAGGGAGGTGAGGAGGTGAGGGAGGTGAGGGATGTGTGCAGGTGAGGAGGTGAGCAGATGAGTAAGCTGAGAGAGGTGCAGAGGTGAGGGAGGTGAGGAGGTGAGGGATGTGTGGGAGGTAAGAAGGTGAGCGTGGTGAGGGAGGTGAAGCGGTGAGGTCGGACAGGAGGTGAGAGTGATGAGGAGGTGAGGGTGGTGAGGAGTGATGGGAGGGGAGGGAGGGGAGGGAGATGAGGAGGTGAGGGAGGTGAGGAGGTGTGGGAGATGAAGAGGTGAGGGAGGTGAGGAGGTGAGGGATGTGAGGTAGTGATGGAAATGAGGGAGGAGAGAAGGTCAGTTGGTGAGGAATTTGAGGGAATTGAGGAAGTGAGGGAGGTGAGGGACGTGAAGAGGTGAGGAGGTGAGGAGATGAGGGAGTTGAGGGAGGTGAGGAAGTGAGGGTGCGGTGGTGAGGGAGGTGAGAATATGAGAGAGGTGTGGGAGGTGTGGGAGGTGAGGTACGTGATGGAGGTGAGGAGGTGAGTGTGTTGATGGAGGTGAGCGTGGTGGGGAGGATAGGGAAGAGAGGGAGGTGAGGGAGGTGAAGAGGTGAGGGAGGTAAGGTTGTGATGGAGGTGAGGGAGGTGAGGAGGAGAGGGAGGAGAGGGAGGTGAGGGAGATGAGGTGGGGAGGGAGGGGAAGGAGGTGAAGGAGGTGATGGAGGTGAGGAGGTGCGGGAGGTAAGGAGTTGAGGGAGGTGAGGAGGAGAGGGAGGAAACGGAATTGAGGGAGGTGAGGTGGGGAGGGAGATGATGGAGGTGAGGGAGGTGAGGAGGTAAGGTAGCAGAGGAGGAAAGGAGGTGAGGAACTGAGGGAGGTGTGTGACGTTAGAGAGGTGTGGCAGGTGAGGGACGTGAGGTAGGTGAGGTAGATCAGGAGGTGAGAGTGTTGAGGAGGTGAAGGTGGTGGGGAGGTGAGGGAAGTGAGGAGGTGAGGAGGTGAGGGGATGAGGGAGGTGAGGTAGGTGAGGGAGGTGAGGGGATGGAGGTGATGTGAGGTTAGGGCACTGAGTAGAGGTGTGAGAGGTGAGGGAGTTGAGGTGATGTGAGGGAGGTGAGGTGAAGTGAGGGACGTGAGAGAGGTTATGTGAGAGAGGTGAGGGATGTGAGGTGAGAGAGTTGAGGGAGGTAAAGTGAGGGAGGTGAGGGAGGAGAGGTGAGATGAGGGGGGGAGGTGTAGGAAGTGACAGAGGTGAGGTGAAGGAGGTGATGTGACAGAAGTCAGGGAGGTGAGGTGAGTGTGTGTGGTGAGGGATTAGAGGTGAGGGGAGGGAGGTGAGAGTGTGAGGTGAGGAGATGTGTGGGAGGTGAGGAAGGTGAGTTCAGGTAGGTGAAGTGATGTGAGGGAGGTGAGGGAGTTGAGGTGAGGATGGTGAGGTGAGGGAGGTGAGGGAGGTGACGTAACAGAGGTGAGATGAGGTGAGGGAAGTGAGGTGAGGTGAGGGAGGTGACGGAGGTGAGGTAAGGGTGGTGAGTGAGGTGAGGTTAGGGATGTGAAGGAGGTGATGTGAGGTGTGGAAGGTGAGGTTAATGACGTGAGGGAGTTGAGGTGAGGGAGGTGTGGTAAGTTGAGGTTGGTGAGGTGAGGTTAGGGATGTGAGGAGAGGTGTGGGAGGTGAGGGAAGTGAGGTGAGGTAGGTGAGGTTAGATGAGGGAGGTTTGGGAGGTGAGGGAGGTGAGGTGAGGGAGGTGAGGTGAATTGAGGGAGATGTGTAGAGGTGAGGGAGGTGAGGAGGTGATGGAAGTGTGCGATGTGAGGAGGTGAGGAGGTGAGGAAATGAGTAAGGTGACGGAGGTGCGGAGGTGAGGGAGTTGAGAATATGAGAGAGGTGTGGGAGGTGTGGGAGGTAAGGTAGGTGACGGAGGTGTGGAGGTAAGGTTGTGACGGCGGTGAGGGAGGTGAAGTGGGGAGGGAGTGGAGGGAGGTGAGGGTGGTGAGGAGGGGAGGAGGGAAGGTAGGATAGGAGGAAAGGAGGTGAGGAACTGAGGGAGGTGTGTGACGTTAGAGAGGTGTGGCAGGTGAGGAATGTGAGGTAGGTGAGGGAGGTCAGGAGGTGAGAGTGTTGAGGAGGTGAAGGTGGTGGGGAGGTGATGGAAGTGAGGGAGGTGAGGAGGTGAGGAGAGGGGATGAGGGAGGTGAGGTAGGTGAGGGAGGTGAGGGGATGGAGGTGATGTGAGGTTAGGGAACTGAGTAGAGGTGTGAGAGGTGAGAGAGTTGAGGTGAGTTGAGGGAGGTGAGGTGATGTGAGGGAGGTGAGGTGAAGTGAGGGACGTGAGAGAGGTTATGTGAGAGAGGTGAGGGATGTGAGTTGAGGGAGGTGAAGTGAGGGAGGTGAGGTGAGGTGAGGGAGGAGAGGTGAGATGAGGGGGTGGAGGTGCGGGAAGTGACAGAGATGAGGTGAAGGAGGTGATGTGACGAAAGTCAGGGAGGTGAGGTGAGTGTGTGAGGTGAGGGATGAGAGGGGAGGGGAGGGAGGTGAGGGGAGGGAGGTGAGGAGATGTGTGGGAGGTGAGGGAGGTGAGGTCAGGTAGGTGAAGTCAGGTGAAGGAGGTGAGGGAGTTGAGGTGAGGATGGTGAGGTGAGGGAGGTGAGGTGAGGGAGATGAGATAAGGGAGGTGACAGAGGTGAGGTAAGTGAGGTGAGGGAGGTGAGGTTAGGGATGTGAAGGAGGTGATGTGAAGTGTGGAAGGTGAGGTGAATGATGTGAGGGAGTTGAGGTGAGGGAGGTGTGGTAAGTTGAGGTTGGTGAGGTGAGGTTAGGGAGGTGAGGAGAGGTGTGGGAGGTGAGGGAAGTGAGGTGAGGTAGGTGAGGTTAGGTGAGGGAGGTTTGGGAGGTGAGGGAGGTGAGGTGAATTGAGGGAGATGTGTAGAGGTGAGGGAGGTGAGGAGGTGAGGAGGTGTGGAATGTGAGGATGTGAGGATGTGAGGAATGTGTGGGAGGTGAGGGACGTGAAAGAGGTGAAGAGATGAGAGTGGTGAGTGAGAACAGGACGTGAGAATGATGAGGAAGTGAGGGTGGTGAGGAGGTGAGAAGGTGAGGGACGTGAGGGATGTGAGGAGGTGAGGTGATGAGGGAGGTGAGGGAGGTGAGGAGAGGTGTGGAAAGTGAGGTAAGTGAGGTGAGGGGGTGAGGTTAAGTGAGGGAGGTGTGGGAGGTGAGGGAGGTGATGTGGGGGAGGTGAGGTGAGGTGAGGGAGGTGTGGAGAGGTGAAGGAGATGAGGTGAGGAGGTGAGGGATGTTGGGAGGTTAGGAGGTGAGGGAGGTGAGGGAGGTGAAGGGATGAGGGAGGTGATGGAGGGCAGGAGGTGAGAGCGATGAGTGTGATGAGGAGGTGAGGACGTGAGGGAGGTGAGGATTTATGGGAGTGGAGGGAAGTGAGGGAGATGAGGAGGTGAGGGAGGTGTGGGAGTTGAGGGTGATGAGGAGGTGAGGGAGTTGAGGAGGTGATGGAGGTGAGGGGTGTGAGGAGGTGAGGAGGTGAGGAAATGAGTGAGGTGAGGGAGGTGTGGAGGTGAAGGAGGTGAGGAGCTGAGGGAGGTGTGGAAATGAGGGAGGTGAGGAGGTGATGGAGGTGTGGGATGTGAGGAGGTGTGGAAATGAGTGAGGTGAGGGAGTTGCGGAGGTGAGAATATGAAGCAGGTGTGGGAGGTGTGGGAGGTGAGGTAGGTGATGGAGGTGAGGAAGTGAGTGTGATGATGGAGGTTAGCGTGGTCCCGAGGAGAGGGAGGAGAGAGAGGTGAGGAGGTGAGGGAGGTAAGGAGGTGATGGAGGTGAGGCAGGTGCAGAGGAGAGGGAGAAGAGGGAGGTGAGGGAGGTGAGGTGGGGAGGGAGGTCAGGGTGGTGAGGAAGGTGATGAGGTGAGGGAGGTAAGGAGGAGAGGGAGGTGAGGGAGGTGAGGAATTGAAGTAGGAGAGGATGTAAAGAGATGAGGAACTGAGGGAGGTGTGTGATGTTAGGGAAGTGTGGGATGTGAGGGAGGTGATGGAGGTGAGGGACGGCAGGAGGTGAGAGTGTTGAGGAGGTGAGTGTGGTGAGGAGACATGGAGGTGAGTGAGGTGAGGCGAGGTAGCAGATGGAGGTGAGGGAGGTGAGGAGGTGAGAGAGGTGAGGGTGGTGAGGGAGGTGAGGAGGTGAGGTGATGAAGGAGGTGAGGGAGGAGAGGGAGGTGGGTTGATGAGGGAGGTGAGGGAGGTGAGGTGAGTTGAGTGTGGTGAGGTGAGGTTAGGTAGTTGAGGAGAGGTGTGGGAGGTGAGGTAAGTGAGGTGAGGTGGGTGAGGTTAAGTGAGGGAGGTGTGGAGAGGTGAGGGAGGTGAGGAGGTGCGGAGGTGAGGGATGTGTGTGAGGTGAGGAAGTGAGGGAGGTGAGGGAGGTGTATGGATGAGGGAGGTGATGGAAGACAGGAGGTGAGAGTGGTGACTGTGGTGAGGAGGTGAGGACGTGAGGGAGGTGAGGATTTATGGGAGTGGAGGGAAGTGAGGGAGATGAGGAGGTGAGGGAGGTGTGGGAGGTGAGGGAGGTGAGGAGGTGAGGGAGTTGAGGAGGTGATGGACGTGAGGGATGTGAGGAGGTGAGGAGGTGAGGAAATGAGTGAGGTGACGGAGGTGCGGAGTTGAGGGAGGTGAGTGTGATGATGGAGGTGAGCGTGGTGGGGAGGATAGGGAGGAGAGGGAGGTGAGGGAGGTGAGGAGGAGAGGGAGGAGAGGGAGGTGAGGGAGGTGATGAGGTGAGGGAGGTAAAAAGGTGATGGAAGTGAAGGAGGTGAGGAGGAGAGGGAGGAGAGGGAGGTGAGGGAGATGAGGTGGGGAGGGAGGGGAGGGAGGGGAGGGAGGTGAGGGTTGTGAGGAGGTGAGGAGGTAAGGTAGGAGAGGAGGAAAGGAAGTGAGGAACTGAGGGAGGTGTGTGACGTTAGAGAGGTGTGGCAGGTGAGGAACGTGAGGTAGGTGAGCGAGGTCAGGAGGTGAGAGTGTTGAGGAGGTGAAGATGGTGGGGAGGTGATGGAGGTGAGGTAGGTGAGGGAGGTGAGGGGATGGAGGTGAGGTGAGGTTAGGGCACTGAGTCGAGGTGTGAGAGTTGAGGTGAGTTGACGGAGATGAGGTGATGTGAGGGAGGTGAGGTGAAGTGAGGGACGTGAGAGAGGTTATGTGAGAGAGGTGCGGGTTGTGAGGTGAGAGAGTTGAGGGAGGTGAAGTGAGGGAGGTGAGGGAGGTGAGGTGAGGAATATGAGGTACGTGAGGTGAGGGAGGTGAGGTGAGGTGAGGGAGGAGAGGTGAGATGAGGGAGAGGAGGTGTGGGAAGTGACAGAGATGAGGTGAAGGAGGTGATGTGACAGAAGTCAGGGAGGTGAGGTGAGTGTGTGAGGTGAGGGATGAGAGGTGAGGGGAGGGAGGTGAGAGTGGTGAGGCGAGGGAGGTGAGGAGATGTGTGGGAGGTGAGGGAGGTGAGGTCAGGTAGGTGAAGTCAGGTGAGGGAGGTGAGGGAGTTGAGGTGAGGATGGTGAGGTGAGGGAGGTGAGGGAGATGATGTAACAGAGGTGAGGTGAGGGATGTGAGGTGAGGTGAGGGAGGTGAGGGTGGTGAGGTGAGGGAGGTGAGGTGAGGGAGATGAGGTGAGGGAGGTGACAGAGGTGAGGTAAGGGTGGTGAGGGAGGTGAGGTTAGGGATGTGAAGGAGGTGATGTGAGGTGTGGAGAGGTGTAGGAGGTGGGGGAAGTGAGGTGAGGTAGGTGAAGTGAGGGAGGTGAGGTGAGGTGATGGAGGTTAGGTGAGGGAGGTGAGGTGAGGGAGGTGAGGTGAGGTGAGGGAGGTGAGGTGAGGGTGGTGAGGGAGGTGAATTGACGTAGGTGAGGTTAGGTGAGCTAGGTGAGATGTGGTGTGGGAGGTGAGGGATGTGAGTTGGCGTGAAGTGGATCCTGCTGGGAGCCTCAGTCCTTTGGTGTTGGGTGCCATCTGGTTTGAGGTCACTCCTGCATGGTTCCCATCAGTTTGGTGATGTGGGCCCTCTGGTGGGTGGTGTATTATGCTGGGTGCCTCATCCTCTTGGTGATGTGGGCCCTCAGGTGTCATGTCAAAACTGCTGTGTTCCTCAATATTTTATGATGTGGGTCCTGTGGTGTGAGGTCACAACTGCTGGGTTCCTCAAATTTTTTTGATGTGGGACCTCTGGTTTGAGGTGGATCCTGCTGGTTGCCTCATCCTCGTGGTGATGTGGACCCTCATTCTTGAGGTCACAATTGCTGGGTTCCTTACTTTTTTATGGTGTGAGTCCGCTGGTGTGAGGTCATTCTTGCCTGCTTCCCAACCCCTTGGTGATTTGGGCCCGCTGGTGTGTGTGGATCCTTCTGGGGGCCTCATCCCCTAGGTGATGTGGGCACTATGGTTTGAGGTCACATCTGCTGGGTTCCTCACATTTTTATGAAGTGGTCCCTCTGGTGTGAGGTCAGTCCTGCCTGGTACACATTCCCTTGGTGATGTGGGCCCTCTGGTGAGATTGATCCTGCTGGGTTCCTCACCTTTTTGTGATGTTGGCCTTCTAGCGTGAGGTCACTCCTTCCTGATACCCATCCCTTTGGTGATGTGGGCCCTGTGGTGTGAGTTGTATCTTGTTGGGTGCCTCATTCCCTTGATGATGTTGTCTCTCTGGTGTGATGTCACAACTGCTCTGTTCCTCAATATTTTAAGGTGTGGGACCTGTGGTGTGAGGTCACTCCTGCCTAGTTCCCATCCCCTTGGTGATGTGGGCCCTCTGGTCAGAGATTGATCCTGCTGGGTTCCCCGGCTTTTAGTGATGTGGGCCCTCTGGTGTTAGGTGGAACCTTCTCTGAGTCTCATCCCCTTGGTGATGGGTGCCCTCTGGTGTAAGGTCACTACTGCTGGGTTCCTCACTTTATATGATGTGGGCCTACTGTTGTGAGGACACTCCTGCCAGGTGCCCATTCCCTTGGTGGTGTGGACCCTCTGTTGGGTGGTGTATATTGCTTGCTGCCTCATCCCTTTGGTGATGTGGGCTCTCTGGTGTTAGATGGATCCTGCTGGGTTCCTCACCTTTTTTTGAGGTGGGCCCTCTGGTTTGAGGTGGATCCTGCTGGTTGCCTCATTCTCTTGGTGATGTTGGCCCTCATTTTGGAGGTCACAACTGCTGGGTTCCTTAACTTTTCATGATGTGGGCCCGCTGGTGTGAGGTCATTCCTGCCTGCTTCCCATCTCCTTGGTGATTTGGGACCGCTGATGTGCATGGATCCTTCTGGGTGACTCCTACCCTTGGTGATGTGGGCCCTCAGGTTTGAGGTCTCCTCTGCTGGGTTCCTCACAGTTTTACGAATTGGGCCCTCTGGTGTGAGGTCACCCCTTCCTTGTACCCATCCCCTTGGTGTGGGCCCTCTGGTGTTAGGTGGATCCTGATGGGTTCCGCATCCCCTTGATGTGGGCCATCTTGTGTAAGGTCTCAACAGCTGGCTTCCTCACTTTTTATGATGTTGGCCTATGGTGTGAGGACACTCTTTCCACGTTCCCATCCCCTTGGTGATGTAGGCCATCTGGTGTGAGGTGGTTTCTGCTGGGTGACTCATCCCCTTTGTGATGTGGGCCCTCTGATGTGAGGTCTCAACTGCTAGGTTCCTCACCTTTACATGATGTGGGCCCTCTGGTGTGAATTCACTCCTGCCTGGTTCCCATACCCTTGGGGATATGGGGCCTCTGGTGTGAGGTGGTTCCTGCTGGGTGCCTCAACCCCTTTGTGATGGGGCTCTCTGTTTTAAGGTTCCAACTGCAGGATTCCTCACCATTTTATTATATAAGCCCTCTGGTGTGAGGTCACTTCTGCCTGGTACCCAACCCCTTGGTGATGTAGGCCCTCTGCTGTGCGTGGATCCTTCTGGGTGCCTTGTCCCCTTGGTGATGTGGGCCCTCTGGTTTGACGTCACATGTGCTGGGTTCCTCATCTTTTTATGATGCGGGCCCTCTGGTGTTAGGTCACTCCTGCCTGGTACCTATCCCAATGGGGATGTGGGCCCTCTGCTGTGAGGTGGATCCAGATGGTTGCCTCATCCCCTTGGTGATGTGGGCCCTCTGGTGTGAGGTTGATCCTGATGGGTGCCTCATCCCCTTTGTGATGTGGGCCCTCTTGTGTTAGGTCCCAGCTTCTGGTTTCCTCACATTTTTATGATGTGAGCCCCCTAGTGTGAGGTCACTCCTTCCTCGTTCCCATCCCCTTGGTGATGTGGGCCCTCTGGTGAGAGATTGATCCTGCTGGGTTCCTCAACTTTTTGTGACGTGGGCCCTCTGGTGTTAGATTCAACCTGCTGGGAGCCTCATCCCATTGAAGATGAGGGCCCAAGGTTGTAAGATCACAACTGCTGGGATCCTCACATTTTATGATGTGGGCCATCTGGTGTGAGGTAACTGATGCCTGAGGTGAGGGACATGAGGTAAGGGAGGTGAGGGACATGAGGTGAGGGAGGTGAGGTGAGGGAGGCAATGTGAAGGAGGTGAGGGAGATGAGGTAGGGAGGTGCAGCGAAGTAGGTGAGGTGAGGTGAGGGATGTGAGGTGAGGTGAGGGAAGAGAGGTGAGGTTGGTGAGGGAGGTGAGGTGAGGGAGGTGAGGTGATGTGAGAGAGTTGAGTTAAGGTGAGGGAGGTAAGGTGAGGGATGTGAGAGAGGTGAGGTGAGAGAGGTGAGGGAGGTGAGGTGAGGGAGGTGAGGTGAGGTGAGGGAGGTGAGGTGAGGTGAGGGAGGTGAGGTGAGGGAGGTGAGGGCCGTGAGGTGAGGGACATGAGTTGAGAGAGGTGATAGAGGTGAGGTGAGTGATGTGAGGGTGTTGAGGTGAGGGAGGTTTGGGAGGTGAGGTGAGGGATGTGAGGTGAGGTGAGGGAGGTGAGGGAGCTAAGGTGTGGGTGGTGAGGTGATGGAGGTGAGGGAGGTGAGGTGACGGAGGTTAGGTGAGGTGATGGAGGTGAGGTGAGGTGAGGGATGTGAGGTGAGGTGTGGGAGGTGAGATGAGGGATGTGAGGGAGGTGAGGTGAGGGAGGTTAGCGACATGAGGTGAGGGAGATGAGGTGAGGGAGGTGAGGTAAGGGAGGTGAGGGAGGTGAGAGAGGTGAGTGAAGGGAGGTGAGGGAGGTGAGGTGAGATGAGGGAGGTGAGGTGAGGGAAGTGAGGGAGCTAAGGTGTGGGTGGTGAGGTGAGGGATGTGAGGGAGGTGAGGTGAGTGAAGTGATGGAGGTAAGGTGAGGGAGGTGAGGTGAGTTGAGGGAGGAGAAGTGACGTGAGGGAGTTGAGGTGAGTGAGGTGAAGGAGGTGAGGTGAGGTGAGGTAGGTGAGGGAGGTAAGGTGTGGGAGGTGAGTTGAGGTAAGGGAGGTGAGGAGAGGTTTGGAAGGTGAGGTGAGGGAGGTGAGGAAAGGTGAGGGAGGTGGGTGATGTGAGGGAGTTGAGGTCAGGTGAGGGAGGTGAGGTGACGGTTGTGAGGGAGGTGATGTGAGGGAGGTGAGGTGAGGTGAAGGAGGTGAGGTTAGGTGTGGGAGGTGATGTGAGGGATGTCAGAAGAGGGTGGTGAATGAGGTGAGGTGAGGGATGTGAGGGAGGGAAAGAGGTGAGGTGAGGGAGGGAGATGAGGTGAGGTGAGGAATGTGATGTGAGGGCGGTGAGGGAGGTGAGGTGAGGGAGGTGATGGAGGTGAGGTGAGGGAGGGTGGGAAGTGAAGTGAGGGAGGTGACATTAGGGAGTTGAGGTGAGAGAGTTTAGGTGAGGTGAGGTGAGGGAGGTGAGGGAGGTGATGTGAGGGAGGGAGGGAGGTGAGGTGAGGGAGGTGAGGGTGGTGAGGTAAGGGAAATGAGGGAGGGAGGATAGGTTATGGGGTTGAGGTTAAGTGAGTGAGGTGAGAGAGGTTAGGGTGGGAGCTGAGGGTGGTGATGTGAGTGAGGTGAGGTGAGGGAGATGAGGTGTGGGAGGTGAGGGAGGTGAGGTGAGGGAGGTGGGTGAGGGAGGGAGGTGAGTTGAGGGATGTGAGGGAGGTGAGGTGAGGTGAGGGAGGTGAGTTGAGGGAGGTGAGGTGAAGTGAGGGAGGTTTGGGAGGTGAGGTGAGGGAGTTGAAGTGAGGGAGGTGGGTGAGGGTGGGAGGTGAGGTGAGGGAGTTTAGGGTGGTGAGGGAGGGAGGTGAGGTGAGGGAAGTGAGGTGAGGTGACCGATGTGAGGGAGGTGAGGGAGGGAGGTGAGGTGAGGGAGGTGAGTTGAGGGAGGTGAGGTGAGGTGAGGGAGGTGTGGTGATGTGAGGGAGGTGAGGTGAGGTGAGGGAGGTGAGTTGAGGGAGGTGAGGGAGGTGAAGGAGGTGAGGGAGGGAGGGAGTTGAGGTGAGGGAAATGAGGTGAGAGAGGGGGGAGGTTAGCTGAGGGAGGTGAGGGAGGTGAGGTGATGGAGGTGAAGTGAGGGAGGTCAGGTGAGGGAGGTCAGGTGAGGAAGGAAGGGAGATGAGTTGAGGCAGATGAGGTGAGGGAGTTGAGGTGAGGTGAGGGAGGTGATGGAGGTGAGGTGAGGGTCGTTAGGTGAGGTGAGGGAGCTGAGGTGGTGGAGGTGATGGAGGTGAAGTGAGGGAGGTCAGGTGAGGGAGGTCAGGTGAGGAAGGAAGGGAGATGAGTTGAGGCAGATGAGGTGAGGGAGTTGAGGTGAGGTGAGGGAGGTGATGGAGGTGAGGTGAGGGTGGTTAGGTGAGGTGAGGGAGTTGAGGGAGATGAGGCAAGGGAGGTGAGGGAGCTGAGGTGGTGGAGGTGAGGAAGGCGAGGTGAGGGAGGTGAATTGAGGTGAGGGAGGTGAATTGAGTTGAGGGAGGTGAGGTGAGGTTGGTGTTTTGAGCGAGTTGAGGGTGGTGAGGTGACAGAGGTGAGGTGAGGTGTGGGAGGTGATGTGAGGGATGTGAGGTGAGGGTGGTGATGGAGGTGAGGTGGGGGAGGTGAGGTGACGTGAGGGAGTTGAGGTGAGGTGAGGGACCTGAGGTGAGGGAGATGAGGGAGGTGAGGTGAGGGTGGTGAGGTGAGGTGAGGGAGGTGAGGTGAGATGAGGGAGGTGAGGTGAGGTGAGGGAGGTGAGGGAGATGAGGTGAGGTGTGGGATGTGAGGGAGGAGAGGTGAGGGAGGTGATGGAGGTGAGGTGAGGGAGGGTGGGAGGTGAGGTGAGGGAGGTGTGGTTAGGGAGGTGAGGTGAGGGAGGTGAGGTGACGTGAGGTTAGGGAGGTGAGGGAGGTGATGTGAGGGAGGGAGGGGTGAGGTGTGGGAGGTGAGGTGAGTGAGGAGAGGTGAGGTGAGGGAGGTTCATGTCTCTCTGCCTATCTGGGGAGACATGTGTGAGGAGGACACAAGGGCCAAGCCCCCCCATACCCACCCGGAGAATAGAGACATGTGAGTGTATCCTGAGATACTTCCCACACAATCAAGGCATCTGCTTTCCCTTCACCTCACGTGGTTTCATTTTCAAGACATGAAGGAGGCACATAATGTACATGCTCTCAGATATCTCCATCCTTCAGTTTCCACTGAGTATCATGTGCCTTTCATTCCTACATATTTACACTCACCTAAAGTGTCAAGTAACTCTTTTCTAGAAGTGCTGAACAGAGATAAAGGGGATTAGAGGATGATTTTATCCCATTTAAAAGTAACCTGCAGCAAATGGGAGTAAACAGACTGCTTGGCATCCACACCTCATCTGCCTTCTCCCTTCAGGCTCCTGCCCTCCTGCCCCCATCCCCACCTCCTCAAAGGTGCCCTGGGAGTTCTGGATATGAGGAAGGTTTACACATCCACTGGGGACATTGCCAAGACCTGCCTTCCAGAAATCCAGTTCTCACATTCATCTGGTATCAGGCAGATTGTCAGGTAAAAGGTTTTGATTGTCTGGAAAAATAAAGAAAATGAGAGCCCTGAAGCCTTGATCTGCAATGCTAGCTGCAGCTGCCTTGTGGCAACATCTGAGAAATCCTCTGTGCTTCCCAGGTCGCAGGCTCTTTGGTGCCACCTGAGAGGACGCCAGGCTATGAACAGGCCAGCAGGGCACAGTTAAAGCAGGAACAGCAGACATGATATCTTCTGATGCAAAAGAGCCACAACCCTTACACATTCAAATTTGGACCTCATCCCTGGAGGGAGCAGTCAGGGCTCGGGACAGGGCCTCTTGGGATTTTTGTCACCTGGGCTTAGGCTTCTGTAGCATTTATAGGTCAAAAGTAGTCAAATATCAATAATTTCATATTGTAGGAGCTAATGCATATTTGTTTCAACTCCACAAGAACACTGTGAGGTAGACATTTTGATCCCTATTTTATGGAAAACAGAGGCCCGAAGAAGCTAAGTCTTTTATCCAGAGTCACACAGAAAATAGTAGTCAGAATTTGAATGCAGAGATTAATCAAGGCCCTTTCTCCTGTGCCTATCATATCTCCTCCCATCTTAAATCTTCTCTGTTCTTTTCCCTGTTCCCCAATTGAGCCATGCTTATTCTTGCCTGCTTCCTCTGCTCAGATGATTCCTCCCTCCTGAACTCCTGTGTCTCTTCCCTCATTTATTCTACAGATATTTATTGACAAACTACTGTGTGTCAGGTTTGTGTGAAAGCTGCGAATAGTTTTATAGTTTAAAAATTGAATAAGATGATGAAGAGCTTAGCAATCAGTGTAGACAAAGGACACTTCTGTGACTTCAGCTATACGTGTTCAATAAGATTTTTAAAAAGGAAAAAATGACTTAAAGAATGAAGGCAGTTTTGCCCAGCACTCTGCATCTCAATGGTATGTGCTAACTTCACTGCCTGGTCCCATGTGAGATGTAATGCTGTCTACTGGCCAGGTGGGAAGGCTGAGGGTGTGGCCAGGGTGTGTGGAGGCAGTCTAGAATAGAAGGAACAGCATAAGCAAAGGCACAAAGGTGCATAAGGGGATGGTAAAAAGCTCCATGGAGCTGGAGTATCAAGTAGGGAGCAACCTCATAGGGGTGAGCAGAGTAAAGCGGAGGGCCAGGAGATGAGGTGAGGGGGTCACAGCAGACATGCAGCAAAGGCTCTTGAATACCAGGCTAAAGGGAATAAAGTTTACCTCGTAAGCCAAATGTGTTCACTGGCATGCTTCCCTTGAGATACCTTGGGGGGTCAGGGTAGGGGTGAAGGGAGAGCAGATGTAGGCAGCCTCAGACCCCCTTTTCACTCACTCTGAGAAGCTCTATGGACATCAGTTGTAGATTTGGGGGTTCTATGTCGGATTCAATTTTGAAAAAAATTGACTCAATGATAATGACATAAAAATATACATAAAAACCACAGGGAAATTATGTGAGATTTTTGCTTCTGGCCAAATGGAACTTACCCTCCCACATTAAGCAACTAAGAAGTGAACAAAACATGTCAAACAATAGACATAAGATAACTGGCTGCACAGGAGTGTGATCACAGGGAGAAGGGAAACAAGTTAATTGAGCCTTATGACTGTCCTGGCTTACTTCCTGGAGGTGGCTTCCAGACTGCAAAGAATGAAATGAGAATTCCAACAGAGCCCAGCAGTTTTGATGATTTGAGGAGAAAGATACCAGAGTTTTGAGAAGGTCAGTGTGGCCAAAACTGGGAAAACAGACCACTGGGGAAGAGGGAGCTGCACAGAGAGGGACTTCCAAAGACATACAGAAGGATCCCCTCAAGAATTTGTGTGAGTAATGATCTGTGCATGCGTGACAGGAAAGTGCCCAGAGCCAGGGAAAGAACCAGCAGCATAGGGAATACAGAGAAATTCTTGAAGATTCCACAGGCTGGGGAGCACTTTTGTTCTTGTCTGCTAGAGTGGAAAGACCTCAGTACAAATAAAACATGATGTAGAATCCTCAGAAGGCTATTGGATTAGAAGTGGTGTTAATTAGCCCTAAAATAAACTCTGTTCTCTATCTGCTGTAACAAACTTAAAAGCAAGTCTCAAATGTATCCAACTGATTTAAAATAATTTAACTGTTTCCCTGAAGAAAATTCAGTACTATTGATAGAAATATGAAAAATTCTAGTAGCCAAAAACATATAATCACAATGTCCAGCATCTAACAAAAAGTTACAAGACATTCAAAGAATCAGGGAAATATGACTTATAACCACCAAAAACAGACAAACAAACAAGCAAACAAAAGTAGAAAGGAATCCTAAAATGACAGATATATTGGAAATAGTAAATAAGGATGTTAAAACAGCTACTGTAAATATACTCTCTATGTTTAAGAAAGCAAAAGATAATAAAATCAGGCTGTTTAAAAAACCCAAATAAAACATCTATAACTGAAAACCAATAATTTCTGAAATGAAAAAAAAATGTTTTTACAAGTGATGGGATAAACAGCATATTAGATCCTGAAACAGAAAAGATCAGCAAAACTGAAGACATAACAAAGGAAATTATCCAAAATGAGTCAGAGAGAAAAAAAACCTGAAGAATGATAGAATGAATAAAATATCAGTAACCTATGGAACAACATCAAATGGCCCAACATACCTATAACTGAAGTTCCAGAAGAAGACGATATGGGGGAAGGATGGAGACAGGAAAAAATATTTTGAGAAACAATAATCAATGAATCACAGGAAGATGGCAGAGAAAGAAGCACCAGGAATCTGTCTCCCCACCTAGACAGCAAATGCACTGGCAGAATCTCTCTGGTAGCTGTTTTAGAATTCTGGGGTCTGTTTAAGGTTTTCAATTTCCAGGGGAAGTCTTGGATAGTAAATTTTGGTTGAATTAAGCTCTTAGCACAGTGGCAGCACCCATCCCCCATTCCCAACCAGGTGGGAAGAAGTTATGCACATGTTCTTCAAACAATTTGAACACAACTTGCAGGAGTCAAGGTAGGCAAAAAGGACCCTGTGCTCTAAATGTCAGGGATCAGTGCTCTGATCACTGATTGATGCTTCTGATCACAGAGGTGCAAAGAGGTGGGCCACCATTCTTGTGGAACCTCCACTGATTGTTGCAGGTCCCTCCTCCTCCAGCTGAAGTGATTGCCAGGGGACCTAAAGGGCTGGCACTTTTTCCTCCCATTTTCATTATTCTCATTTTCCCCTTTTGGGAGCCAGATATTAAAGACTAGAACATTCAAAAACAATTACATATATGGGGAAAATTAGAAAGTGACCATGCATGCCCAGGGAGAGATCCAAAAAAGACCTGAGAAGACCTTAAGTTTATACCTCAGGCTGATCCTTAGCACAGAGACAGCTTATAGCAATTAATCACTAAAACAATAAACAGCCAAACAAAACAAAACTAACAAAAACATAATCCCTGGGGGTGTGGGAGAATCTAATTTCAGAGTTATCACATCATTAGATTTAAATGTCCAGTTTTCAACAAAAATTATGAGGCATAAAAAGAAACAGGAAAGTATACTCTATTCAAAGGAAAAAAATAAACAGAAACCGTCCGTGCAAAAAAAAAAACAACAACAAAAAAAAAACAAGAAACAAAAAATAGTTAATAATGTTGTAACAATGGTTTGCAACTCCACCTTTTGTTTTCCACATGATTTAAGGAAATAACACATTTTAAAAATTATTAAGCTAAAAGTTTGTATTATTGTAACTTTGGTTTGTAACTCCACATTCTGTTTTCTACATAATTAAAGCCTCTAATGTATTTAAAAGAATTATGAATTTATGTTTTGAGGCACACAATGTATAAAAAAGTAATTTTTGACTTCAGAATCAAAAGAGGTGGGGACAGAGCTATAAAGGAGCAGAGTTTTGTAAGTTATTGAAGTTAAACTGATATAAATTCAAATTAGAGGACTTCCCTGATGGTGCAGTGGTCAGGAACCCGCCTGCCAATGCAGGGGACATGGGTTTGATCCCTGGACTGTAGGATCCCACATTATGCGGAGCAACTAAGCCCATGCACCACAACTACTGAGCCTGTGCTCTAGAGCCTGTGAGCCACAACAACTGAGCCCTCGTGCCACAACTACTGAAGCCCGCACGCCAAAGCCCGTGCTCGGCAACAAGACAAGCCACCACAATGAGAAGCACATCCGCTGCAACAAAGAGTAGCTTCACTCCCCACAACTACAGAAAGCCCACATATGGCAACAAAGACCCAATGCAGCCAAAAATAAATAAATAAATTTATTTTTAAAAATTCAAATTGGAGTGTTATAATTTTAGGATGTTAACTGTAACCCCATTGTAACCATAAAAAATAGCTATAGAATATACACAAAGAAAATGGAAAATAATTTAAACATTCATTACCAGAAAATAAACTAAACACAAAAGAGAACACTAATATAGGAAATGAGGAACAAAAAAAGTTGTAAGACATATAGAAAACAAATAGCAAAATTACAGAAGTAATTTAAATGAATTAAACTCTCCAATCAAAAGACAGACATCAGCAGAATGGATAAAAATATATAAACCAACTATTTACAAGAGACTCAGTTTAGACCAAAAGACACAAATAAGTTAAAAGTGAGGGAATGATAACTATGAGAGTAGGAGTGGCTGTATTAACATCAGAAAAAATGGATTTAAAATTTTAAGAGTCATAAGAGACAAAGAAGGACATTATGCCCTAATTAAAATTTCAATACAGCTGATATATAATTTGCAAATAATTTTCTTCCATTTTGTGGGTTGCCTTTTTCCTCTGTTGACATTCTCTTTTGGTGCACAAATTTTAAAATTTTCATGAAGTCCTACTTGTCTATTTATTTCTTTTGTTACCTGTTCCTTTGATGTCATATCCAAGAAATTACTGCCAAATCCAATGTCATGACACTTTTGCCCCATGTTTTCTTCTAAGAGTTATATAATTTTAGGGTTTACATTTAGGTTTGGATCCATTTGGGGTTAATTTTTGTATATGGCATTAGATACAACTTCATTCTTTTGTGTGTGGATGTTCAGTTTCTCCAGCATCATTTTTTGAAAAGACTCTCCTTTCTCCATTGAATGATCTTGGCACCCTTGTCAAAAATTATTTGACCATATATGCAAAGATTTATTTCTGGGCTCTCTATTCTGTTATTTCGATCTACATGTCTGTCTTTATGCCAGTACCCATCTGTTTTAATTACTGTAACTTTTTGTAGTAAGTTTTGAAATCAGGAAGTGGGAGTCCTCCAGTTTTGTTCTTCTTTTTCAAAATTGTTTTGGCTATTCAGGTTTCCTTGAGATTCCATATGAATTTTAGGATAGGTTTTTCTATTTCTGCAAAAAAATGGGATTGGGATTTTTAAGGATTTCATTGAATCTATAGATTGCTTTGGCATCTTAAAAAATATGAGAAAATGGAAAATCTGAATAGATCCAAAACTAGGAAGAAGATTTGAATCAGCAATCAAAAATCTCCCAGAATCCTTAATGGAAAGAAAGATTAAATTTTAAAATATGAACATAGAATTGTATACCCAGTGGAAATATTTGAAAATGGCGGCAATGAAGACTGTTTCAGAGTAGATGAGAGAATTCAACACCTGCAGACCTGCCCTTCAAAGAATGTTGAAGAAAGTCCTAGGGGTACAGGAAAATGATAGCACATAGTAATTAGGATCTACACAACTGAAGGACAAGAGCTAGAATGGTAAACATGATTTTTTCTCATATTTTACTCTTTAGGATGATTGTTTAAAGTACAAACAATAACAGTGTATTGTGGGCTTTGTAATATATGTAGAAGTAAAAGGTAAGAAAGCAATAGCACAAAGCATGAGGGGGGAAATGTAAGTTTACTGTTATAAAGTTCTTATACTAGTATAGTATTATTTGCAGATAGACTGATAAATTAAAGTTGTACATTATAAATGCTTGAGCAACCAGTAAAAATATGAATAAATGTAAGTAATATAGCTAATAAACCAATGATAGAGATTAAAGTGAATTTATTAAAATTTAATTACTTCAATAGAAGGCAGTATAAGTAGAATAAGGGTAAAATGGAAAGATGGAACAAAAAGAAACAAATAGTAATATGGTGGATTTAAATCCAACCATATCTATTATTACCTTAAATGGAATGATCTAAAAATTCTAATTAAAAGGCTAAGATTGTCAAGATACCATTTATAAATGCATTTAAAACATACTATATAACATATACCATTATAGAATGTAACATGAAGAGATAAATCTAGCAAAATATGTGAAATATTAAAAAACATATTGTTGACAGAAATTAAAGAAAGCCCAAATAAATGAAGAATATCCCATGTTCATGGAACTGAAAACACTGTTATGAAGATGTAAATTATCCCAAAATTGACATACAGATACAATGTGATCCCAATAAAAATCTCAACTGACATTTTGTTGAAATGGACAATATGACTGTAAAATTCATATGCATCAAGAATATATAAAGAGGGCTTCCCTGGCGGCGCAGTGGTTGAGGGTCCACCTGCCGATGCAGGGGACACGGGTTCATGCCCCGGTCTGGGAGGATCCCACATGCCGCAGAGCAGCTGGGCCCGTGAGCCATGGCTGCTGAGCCTGCACTTCTGGAGCCTGTGCTCCGCAATGGGAGAGGCCACAACAGTGAGAGGCCCGTGTACCGCAAAAACAAAACAAAACAAAACAAGAATATATAAAGAGCACTAACAAGTCAACAATAAAATAGGTAGAAGATTTGAATAGATAATTCAGCAAAGAAAATATATAATGGCATATAAGCATTTGAAAGAGATAATCAACATCATTGTTATTAGGGAAATGCAACTTAAAACCACAATGAGGTAGCACCATACACCCAATAAAATGGTTAAAGTTAAGAAGCCTGACAATACTAATTGTTGACAAGAATGTTGAACCTCTGAAATTCTCATACGTTGCTGATGGGAATGCAAAATGGTATAACTTTAGAAGTTAGTTTGACAATTTTTTAAAAGTTAAATATTCACCTACTATATGATTGACTCATTCCACTAATTTACCAAGAGAAAAGAATACAAACATCTACACAAAGACTTGTGTGAGAATGTTTATAGTCCCTTTATTCATACTAGCCAAAAACTGGGAAAAAAAGTTCATCAGTTCATGAATAGATAAACAAAATGTGGAATATCCATACAATGGACTACTACTCCAAAAAAAAGATATAAACAACTGATAAACGTTATAGATGAATCTTAATGTCATTCTGCCGAATTTTAAAAAGACACAAAAGACTAAATACTGTACAATTTCATTCTCATGAAATTTTAGAAAAGAAAAAACCATAGTGACAGAGCAGATTAGTTGACAAAGGCTATGGGTTATTGGAAGGGATTGACTACAAAAGGACAGGAAGGAATTCGGGGGTTAATAGAAATGTGAACACTGTGACTGAGGAGATAGTTAAAAAACTATATACATATGTCAAAATTCATCAAACCGTATAGTTAAAATTGCTGAGTTTTATTACGTCTATATCATCTCAATAAAATTGATTTTTTTGAATATACCTAAAGTATCTTCCAACATAAGTCCAGACTTTGGGGCATGTAAAACGCAGGCTGGAAAGACATATATATCCCCAATATTCAATGCCTAAAGTGCCATCTCTCCCTAAGGAGCTAACTAGAGGCAATGTCCGCTTTCCTCTTTCTGCTCTCAACTTGCTGGCTGACATTGGGACAAGTCAGTTTTTCCTCCTTGTGTCTCAAAGGTCCCACTTAAAAGGATGAGGTGACTGGACACTCAGAGGGTCAGGCTTGATGACCCAGTCCTGCCAGGAAAACATGTGCTTCCCACTCTCCCCTTGCAAGCAGCAGACCTTCCCTCCTCCCTTTCCTGGAAATTCCCACCACCTGGGCTCTGGGCTGCAAGACAATGATCAGTTTTGCCTATTCTGCCCATTCCACCCAGGAATGCCTGATGCTCTGTAGGGCTGGTGCTTGCATATTCTGGGACCCCAGGCCCTCTGAGAATCCTGCACACCTGTCACCCCCTTAGCCACTTACCCAGACAGTGCCACAGGACAGAAACACAGAATAAGTTTTGGTTAACTCCCTCATGCAAATAGGTGCTAACTCACTCCAAGAGGCCAAGGGCCCTTAAAACAGGGAGTTTGCATATAATTGAAAATATCTTTAACACCCTATTGATGGCTTTCCCCCTATTGCTCTGCGACAAAATGAAACAGCAAAAGATACTGATTTTTTTCTGGCAGGAAAAGGAGAAGGAAGGTTGAGTCTTAAAATGAAATTATGGTTATTGTTCTCCTGGTAGCATTTCTTCTGTGCTGCCATGACAGATGGCTTTTTAAGTGAAAACAGATTTGTATTTCATTAGGACACTTTAGTCAAAAGATCAATGATGCTCTGAGAACTGTTCTGCCAGTCGTGGGGGCAGATGAGCCCAGTGAGAAGCCAGCAAAGATCCCGCTAAAATTAGGCAGCTGCCAACAGAGGCTGGATTTGCAGTCATAGCTCATCGATTTCCAAAGCAATGCCAAAACCAGGGAGTTTTATTGGTCTGCTTGTTCTATCTTTGTGGGGAAGGGCCTTCTCTAATATGGTGGCTCATCCTCTGGGGAAATGGAGCTCTTTAAAGACAAGACTAATTTTTGGCAGAGTGTGAGGGAGTAGTCAGGGTGTCGTGATTGTATGTCCATCCTTAACTTGTATCATAATTGCCTGGCTGCATTGTTATCGTTATTCTTAGTTACCCTTTGTGAAGTATCCCCTTCCCCAACCAGCATCTGTGAGCCTGAGAACTGGAGAGGGTTTCAAGAAATGTCACCTCTGATGGATGCGCAGACTGCAAGAGTCCAAAGAGAGGGAGGGACCAACAGGTACCCAGGCAGAGGTGAGAAGGCCCCAGAGGATGGAGAAGCCATGAGAAGATGACCTGGCCTGCCCTTGAACCCCTCTCCAGTGATTGGGGTGTTCACCATCCTTGGAGAAAGCTTTCCCACCATAGGGCTTGTTCTGTAATTATCCCATTCATTCATTCATTTATTATGGATATACCTTTAACAATTAATTTGGGGTTAAGATAGATGTAAAATTATGCTTACAATATGATATCATATCAAAACACTGAATAACACTATATGTTATTTATGGTAAAAGCA
The DNA here is from genome assembly GCF_949774975.1 of Lagenorhynchus albirostris. Classification (NCBI taxonomy): domain Eukaryota; kingdom Metazoa; phylum Chordata; class Mammalia; order Artiodactyla; family Delphinidae; genus Lagenorhynchus; species Lagenorhynchus albirostris. The sequence goes on along the minus strand of NC_083096.1, from coordinate 162,581,176 downwards.
TAAAAATATGTCTAAAATGGTATAAAAAATTTCATAATAGTGGTTTATAACAGACTGAGGAAGTGTGATTATGACTTCAGAGACAGGAGACTGCAGCCCAGAGAGGTTAAGCAAATGCAGCACCCGTGAGAAGTTGTAGAACTGAGCTTCAAGCCCAAGGTCAGCCTGACGCCAAAGTCCCCATGCGTCTGGGTCCATCCTTCTCTGGTCAGCCCCTCCTCTCTGCTCTCCTCTTCCCCCTCACCTACCTGGCTGTGCTGTTTGTCCATGGTTCCTCCATCTCACGTTCTCACCTCTGCCTGGGCACCTGCCGGCCCTCCCTTCCCTCTGGCCTCCTGGATCCCATCCACCCATCAGGATGTGGCCCCTTCTCAAACCCTCCCCAGTTCTTAGGCTCACAGTGGCCTGTGGCACTTGTCTTCCCCCTCTCCAGCAGCTCACCTAACCTCTCTGCTTTTTTTGGCAGCTTTCCTGGTAGTTTTGAGGGACACCGTAGCTCTGGAAGAGGAGGATCAATCTGCTTTAGAGCCAGATAGACCTGGGTTCAAGTTCTGCCCTGGAATTTTCTGAGCTGGATGACCTCAGTGAGTAACTGAGCTGCACTGAGTGACAAGCCTATGGAAGGAAAGCGGTACCCGAGAGCAGTGAACTCCAGGTAGGGACGGAGTCAGGCACAGGCTCCTGAGAGGCAATTCTAGCATCAGATGGAAATAGGTGGGATGGGCAACACGGGGTGGCGTGTAGAAGCACAGACTTGCCAGGCAGCGGAAGCTTAGGCATTTAAAGTGGGGGGTTTGGAAAACAGACTTCCTGACTTTGAATGCCAGCAAATCCATTTACCTCTGGGTGACTGGGGGTCAGTTACTTTACCTTTCTGAGCTTCAGTTTCATCATCTGTAAATGGAGATGACCATTCGCCATAGTGAATATACGGGCATTTAGAGCAGTAACAGAACTCAACATGTGTTAGCTGCTGGGTGCAATCAGAGTCCCAGGCTCAAATTGAGGCTCTGTCCCTTCATGGCTCTGCATTGTTGGGTAAATAACTCAACCCTCCTGAAACTGTACTTCACAGGGCTGCTGGGGGAGGGGTGAAGTCCCATGTGTGAAGTACCTCACCCAGGGCTCAGTCCAGGTGCGGAACTGAAACAAGACATCAGGACCCACCCAGACAGATCCCACCAGCCTCCCAGGGCCTGAGAAGCAGGCATTTGCTTGTAAGAGAGATGGTTGCTTTTTCCAGAAAGGAGATGGATGAAGGAAAAAGAAATCACAATCCTCCCTCCCAACTTTGTAAACATCATTGATTTGAGGCGGGAGTCACTTCAGGGCTGCAGATGCACTGACTGATTGGGCCTCTCAGTGTGATCTGGGCTGCACGTGCCATCAGTTCTGAATCTGCCCTTCTGGAAGGTCTGAGATGAGAAGCGTGGCTGGCGAGTGAGAGGCGTGAGGATCAAGCTGCAGCATGAAGACTTTAAGCCAGACACCAGCAGGGACATCCTTTCTGCTGCAATTTATCAATTGCTATATTTAAGCACTCCAGGAATCTAGAAACTGTCCTTGTCCTAATAATAACTAGGATTTACTGAGAGCTCATGATGGGCCGGGCCTGGATCTAAGTACCTTCACCCATTGGCTCCTGGGATTCTTGCAATAGCCCTATGAGATAGATGATTTTATTATCATTCCCATTTTACAGATAAGGAAACTACAGCTCAGAGGATAAGACTGGGTCAAGATCACAGCTAAAAACTGACAGAGCCAAGATTTAAACCCAGACCTGGTTCCAGAGGCTCTCTAGGCCTGGCTCTCCTAACCACCATATTGCACTCCCTTTCTTACTCTTCTTATTCATTCATCCATCCATCCATTCATCCATCCATTCATCCATTCATTCATCTTCTACCCATCCACTCATCCATCCATCCATTCATTCATTTATCCATTCATCTATTCATTCCTTGGCCATTACAGACCCCTGCTTGGTGCCAGGCCTTGTCACTCCAGGTGCACAGAGAAGAAGGAAGCCCAGGCCCTGCCACGTGTCTATGGCACCTGGCCAGGTGAGCTACACTTACCATGTGGTACCTGTTGGATGTTTCTCCTCCTCTCTCTTCCCTTGGTCTATGTTCCTGAGGCAACTCAGAGAGGTCTCCCCAGGGCCCATGCCCCTGTCTCCCAAATCTTTCCTCCTTCACTAGTTCCACAACACCCACTGCCATGTACACAGGAGGCTCTCAACCACTCCTGCAGAGGCTGGGGTATGCCTGGGGAATGGTGCACATCCATGCTACAGCCACAGCTTCCAGGGGACAGCAACATCCCCATCTCACCCACTTTCCAGGGAGGTTTTGAAAATCTAAGGAGACACAAGCCCATGTGAGCACTTTGTAAACTGTGCAGTGTGGGCATCCACCCCTCTGGCCCCTGCCGAGTAAAGTCTTGGAATTTTTTTCTCATCCTTCACTATTCTTAAAGCTGCTCCCAATGGAGGCCAGATCCACAGAAAATCCATTTGGTGCTTCTGCTGCTTAGTTGGTCCCTGTGGAGCAGGGAACGGGAGGAGGGGTGGCCCACAGCGGGATGTCACAGAGAGAGTTACCTCATCACCTCATCATCCAGTTCTCTGAGCCACAAACCTCCTGGCTCTGCAGGGATCATTTGCTTCAAATACAACAGTGATTGCAATATCTGTCATACCTGCCCCATAGGGCAACTGCCCAGTGAGACCTCAATTCACAGATATACCCTCTTGAAATTGGGCTGTGGTTCACTGGGCAGCTCGGGACTTCCTTGTAGAAGGGGAAGGAGGAACTGCGGTACAATGGTTAGCACTGAGTGCTCTGTATACTAATCATAAGTCTAAATCTTGGGACTCACATCTCAACCATGTCTAAGCCTCATGTGGTAGACTCAGTGAAAGCCCCCCAAAGATGTCCCTGTCCTAATCTCCAGAACCTGTGAACATGTTACCTCACATGGGAAAAGGGACTTTGCAGGAATAATTAAGTTAAGGATCTTGAGATGGGGAGATTATCTTGGATTATCCAAGTGGATCCAGTGTAAGCATGATGGGCCTTGTAAGAGGAAAGCAGGAAGGTCAGAGTAAGGGAACACGATGTAAGCAGGGGTAGAGAAGGACATATGATGATATAAGCAGAGGACAAGGTCAGTGATTTGAAGAGGCTATGATGCTTGCTTTGAAGATTAAGGAAAGGTCGATGAGTCAAGGAGTGTGGGCAGCCTCTAGAAGCAGAAAAGGCAAGGGAATGGATGCTCCCCTAGAGCCTCCAGAAAGAATCAGCCCTGCTGACACCTTGACTTTAGCTCAGAGAGACTGAGTCTGGACTTCTATCTTCCAGAAGTGTAAGAGAAAAAATCTGTACTGTTTTAAACCACCAGATTTGTGATAATTTGTTACAGCAGCAATAGGAAACCAATGCTCTTCATTTTCATCTGTTAAATGGGGGTTATGACATATACTCTAATAACTGTGATCTAACTGTGTGTAAAGGTGTCAAAATGGCAGAGTGAGGAGTTATCCTGAGAACAGCTCTGGAGTCTGACTTCCAGGAGTCATCTGGGCTCTACCTTTTATGAGACACAGGACCTAGGCAAGTTGTGTCACCTTCTACATTGCCTTTAGGAACCACTTGTCTGTTCTAGAGGGGATGAAGTCGTCTCTCACCTCTGCCCTGGGTACCTGGAGCAGCACTCTAGCCTCCACCAACCCCCTCGTTCACTGTCACTCAATCTCCAAGCCTCGGCTTGAACACCACCTCCACTGGGAAGCCATCTGGACCCTCCAAGACATGGCCAATTGCCCCTCTGTGCTCTGGAAACAAACATCTGGGAACAAATATCTGGGGCACCCTCTCATAGCTCTTATCAGCTGCAAAATATATCAGTAAAGAATTATCCAGACCCTGCTTGGGACCAGGCCTGGTGATGGTCTGAATGAAGCAGACCCTGACCCTATGGAACACCTGCTCTAGTCTGCTGTAATCGCCTCCTGTCAAGTCCGCTTTCTCTCTAGCCTCTTTTCTTAGCGGCTGGGGGTACGAGGCTGGAGGTCATCAGACTCCTGGGGATATAGCACTGAGCCCAGCACAGAGAAGGAACATCACGGTTGAATGAAGAAAGTTTGGTCTGACCACTTCCTGGGACTTTCACCCTATTGGAACATTCTAAATATAAACAACTTTAGAAATGACCTAAGAGGAATTGAGACCCAGGGAGGGAAAGTGACTTTCCCAAGGCCAGGCAGAACTGGCATTCAGCGAGTAGCCTGGTAGTGGACTGAATAGTGGCCCCCAAAAGACGTGTCTACTTGGAACCTCAGAATAAGAGTCTCTGTAGATGTAATTAAGATAAGGATCTCAAGATGAGATCAGCCTCGATTAAGGTGGGCCTGAAATCCAATGACAAGTATCCTTATAAGAGACAGAAAAGGAAACACACAGAGATGAAGTCCATGTGAAGAAAGAAGCAGAGATGAGAGTGATGCAGCCACAAGGCAAAGAATGACCAGGACGGCCGGCAGCCCCAGAAGCTGGGAGAGAAGCACGGAACGGACTCTCCCTCGGAGCCTCCAGAAGGGACCAACCTTGCCAATGCCTTGATTTCAGAACTTTAGCCTCCGGAACTGTGACAGAATAAGTGTCTGTTGTTTTAAGCCACGTGCTTTGTATAATTTCTTACCCAGCTCAGGGAAATGAATCCAAGCCTCTTCAGACTCCTCTTCACCTCCCTCCTACAGCACCACATCTGAGCCTTAGAACAACTGCAAGTTTGTCAGATCGTGAAGACAATTTATATTCCTCTAAAAGATAATGACTGCAGAAGATACCCTGATGTTTATAAATGTGTTAGAACCATGTTATCAGCACATAAAGTGCAAAAAAGTGTGAAGAGGGGAAGAAGGTTTCAGCCTGTCAGGCAGTGACTGACCCATCCTGCATGTGCCCATGATGGGAAAATGATATGGATTTTGTAAAGGAGAAAGAAATACAATTTGTTGAGATTCTACTGTGTGTCTGACGCAGGGATGGGCAAATTATAAATTCATTTTATTTAATCAAACCATATGGAGCAGGAATTACTATCCCTAAGCCCAGCTCTGTGCCTACTCTACAAATACCTGCTGCAGAATGAACCCCCATTTCACAGATGAGGAAACTGAGCTTCCGAGTGGTTAGGTGGCTCAACGGAGGCCTATTGTCAAAGCACCTCTGACTCCCAGGTCAGACAGCCAAGGCCTCATCCTGGCTCTGCGCATCACTGCAGAGTGGCCTGGGTAAGCCAGCATATTGTTCTGTGTCTCCGTCTCCCCATCTGTACACAGAGACAATAACATCTGCCTGCAGAGTTGCTTTAGGGTTAAATGCAATGACATGTGTTGAACTTCCAACACTGTTCTGGCTCAAAGAAGGGCTCCACGGGTGATGGGGAGATTGTTAGTCTCCAGGTAGAGCCATAACTTTTTAAATTTTTTATTGGGGTACAGTTGATTTACAATGTTGTATTAGTTTCAGGTGTACAGCAAAGTGAATCAGTTATACATATATCCACTCTTTTTTAGATTCTTCTCCCATATAGGCCATTACAGGGAATTGAGTAGAGTTCCCTGTGCTATACAGGAGGTCCTTATTCGTTACCTATTTTATATATAGTAGTATGTATGTGTCAATCCCAATCTTCCAATTTCTCCCTCCCCCCCTTAACCCCCAGTAACCATAAGTTTATTTTCTACATCTGTAACTCTTTCTGTTTCATAGATAAGTTCATGTGTAGCCTTTTATTAGATTCCACATATAAGCGATATCATATGATATTTGTCTTTCTCTGTCTGACTTACTTCACTCAGTACGACAATTTTCACTCAGTATGACAATCTCTATCTTCACTCAGTGTGACAATCTCTAGGGCCAGGACTGTCTGAGGCTGAGCTGGGTCTCTCTAGCACAAATTAGACACATGCATCCCGCCCCAGATGCTTGAGCCACGGCTGCGTCACGGGCGCCTGAGGGTTTGCTCTCCCCAGTTGCTTCCTACCTGCCTTAACATTGAGTATCCAACCTTGACACACAGTCCTGCCCCAGGAGGGTCCTTACAGTCATTTCCAAGCTCCTCCACTTGGGCTTTAAGATCCAGGTGAAGTGTCAGAGGCAAATAAGGCTGCTGTAGAGAGTGGAGCCTTTGACAATTACCAATAGAAGAATCACAGCACAGACTCTCTAGTCTTTTGGTGCAAAAATCCTTGACTTCTTCTGAAAATAGCTATTCCTTTGCTGAGAAATAGCTTCTTTCTTGTTAGTGGGCCTTGGTAAATATTACAGATGGCCCCTGACTTAATGATGGTCTGACTTCCAATTTTTTGACTTTACAGTAGTGCAAAAGTGATATGCATTCAGTAGAAACCATACATCAAATTTAAAATTTTGACCTTTTCCAGGCTAGCGGTATGCTGTAAGATACTCTCTCGTGATGCTGGGCAGTGGCAATGAGCTGCAGCTCCCAGTCAGCCACACAATCACGAGGGTAAACAGTCGACACAACTATTCTGTACCCATAGAACCACTCTGTTTTTCACTTTCAGTAGAGTATTTAATAAATTGCATGAGATATTCAACACTTCACTCTAAAACAGACTTTGTGTTAGATGATTTTGCCCAGTTAATGTAAATGCAGGCTAATGTCAGTGTTCTGAGCATGTTTAAGGTAGGTTAGGCTAAGCTATGATGTTCAGTAGGTTGGGTGTATTACCTGCATTTGCAACTTATAATATTTTCAACTTATGATGGATTTCTTGGGCCATAACCGCATTGTAAATCAAGGAAGATCTGTAATGTCTAAACATGGTACATCAGGTGACCAAGTGACCTGAGCTTCTCATCATGGACTGGATATTGCCTGGGCCACCTAGCCAGCACATCAAGTGTGTGCAGCGGCAATTTAATATGGAGGGGAGATGGTATATAATAGACTGGGCGGGTCCAGGTAAGTTGCATGAGCAGGTAGCTCAAACTCCTTGGACATTGCCTCCCTGCCTGTGGCTTCATGGGGAGTTTCTTATGACCCGTTTATTGAAGAAGAGCAAACTTCTTGTTGAAGAACAAACTTGAGCCTGGTTTATGGATGAATCTGCATGTTGCCATCAAACAGTGGATAGCTATGGATTATAGCCCTACTCAGGAGAGATCTTGAAAGAAAGTGAAGAAAAATCTTCCAGTTTGGCAGAACTCTGAGTGTGACATGTCAGAATTCTGAGGTTGTCCCTGTCTTCCAGGCCTGGAATAAGAAACTACACTAATTCATGGGTTTGGCTGGATGATCAGTGAATTAAAAGGAAAAGGATGGAAGATTTGTGACAAGGAAGTCTGAGAACAAGGTTCATGAATTTCTCAGAATTATGGCTATGGTTTCAGTTGAGAGAAAACATCTTGGTCCTAGAATTCAAGTATTCTAAAACTCAGATGCCCTTCCCACACCTGGCATCTTTAGGTGTGGATTCTAGCCCTGCCCCTCAGACTGTCCTGGCTCAGGTAGAAGGAGGGGCTGACATGGACTTGACCCTGCCAGGCTTTGAGCTGGACTGAGCTGTTTCCTGAGTGTGACCAGAGCTGGGAGTGGGGAACCTGTTGTTCTAGATGCCACTAGGAGCTTGTAACAAGCACAAACTGGGCCATGGGGCCCACTTGTCTCCTGGTTGCCTGCCTGCTGGTGAGCCAGACGTGAAGGGTGGGTGTGCTTCATCTCAGAATTTTGGAGAGCATCACGTATTTGGAGAGTTCAGCCAAGCTGAGCCCTTGGAAACTGGCTTCAGTGGCTGCCCCTTCCTCCCCACTCACTCCAACAGTCTTTCCCTCTTTTCCCTCCTCTCCTTCCCGCTTTCTCTTGCTCCTCTCACTATTAGTCTTGGTTATTTTTCCTCCCTCTTCCTCTTTTTTATCTTCTCTGCTCCCCTTGCCCCTCTACTGTCTCCTCCGCCCTCTCTCCTCCCATCCCCTCCACCCTCTTCCCCTTCTATCCAGGACACCCTCCCCCTCTTCCATATTCCCCTCCCCCCTCCTCCAGCCCCTTCCCTCTGTTTCCACCTCCTCTTGTCCCTTTTCTCTCCTCCCTTTCCTGCTCACCCCTTCTCTCCCAGTCACTTCTCCTTTTCCTCTGCCACCTCCTTCTTTTCAGTTAACTCTCCTCTTCTCACTGCCCCCTTTCTTCTTTCGCCCCTTCATCCTCTCTTTCCCCTTTCTAGTCTCCCCAGGGATTCCCTCTGGCCACCATGGGGAGGGCCGAGCCCCTCTCTAGTCTGCCAGGCCTCTTGCATTGCACTGAAGTCTCACTGCTAAAGATCCACAACCACTGGCTTGCCGCCAGTAAAAATAACACTCCCTCTCTCCCTTCTATTCAGCTACTGCCTTCAGCTGTTTTGACTGAGCCTGCGCAAATCACTTTGTTTCTCAGCAGAACAACACTACCTAATGACATCCATCAATCAAACAGTGTCTGTCCCAGCAGATACGTGCATCTTTGGCCCTGCATCCCAGCATCTGCTGTATCCTGAGGAAGGAGGGAGCCAGGCACTGGAACACCCACCAAGGCTTCTCCTGCAGGGGACAGGTGTGTCCTAGACCCACAGGGTATTTGATGAGAGGGCACGCTGAGCCTCACACCGCTGGCCCAGCCCGTCTTCCCCACATCATAGGAGATCATGCTGAGGTTCAAGGGGAGGGCACAGGCTGTGAGTCTGCAGATCTAGGTTCAAATTCTTCCTCCATCCTATTTGCTGTGCATCCTTCACTAGTCTCTCTAACCCTTACTTTCCTTGTCTGTAAAATGGGGAAAATACTACCTGACTTGTGGGGCAGTGTGAGGGCAAAATGAGTTGATATAGGAAAATCACTGTGGGTAGTCCTAGCCACTTGGCATATGCTCAATAAATGTTGCTTTTCTTACTCCCCTTCCACATTGCCTAAACTCTCAATGCAAACTATATTCAAACCTAACTTCTGACAGAACGTGCTCACCATCATGCATTTTCTGGATTGTATGTCGTGCTCTTCCTCCTATACCTGGAGAACTCTCAGTTATCCTTCAAAACCCTCCCTCAAGTGTCACAGCTCCCGTGAAGCCTTCTCTAACCATCCCACCTTCTCTGGTGGAATTAGTCTTTCCTTTCCCACTGTTACCACCCTCGTCAAGACTCTTTGGTGTCCAGAGACTGCTCCAATGAAGGAGTATTTAATAATGTTTGCTGCTGCACCATTGGACCTCACGGGTACCAGGCATGGGAAGCCAAAGGGATCAAGACAGCATCTCCCTCCTTCTCCTCTCCAAGCATTCATATATGCCCTTTCTCTACTTCTCCAAACAGATTTTCTATGATGACTTTCTATTTTGCATGCAGGTGAAAATTCAACCTAACTACACATGACCTTTGGGTGTGACTAAGATGAAATATAGCTGTGAAGATGACAAGGGTTCTACCCCTGGGCCAGTCAGTTATGATCAAAGGGGAGCCATCATGTAAGCAGTAAACAATGCCACACCTTCAGCAAAGTAAGAGTGCAGAGAGTGTGCAGAAATGTGGCATATGCACATACTGTGCCGCATCCCCCGTACTTCCCAGGGATCTCGGAGCATGCTGCTCTCAGAGCCCTCAGCACGTAGCATGAGGCTCGCATTCTTTGTTTGTCTGCCTTCCCACCAGAGAGTGAGATCCTCTTTAAAGCCCCAGCTTGCAAAACAAGCTGGGACAGAGCAGATGTCAAAATAATTTCCATGGAATCGCTGCAGGAACAGAGACAATGGAAAAAAGCAAAGGTTATTGTTGTGATGCTGCCCTTGATTAGAATTTGCTACAAGCCCCTTATTCTTATAATTTGGAGAGGACTGTCACTCTGGACAGTGTCAGGGACAGAGGTGGCAACCTCATTGTCCCCTCCTCCCATCTAAGATTGGATTCATCTAGGTCTCTGTGCACTCAGCCCATCACCAATCCATTCCCTTTCTATTGTCCATCTCACCCATATTCAAAATTTTTCTCTTATCCATCCCTCTTACCAGCTATGCACCCATTCATCTATCCATCCATTTTATTTCCCGTGCGCTTATTCCTAACAGAATCCAATTCCCCCACAAGGCATCTGCAGCCTCCCTGGAGAACATCTCAGATGCTTCCTGACAGGACAAGTCAGCTTTCCAGATCTAGCCAGTAGAAGTCACCATTTACTTCCAGTTTTCTTACCCATCACTATACACACACACACACACACACACACACACACACACACATACACACACACACACACACACACATCTGCAGGGATAACTGCTTCTACTGGGCACTGCAAGTTTGTCAAGCTCCTTTTGAGCACCACAGCTGCCTCTTCTTCATCCCATCGCATCCTGCCCTGTGCTGGAGCCCCTGGGGAGCCAGAGCCACACAGCATTTCATGGCAATGCGGGGTCTCAAATCAATTATGTTTGTGGTTGTGGTTGCAGGTGTTTTGTGGAAACACCTTTGCAGGTAACAAATATTAGGACCAGATGCAGAGATGAGGTGAGGTGAGAAGCAAGAATATCCTGAGGGTCTGGGGCATAATAGGCACTCAATAAATACCAGCTAAATGAAGGCATGAGTGGGGAGCTTAGGTCCTATGAGACCCCAGAAGTCGCTTTATGTGGGTGCTTCGGGCTGATTCATCCACACTGGTATTTTCTGAAGGGCATTTTCTAGGCAGTTGTTCTGTCCTTGCTCTCCCTTGACCTGGGGAGAGATAGGGAGTCAGGGGCATCTATTTTCATACCTCAGAAAGCTGTGTGGGGAACAGGAAAGCAGCCGCAGGCTGCCAGCACCTAGAGTGTCAGGCAGCCTGATTGGGGGTGGTGGGGCGGACAACGATGGCTGCCACCTCTGTCCCTGACACTGCGCAGAAAATGCCAGTTAGCAGCACCATGGGCAGCATCCTCAGCTATAGTCACTCAACCCCATACGTCTGAATCCACAGAGGAAACAGCACAGGGTGAGCCAATGTCAGTTCCAGTGTTATACATATGTACTGCCATATATATGCATATATAAATATGTATAGGTACACATATACACATACATACTCAGAAACACTTATACATATACATACACATACACATATGTACTGCCATATATATGCATATGTAAATATGTACACATACATACTCAGAAACAGATACATACACACAGATAAATATACTTACACATATATATACACACATATACATATGTACTGCCATATATATGCATATATAAATATGTATATGTACACATATACACATACATACTCAGAAACAGATACATACACACAGATACATACACACAGATGAGTATACTTACACATATATACACACATATACATATGTACTGCTATATATATGCATATATATACATATGCATACACAGAAACATACATGCAAAAAGATACTATACACATGTAGTTATATATACATACATATATACACATGCACAGAGATACATATAGATACACATATATACATATGTACTGTTGTATAAACATACATGTAAACATACACATATACATGCACGCAAATATAAATATTTGATCTTGGTCAGTCACTCAGCAACAGAAATTCCCAACATAATCCCCATTGTAGAGAGGAGAAAACCAAGGCTCAGGGAGGCACGCAGCCAACCCAGAGTCCCACTGCAGGTTGTGCCAGAGTCAAGTCTCAAGCCCACAAGCCTCTGACCTGTAACCACCTCACTTCAGTGCCTCTAAACTACAGACCCACTCTCACTCCCAACATGACACAGATCTGTCTGCATCATGCTTGTCCTCTGCCTCCCCCATCAGCCTGTGAGCCCCTGAGGGCGGACTCCCTATTTGTGTTTCCATGTACCCCCAGCTCAGGGACTAGCGATGAATAAAGGAGAAGGGGGATGGCTCCAGCTCCTGGCTCATCGATGCTTGTCCATGGCTTCAGCAGTTCCCAGAGATGTTGCTGTGAGAAGAGCTGTAGGAGAAATTGAGGCAGGCAAAGAGCTCCCATGAGCCCAGCACCCACGGCTCTAGTGGATTCACCGAGGCCATCTCCCGGTGAGCTGGGCTGTGCGCGGCTGACTATACCCACCAGACTGCTCAGAGGTCTCCGTTCTCCCACGCGGTGCACAGTGGCGCCCACAAGCCTGCATCAAAATGCCTCTAAAGACCCAGCAAAGGGCACGGTTGACACATCAGCTGTGCCATCAAATATCACTATTAGGTCTTTAATGAGGAGCCTGGGGAGTGTCCTGTGGACTGTGGGCCTGGGACCCAGATCACAGTGATTATGAATCACTGATCCCCTTCAAAGGTGCTCGAGCTCTCCCAGACATCACCATAAGAGATCAGAGCCTCTCCCAGATTCTTTCTAAATCAAGGGGTTCATATCCTTTGGGAGGAAAACAAATCAGGGTGAGCTGAGGCTGCAGGGGGCCCCAGCACACAACCAACAGGAGCGTTTGCATGGATGAGGCCATCCACCCCTTCTGGTCAATAAACACCCCAGCGTTTGCATGGATGAGGCCATCCACCCCTTCTGGTCAATAAACACCCCAGGTCAATAAACACCCCAGGCCATCCACCCCTTCTGGTCAATAAACACCCAGCAGTATTTTACCTGCCCTCTGATAGTCAAACCCATGTACACGGCTAGAAACAGCCTTTGCCAGCTGTGACAAGGCCCACCGGGGGTTGGGGAGGATGTGTGCACATACACCTGGAGACGGCATTTCTGGGCGGCCTGGGGGGCCAGCGGAGCCCAGGAACTGACCCCGATGGGCCTGGGTTTGAATCCGGCTCTGCCATCTCCAGGCAGGTGGCCCTAGGGAGTCTTGTCGTCTCTCTGAGCCTCAGTTTCCACACCCAGGTGGGTGTGGGTGGGGCTGGAGGGGCCAGGACAGGAGCTGACTTTGCAGGACCTTGAAAGCCGAGCTCAAGGTTGGGGTCTTTGATTTAGGGACAGGGGGGCCTCTGGGGTGCTTTAAGCAGCTGGGGGACAGGAGGTTTGCATTTCATATGGATCACCCAGGATCTTTACCTCAGCCCCCCTGTGGGTTGTGAGGACAAAATGGTAAAATGGCTGAAAAGCTTAGACCAGTGATGTTTCAGCAGCATTCCAGGAAATGGCGGCCAATGTCCTGGGGTGGAGGTGGGCGGACGGACGCCCTGCACACTCTGCCTGTCAGGGGAGCAGCCCCTCCCAGGTGCAGGTGCTGTCCCCGGCCCCTTATCCACACCTCCTCACTGCATCCTCAGAGCCTCAGCAAGGTGGAGAGTGTTACCACCCCATCTCACAGAAGGAGAGACTAAGGCTTGGGGGATAATCAACCCTAGAATGGGAGGGACCTTAGGGAACTATCCTCCAGGCCCACATCCATTTCACAGAGGGGAAAACTGAGGTCTGGAGAAAGGCAGTGGATTGCCCATGTTGAACTCTCCATTACACTTAATGAGATCCAAGCCACCCTCAGAGGCTAGAGACACAGAAATGAATTAGACACGGCCCCTGCCCTGAAGCTCCTGGTTATGGGGGAGGGGTTCTAACATAAATTATATTCTGATACTTACATGAAGTGAGCAAGAAGGGAAGTGTGTGGAAGATGCAGACACAATGTAGAGGAGGAAGGAGTGAACTCTGTAGGTTGGAGTGATCAGGAAAGGCTTCTGGGAGGAGGTGGCAGTGATAGAAAGGAGGTGGGATCTCCTTCCTGCCACCCAGGGCTCTTTCTGCTTTTCTCCAACCACTTCTTAAGCATGGCAGGGCGAGCAGGTATGAGAACATTTTCTGTGACAAGTTACCAAAATCCAGTTCAAAAGTCACCTGAGCACAGGGGTCCAGGATTGGCCAAGTAGCTTTGTTTATAATTGGGAAAATGAGAAACAAGTTAAAAATCCACAGACAGGAGATGGTTAAAGAAATTATGGAGCATCTGTGCAATGCAATCCAGTCATCTATTAAAAAAGATATGGTGGGAGGGCGTGATAAACTCAGTGGTACTTTTTCCTGAATGAAAGGGTCAGGTTTGTCTAACTGGGCTGCAGGAAGGGAGCAAATGCTGTCCCTGTCCCCATTCTCTGCTGTGTCCCCCTAATCCCACCCCACTATCCCCTCCTTCCCCTGGGTCCTGGGCTTTGCCACATGGATGTTAGAGGGACACATCTCTCAGCCTTCTCCCTACCCCACTGAAGGCAATGGCATTCACTCATTCACTCATTCATTTGTTCACTCTCTCATTTGTTCATTGGTTGAGCCTCTACGATGTGACAGGCATCGTGCTAGATAGAAGACAGGCAGTGAGGAAGCATACAGCCCCTGCCCTCATGTTGCTTGCAGTTAAGTGGGGGATACCAGCTTTAAACAAAGTTTCATAAATAAATGTGAAATTAAGAGCACCTCAGGCAGCAAGGGAGCATGTGCAAAGGTCCTGGGGAAGCCAAAGCAGGGCAAGGACAGAAAGCTGGAAAACATCCAGAGGAACTGGAGCACAGACAGCAAGTGAGAGGCTGGATGTGGCTGGGAGTAGGAGGCAGGGCAGGAGCTTCGGGCTTTCTCTAGGACTGTGGCCCTTATCTCAGGAGTAGCCAGGAGCCAAGGGGAATTCTAACTGGTCCAAATGTGGTTAGATGTGCACCTCGAACAAATCACATGGGCACTGGTTCCCCCAAATCCCAATTATCCGCCCCTAGGTTGAGTCTTGCCCCAAAATAGCTGGGGATGCAACAGGGTTAATTAACCAAGTCCCTCTGCTGCTGGGCTGCAGGATGTTGGGGTGACAGATGATGAATGAATGTGGTAATTAACTCTTAGCTACATCAGGTGAAAAGCGTCACGAAGGACAGTTAAGCAGAGTAAGGGGCACAGAGTGCTCAGGAAAGCCCCCCATCACCACCTCAGGCAAGGCAGTGTCTGAGCAGAAACCTGGACGGCATGAGGAGTGAGCCATGTGGACGGGTGAGAGAACATTCCAGGTGGAGGAAGCAGCAGGTGCAAAGGCCCAAGGTAGGAAAGTGCCCAGCTACTTCAGACCCGTCCAGGACCCCGAGGCTGGTGCAGCAGGAGGTGGTGGGGCATGAGTGAGGGGAGGTGGGTGGGTAGAGCCTAGGGGGCCTTGTAAGGACTGTGACTGCTACTCTGAGTGCCATGAGGAGCCCTTGGAGGGCTTTCTGAAAAGGAAGGACACTTCCTGACTTTGGTTTTCAGGAGATTTCTTAAGCTGTTGAGTGGAGAACAGTGCAGGGGTCGGGGAAATAGGGAGTGGCCGGGAGGCTGTCCCCACAGTCCAGATGAGAGCTGAGGCTGCCCTTGGTTTATCCAATTCTCCCTGTTTTATAACTTGCTTTTTCCACCTGACCTGCATCAGGGTCCTCTTCTAGGTCAACACACAAAACTTTTCCCCATCCTTTTCAGCGGCTGCCCACCCTGCACTGTACGAAAGTGCTGTGATTTCTTTACCATCTCTTGTCTGTGAGTATTTTGGGGGTTTTTTTGCTTTTTTTTTTTTTGGCCACACTGCACAGCATGTGGGATCTTAGTTCCCTGATCAGGGATCGAGAATCCATACCCCCTGCAGTGGAAGCATGGAGTCTTAACCACTGAACCGCCAGGTTAAGTCCTTGTCTGTGAGTATTTAAGTTGTTTCTGTTTTTCACAATTATAAACAGGGCCGCAGTAGCTGATCCTGGGCACCTGTTCTTCAGTGGCTTTCGAGTTGGATTTTGGTGACCTCTCACAGAAGGTGCCCTGAGCCACACAGGGAATGCTTTCTTTCATCCCTGGGGAAGTCTTTGCTTGCCTTCCTTGCTGTTCCTCCCTTCCAACCATCGCCCCAGCCCTCAAGGGCAGGGGCCAGGGCTTGTTCAGTCCTGTGCTATGTCCTGGGGAAGCAGAACAGCACCCGGCAGAGTGGAAAAAAATACCCCTTGATTAAACGCTAGTCCTGGTGCCCTACGAGCAGCCACACGCTGGCAGTATGGGGCAGAGGCAAGCACAGCCAAGTGAGACCCACCTTGGTGGGGAGTCCTACCTCAGCCACACTTGCTGTGCCGCCTTGGGCAGGTTGCTTTACTTCTCTGAGCCTTACGTTCCCAATTATTAAATAAGGAGTAAAATCCCCCCAAACAAAACTGAATGAAATGGAACAGGATAGACAAAGCCTGGGTGTGATGCCTGGCACATACCCAAGGGTCCATAAATGGGTTTTCCCTCTGCTTCCCTGGCCCCTCTAAGGTCACTGTCACTGGTTCCAGCTGGTGAGCATCCTGTGGGCACCATCAGGATGTCACTGATACATGGATGGATGATACGGGCAGTCAGCCGTCCCGGTTCTGTGTGGCCCCATCCCTCTGAGCCCACTGTCTGCCCAGGCTGTGATCCGAGCCTCTGGCTGAAGTACAGCTGGGTGATCCTCCGCTGGCTCCCAACGCCCAGGTGTCTCCTGAGGCCTCTGGGGGCAGAAGTTGGGGCTGGGACCCTGCCCCACCCAGGACCCAGATCCCAGGGAGGGGCAAGAGTCGGCCTCAGCTGCAGGGGAGGAGGGTCAGGCCAGGAGCAAGAAGGGCTTCCTCTCCCAGTCTGCACAGGGAACTGGGCATTCCCACTGTCACCGGGGATCCGGAGAAGGGAACAGGGTGGTGAGGGACCTAGGAGCCAGTCACGAGGGGCATATTGGAGGAACTGTGGGAAGCAGGGGTGCTGAGGAAGGACTTCTAGGAGCTGCCCCGGGTAGGCCCCTGGGACCTGCTGGGATGCAGGGAGGACTCAGAGTAGATCACTGCGTCAAGATTCTCTGGAACTTTCAAATCGTCTCCCTGTCCATGCTCTGCTCAGCAGGCCCATGACCTCAGGTAGGGCAGGTCCTCTACTCCTGGAGAATGCTCAGAGAGTGTCTGAATCTCTCATCCCAAGAAGAAGAGGGATCCTACAGTCTCCACGGAGCCTGCGTCTCCCTCTCTTTCTCTCCCCCCACCCCTGGCTCGCTCTCTCTGTCTACCCCCCAGTCTTGGCACCTCATCTCTGCCTCACCCTGGCCTACCACCTCCACCCCCTCCTTTCCTGCCCATATTTCTTTCCATGCCGGGTGTTTATTTTCAGAACGTCAGAATCCTTCCCAAGCCTCTGACATTTACTCTTTGGAATTAGAAAAGTTTCCATTTCTCTTTCCCAGAGTGAGGCTGGTGGATGAAATTTCCTCAGGAATCTCTCCTGCCCTTCTGGAGGCAGAGCTGGCTTATGTCAGCCCAGCACTGATTGTGTCAACCAGCAATTATTAGGCACCCACTGTGCACCAAGCCCTTCTCGTGAACTATCACACGCAATCCATTTAAGAAGCCTGTGGGGTTGGTGTTACCATATGCACCTGCAGGATGAATGAACCAAAGCTTAGAGCAGTTAAATAACAAGTCTAAGGTCACACAGCAAGTGAGAGAGGGGGTGGCAATGAAACCACATCTATGTGGCCCCGGCGTCCATTTCCATCCTCTGTGCTCTGTCTCCAAGGCCCATGGGTGCTGATGCACTGAAGGATGTGCAGCATTTGGGTGAACCAAGAGTTTAGGGGACATGACATCTAGTCAGAGAGAGGCAATAGCAAAAACAAAACATCTGAGTGGTCAGTCAAGGGTGGGGCAGTCACAGGTGGGGAGAGACTAAGCCCAGAAGGAAAATGTGCTATTTAGACAAATTCCCTCTCCCAAAAAAGTTAACCTAAGCAATCACAAGAATGTGCGTATTACTGAGAACTTATCACATACCAGGCACTGTTCTCAGTATTTTACGTGCACAAACTTATTCATCTCCAGGTGGACACTATTAAAATCCTCATTTTATAGAAGAGGAAACTGAGGTTCAAAGAGGTTAAATAACTAACCCAGTAGGTGGCAGAGCCAGATTGGGATGGCCGCAGCCTGGCTCCAGAGTTCCTGCACCACCCCACCCTCCTGCACAACTTCCACAGGTGGATCATGGACAACATCACATGTTGGCTTCACAGTTTCCTTCAGTAGGAAATGAGGAGCTCTTGAATGTTGCTAAGCAGGGACATGCCATGGTCAGAGCTGTGCCTGAGAAAAGCAACATCTTAATAATAACAGGTCTTCCAACTCATGAACACAGTATATCTCTCCATCTACCTAGGTTGTATTAAATTTCTCTCAGAAATGTTTTATAAATTTCAGTGTACAGGTCTTGTACATTTTTGTCAAATTTATCCCTAATGATTTTATATTTTATACTATTGTAAATGGTATTGATTTTTTATTTTAATTTACAATTTGTTATTGCCAATATATAGAAATGTAATTTTTTGTATATTAATTTTATATCCTGTAACCTGGCTAAATTCACTTTTCAGTTAGATTTTTTGTAGATTCCATAGAATGTTCTGTGTAGATGATTGTGTCATCTGTGGATAATGACAGGTTTACTTCTTTCTTTACAATATGGATGCCTTTAATTTCTTTTTCTTGCTTAGTTGCATTGGCTAGAAACTCCACTACACTGTTGAATAGGAGTAGTGACAATGGGTCCTTACCTTGTCCCTGATCTCAAAGGGAAAAGCCTTTAGTCTTTCACCATTAAGTATGGTGCTAGTGGTAGATATTTTTAAATGCTCTTTATCAAAATAGAGTGTCCAGTTCTATTCCAGGTTTGCTGAGACATTTTATCAGAAATGACTCTTAGATTTTGCAAAATGTTTTACTGTATCTATTGCAATGATCATGTTGTTCTTCAATATCAATATGAATAACACTGATTGATTTTTGAATGTTAAACCACTCTTGCATTCTTAAAAAAAAGAAAAAATCTACACTTGACCATATGGTATTTTTCATCTTCTATATATTTGGATTCTATTTGCTAAAATTTTGTTTAACATCCTTACACCTATGTTCATGAGGAATATTGGTCTGTAGTTTTCTAATAATGTCTTTGCATAGTTTTAATATCAGAGTAATCCTAGGCTCATAGAATGAGTTAGGAAGTATAGTACCTTCTCTTCAGTGTATGGAAGACTTTGTGTAGAGTTGGTACTATTTCATCCTTAAATATTTGGTGGGATTCTATAGATAAGCCATCCAGGTCTTGAATTTTCTTGATGGGAGGTTTATAACTCAAGTTCAGTCATTCAGTTTCTTTAATGGACATAAAAATATCTTAGCCATCAATTTCTTCTTGTGTTATCTTTGGTAGTTTGTTCCTTTAAATAAATTTGTCTTTTTAAGTTTTCAAGTTTACTTACATAAAGTTGCTCATACTACTCCCTTATATATTATTCTTTAAATATCTATAAAATTGATAGTGATGACCCTCTTTCATTCCTGATGTTGGTGATTTATATCTTCCCCCTTTTTTCAGAATGACTCCAAGTATATACTTATTATCTTATTGATCTTCTCAAATTATCAGATTTTATTTTCATTTCTCTATTGTCTTATTTTTTTCTATTTCATTAATTTCTGATCTGATTTCTATCATTTCCCTTCTTCAGTTTATTTTGGGCTTAATTTACTCTTCCATCTTCTAGAGGTGGAAGATAAGGTTATTGATTTTGGGCATTTCGCATTTTATAATATAGGTGTTTAGTGCTATAAATTCCTCCCTAAGTACTGCTTTAGTGGCACGTCATAAATTTTGATGTCATTTTCATTCAATGCAAAATATTTTCTATTTCCCTTTTGGTTCATTATTTAATGTGAGTTGTTTGGAGGTGTATTACTTAGTTTCCAAATATTTGGGAGATTTTCCAGGTATCTTTCTGCTGTTAAGTTCTAATTTTTTATTATGAACAGAAAATATACTTTGTATAATTAGAATCCTTTTAAATTATTGAGACTTTGTGTAATCTATCTTGGTAAATGTTCTATGTGTAGTTGAAAATGATATGTATCCTGTCATTGTTGAGTAGAGAGTTTTATAAAGGTCAATTAAATCAAATTGTTTGATAGTGTTGTAAAAATCTTTTATATTCTTATTTACTTTCTGTCTACTTATTCCATCAATTATTGTGAGAGTGATATTGAAATCTTCCACTGTAGTTATGGATTTATCTATTTCTCTTTGCAGTTCTATCCATTTTTGCTTCATTATTTTGAAACTCTGCTTTCAGTCACATGAATGTTCATGACTCTTACTTTCTCTTGATGAATTGACCTCTTTATCATTATGAAATGATTCTTTTTATTCCTGGTAGTATTTTCTGCTCTGACATTTACTCTGATATTAACATAGCCACTCCAGGTTTTATTGATTATTCTTAACATGACATCATTTTCCATTCTTTTACTTTTAACCTATCTGTGTCTTAATATTTAAAGTGGATCTTTTTTCGAGCAGCATATTGTTCAGTCTTATCTTTTTATCCAATGGGACAATCTCCACATTTAATGTGGGTGTTTAAACCATTTACACTTAACGTCATTATTAATATGGTTAGTTGTACTACACATAACCTTGCTCTTTGTTTTCTACTTGTCATGTCTGTTCTTCGTTCACTTTTATCTTCTTTTTCTGCCTTCTTTTGAATAACTGAGTATTTTTTCTGATTCCATTTTATCATTTTTGTTGGCTTATTATCTATATCTTGTATTGGTATTTTAGTGGTTGCTTTGGGATTTATACTATATATCCTTAACTTATCACCATGTGCCTTCAAGTGATAGTGTAACACTTCACATATAATATAAAACTCTGTACTAGTATACTTCCTTCTCTCCCCTGTGTGCCTTTATGCTATTGTGGTCATACATTTTACCGTTACATATGTTATAAACTCAACTCCATAATGTTGTTACTAACCTTCAAATGGTCAGTGGTTTTTTGAGAGATTTAAATAATAACATAAATTATTTTATATTACCCTGCATAATTACTATTTCCAGTGCTCTTTATTCCTTTGTGAGATCCATATTTCCATCCAGTATTATTTCTCTTCTGACTTAAAGGTTTCATTTAACATTTCTTGTGGTATGAGTCCACTGGTGATTAATTTTTTCAGGACAGAAAACAAAGCAATGGCCAAAAATTCTCTAAATGTGATATAAAGTATAAACCCACAAGTCTAAGAAGCTCTACAACTCCCAAGCACACACGCACATAAAAACATTAAAAAATACCTACACCAAGTCACATCATAATCAAGTTCTCAAAGCTAGTGATAAAGAGAAAACTTTAAAAGCAGCCAGAGGAAAAATAAAGTCACTTTATGTACAGAGGAATAAAAATAAGGATGAAAGCAGACTTCTCCTCAGAAACAATTCAAGTGAGAAAACAGTGGAGAAACATCTTAAGATGTTGAGAAAAAAAACCTTCTTGGCCTAAAATTCTAAACCCTGAAGAATATCTTTCAAAAACAAAAGAGAAATAAAGACTTTTTCATGCTGAAATATTTATGGGAGTTACTTGTTCATTTCTCATCTTTCAGGGATTATTGTGTCTTCTTTGCTTGATGTCTAATATCTTAAAAATTATTATTTCATATATTTTATCCAGATGTTTAATTGCTTCAGGCAGAAGGATAAATCCAGGCCCCGTTACTCCATCTTGGCCACAGGTACAAATCATAGCTGCAATTTGATATATATTTGTGTGATTTTCTCTTGCTCTAATCTACATTCCAAGAGGGAAGGAATTTCATCTGTTTTTACTCTCTGCTGTATCCCCAACACCTGGCATCATGTCTCGCACAGAGTGGGTTTCAATAACTTAATTCCCTACACTTTTATGTGGTCTCACTTAGTTTAGTGAATCACAGAGCTATTACATGACCTAGCAGATACTTTAGAAGATCCAAATTAGTATAAGAAAAGAAGCACGTATCAGAGTCAAGGCTGAGAAAGGTCAGAAGAGGAATAACAAGATTCTAGGAAGGCAGGAAAGTTACAAAAGATAGAATGGACCCATCTCTTTCCCTTCCCTACTGCCATCCCCACCTCAGTTTCCAAAAACATTCCTCTTACATACATCTCTGACATGGCCAGCCAGCCTTCCCCACTCACTTCACCCCCTATATTCTCTACTCCTTCCTTTAGTTATAGAACCTCAAACTTCAGGTACATAAAATTTTAAAAAATACATTTCTCAGCTTCCCCTGCAGCAAGGTGCAGCCATGTGACTAATTTCTACCAATGGCATGTGAGTACTCACATGTGCAATTTCCAGGTTGCATCCTGTTTTAAAAAAATTTTTTTTGTTTATAAAACTTACTTTATTCCCATTTACACCATATGGTTGAGAGTTTCCTCAGAATTTGCTTTTACTTTTCAGGAAAAAATTAGATTATAACCTAAGCTCAAGATTATTAACCTTACCCATATACACTGATAGTTGAAAATGTATGTGCATGATGACCTTGTAGGACATTTACCCAGAAGTAAATATTCTCTCATGAATCACCATAATCTTTTATATCAAAACTTATTACACATAAAGAACTCAACACATCTGTTTCTTCCAAACATCTTTAAAGTGGAGCAGCTTTGTCCCAAATGTGGCATTTCTTTTCCTCCAGATTGCATCCTTAAAGGGAGAGGCCATACTTTCCCTGTCTTCTTGTCCTCCCTTCCACAAACTAGAGGGAATGTAGACATGGAATTGTGCTATATTTCACAAAATTAATAGGGCCAACAAATTAAGAATGACGAGCAGAAGATGGAAGCAGTCTGGGTCCCCAAGACTGTGGAGCCACCTCATGAGGCCTCAATAGCCAATGCTAGAACTGTTATGTAAGGGAGTAGTATAATTCTGTCTTGCATAAGCCACTGTTATGTTGGGTCTTATTATGTGATTCTCAATAGTACCCAGAAGCAGGCACTTGTCTGTTTTTCAGGGAAGCTGAAATGGCTCAAGGAAGCTTATGCCTGGAAGAAAAGCTATCTAATTGTTTTTAATGTTTATTATATTTATTTATTTACTTACTTAGTTGTGCCGGGTCTTAGTTGTGGCCGGCAGCCTCCTTAGTTGCAGCATGTGAACTCTTACTTGTGGCACGCATGTAGGATCTAGTTCCCTGACCAGAGATTGAACCCAGGCCCCTTGCATTGGGAGCTCGGAGCCTTAACCACTGCACCACCAGGGAAGTCCCGAAAAGCCATCTAATTTTGATATGCAGCTCAGACCCTAGAGTGTCAGGGAACCTGTGGACACACTAGGATCTGCGGCTTTGCTGATTGAAGTCCGTTCCTGTTGGGGCTCTGACTTCAATAGAACATGCAGTGAAGAGGGGTTAAAACTGGATATAAGAAACTAGCCCTACTGGCCAGCTGCCCCTTTCCTTCCCCATCCCCTGTCTAGGCAGGAAAATCCTTCCCAAAATCCTCTATCATTCTTAGCCTTATTCCCACCGCCTTGAGTTGGGCACATCCGTCCACAGAGCAGGGGAAGGGGAAGGAAGGGAAACATTGTACCACCGATGGAGATGGTGGTGGAAGACCTGGCCGCCTGCCACCCATGCATCACACTCACAAGGGAATCGTCTGGACAGGCAGGCTCAGGGACTGAGTCCTTCCTACTGCAGGGCACACTCTGGCCCTCACCAAATAAATCTAATATTCAGATAAGGAAGTGGAGGGAGGATTTAGCAGACACTTTCCTGAAATTCAGCAGTAATAAATGAGAAAAACAGCAGCTCACTTCAGATAACCACCGCCAGAGAAGTAATTACAGCACTCCTGTCCTGAGCCAGGATGCCAGTGGCAGAGGCACCGGCCCAGGCAATTCATCAGCCTCAGATTTATGGCCTCCTCAGGAGCCACCTGCACATCCCCTCCCCTCCGGTTTGCTTGAGACGCTTTTATTTAGATTTTGTCAAGATTATTGATCTTCTCTTCCACTTCTCGAGAGCGGAAGGTGAGCACCTCACTGAGTGGCACAATCGAATATTGATTTTTTGGAAATGATCGAGCAAAAAAATTGACCCATTCAAGTGAGCCAATTGTTTCCAACTGCCCAACGCCATAGAATCCTTGTTTCCCAGGCAAATCCTTGAGCTCTTGATATCACAGTCAAGGAAAACAGAGAGCCCACTGCCTGCACAGAGAGGGATTAAAGCTGCAAATTTAACAAGGGTTGCAATCCTGTCTCCTCATCAGTAGAATGGGAAGGAGGAGAAGGCTGCATAAGTGTCTCCCAAATGCATGAACGAATGAGGTACCGAATCATGGAGAAAGGGTTGGGGACCTCCAAATCATCTTCCTACCCTCCTGTATCATTAACATCAAAGTTTTCCAGCACAGCAGAGCTGCAACAACAGAGATTACAGAAAGTGGAAATGGCGTTAACAGGTCCTCCTGCTTTCAGGCTGGGAAAAGATTGTTGTTCTGATTTTACAGATGATTCAGCCAAGGTATGGAGGTCATACAACAAAAATCTTACCAAGATCCTTAATGTCCAACAGTAACAGCCACAACCACACAGCCTCAAAAGTAATCAGGCCACAGCAGCTCCACTGCCTGACTATTGTCAGGTGCCAGCTCTGTGCCAAGGGCATGGTATTGGCTCATTTAAACCTCACAACAACCCAAAGAGGTGGATGCTGTTACCTTCATTTTTCTTATGTGTTTGTCATGCCTTGGTTTCTGATTTCAAAAGAAATATATCCTTCTCTTAAAAGGTTTTATCAATAGAGATCCTCATGTCAGCTAGGAACAATAAAATAAAAATTCAATATAACTGCAATCCTGCCCAAGGGTTTTAGATTGCCTTTTGCTCAGCCTCAGGGGCACAGGTAGGTTATACATCATGGGTCTGTGAAGGGAACCTGAAAGTGAGGTCAACTACAGGGCTGGCTGGGGGTTGGAGAACTCAAAAATGCACAGTTGCCCCTTCCCTGCCTACTCTAGGTCTAACTGGGATGTGTTTTCACAAGCTGCCTCTAACTTCTTTTTATTATAGTTTCAAAAACCATCACCTATCATATTGCAGGGCTCCTTTCGTGGGTTCTGCACAGTGATGGTGATAATGGGGAAGCAGAGTGGTTGTTCCTCCTTCATCATAACCCCCACCCCCGCTGACTACAGTAGAGTCTTCTGGCTGCCCCATCACCCTGGGAGACCAGAGACACCTGTTCATGTCTGAGCTCCTTGCTGGATTCATGGACAATGCAGAGGGTCTTGCTAAATCACCCCTACCAATAGCTTCTGAGTTCTTTCAAAGCCTCCTCTGCGAGAGTTGATAGTGTCAGTTTCCCTTTGAACAAAGGTCTTCTTCATCTTTCTTCCCCCACTGTGCCAAGCATAGTGCCCAGCACATAGCTGCAAACTGGAGAATAGCTGGTTAAATTGGAGAAAACTTGAAACAGAGATTGGACATGTATTTAAGGGTTGCATCAAAGCAGGAAAGGAAAGTGTTTATAAATCAAAATCCTTTTCTGTAGGTCCCTGGAGAGCAGAGCACTTCAAAGATGCCTTCAGCAAATCCTTTCGTAAGCCACAGAATCCCTTTCTCTTGTAAATAGCCCTCACTCCTGAAGCTGGGACAAACACACACTCACACATGAATACATATACACATATATAAATAACGCACACACGTTATGAAGGTAATATATCCTTGCAGGAAAAAACAACTCAAACAGCACAGAAGAGAAAATGTAAAAGGTTAAGCCTTTCCTGATCATCTCTCCACTTCCTTTCGTCTAAGACACTCACTAAAATGTGGAGGAATCTTAGGAACTGCTTAGATGAGGATGCCTCCCTGCTCAGCCTCAAGTTATGACTTTGATCAGTTTTTTTAATTACAATGAGTGGGATATTCAGGACACACAGAAACAGAGTCTGCCCGAAGGGTTTCTCTGTCTCCCTGCTCTGTGGGAAATGCAAAGCCCCACTGCTGCTGTCTTCATCCAGAAAGGCGGGTGCTGTCAATGTCTGACTGGTTTGGGACCCCACATTGACTGAAGGCAGTCAGGTATCTTGTGGTTACCTGTGGGGAGAATGAGCTCCCCTTCAGTGGAGGCTCTGTCTGCAAGATAAAGACCCTTCTGAGGGTGCTGGGTTCTAATCCTTCTCCTGATGTCATCAGGGCAGAACTTGTGGCCCTTGGTGATTTAGTCACAACTCTCTCACTTCATTCAAGACACCATTACAAACTTTTCATGTTTTAATAAAAACATTAAAAGTGGGAAAACTTGATTTCTAGAAAGTGTAAAGTCTGGAAAGGACCTGGCCACCATCCATCTTCTCTTCGCCCTAGGCAGGTATGTAGACTTTCCTCTGCGGAGGGTCTCAGGAGCTGCAGAACTTTGTACAAGAACCATTCGTGTTGTCCGTGGCTTGGTCATTGCAGACAGAGGAGCGAGCCCTGAGCATGTTAGAAGGAGGACCCCAGGCAGAAGAGCAGCAAACACTGGGACGCTTGAACATGAATAGACCTCTCATGTTCAAGGCAAAGCAAGGCCAGTGTGGCTGGAGTGGAGGGGGCAGAGGGAGAGTAGTGGGAGTGAGGTCAGCGAGGTAGTTGTGCTGGAGGGCTCAGTAAATGTAGGGCTACGTGGTTCACTGTAAAGGCTCTGGGTTTTTCTGTGACCAATGAGATCACTGACCGTTTCTGAATAGAGGAGAAATATGATCTGATAAATCTAATAGGATCAAATAAGATCACTCTGCTGCTCTCTATGGAACACACTTTTAGAGGAAACGGGAGGAAGCAGGGAGAGCGGTTAGGAGGCTGCCGCAACAATCCAGGAGAACGTGGACAGTGGCTGGGGTGGGGAACCAAGGAGGGAGCTGTGGAGCCGATGAGAAGTGGTCAAGGGCCGGAAATGCTTCGAAGGGGAGACAGCAGGTTTGCTGATAGATGTGACTTGGGGCGTGAGAAGGTGAGAGGGGTCCAGTGTCTCTGGCCTGAAAACTGGGAGGATGGAGCTGCCTTAAGTGAAATGAGGGAGACTCTAACAACAACAGGTTAGAAAGTGAGAGCAAACTGAAGAATGGGATTTTGGTTTGGGACATGTGGATTTTGAGATGCCTGTTTGTCACCCAGGTGGAGATGCTAAATAGTGGTGGATGTTCGGGGAGAAATTAGGCTGAGAGTAAATTTATGAGCCGTGAGCATCTGAGCAGCATGTAAAGGTAAGGTGAGTCTGAGAAGGTTCTCAAGGGAATGAATGAGGATAAAGCAAAGAGGATGAAGAACAGAGCCCAGGGGTGGTGCAAGGTTTACGGGTGCGGGAACCAAAGGAGACTGAGGAGGAACAGACAGGGCGGTAGGTGGGAACCAGGAGAGGGTTCAGAGAGGAGTGAGTAACTCTGCTAAATGCCCCTAGATCACATGTCATTGCAATCTGACCATTAACCCAGTACTGAGGTCATTGGTGACCTTGACAAGAGCAGTTGTGGTGGAGGGTGAGGGATTGAGATCTGGGATGAGTAGAAAGAGAAAAAAAAGAGGAGAGAAATTGACAATAGCAAGTATGCTGACTCTTGAGGTGTTTCACTATAAAGGGAAGCAAAGGTAGCAGAAGAGGGTTAGTTTTGCTTTTCATGTTGTTTTGAGATTGGAGAAATCACTCAGTGTTGGACATTGATGGGAAGGATCCTGCGGAGAAGCAAAATTCATGATGCAGGGGCGAGAGGAGAGGGATGCTGAGTGATGTCCTTGAACAGGCAAGAGAGAAAGCAATCTTATGCCCAATGGCCTTAGATAGCTCATGTCATCAGACCCATAAAGGATTTCCACATGTCTCCTAGTATAAATATTCATCCTTCAAGATATTTACTTGTGCACATGAAATTTTTATGCAAAGTGGCAACATGCTGTTCATATTTTTCATCAGAGTGTTTTCAATTCAAAAATATATGATGGATAGCCTCACGAGCCAGTGCATAGGGACCACACTCATTTTTTAATGGCTGCTAAATATTCAATGGTGGAAATATGCTATCATTTATGTAACCAATCCATTAATGAATATTCGATTATCTCAAATTTTTGCTATTATGCTTTTACAAATGACATGGACATCCTTGCATACACAAATACACAGTCTTGACTGTTTCAGAACGATTGACTTCTAGAGGTTAAGTTTCTGAGACAAAGGGAATGCACATTTGAATTTTGATGGATGCTGCTCAGACGTACTCAGGTAAGGTTACCCCAATGAATATCCCACCAGCAGGATGTGAGAGAGGGAGTGTAACACCAGGGGTTTTGGGTTGAGTTTGGACTTTCCATAACAGACTTGCTTAAAGTAATTCAGCCTGAAAATATGATATGCATGTCAGAACCAGAAGTGATAAACCACTGCCCTCTCCTCTCCATACTGCAGAAAATGTGCTGACCCCAGCTGGTCTGGGGAGCTGGAGAGGAAGAGAATTGGGACAGCAAGAGAGAAAGCAGGCAAAGTGGGGAGGGAGTGCAGACCTGGGGAGCTGTGCGGTGTCCAGGTCAGGGAGCCGGGCTCTAGTCGGGGTCAGCAAACCACCCCGGGAGTGGGGTCCCGGGGAAGTGGCTCAGTCTCTCTTACAACAAACGTGCGTATGCGGATCCAAACAGGTAACAAGTATGAAAATGAGATTGTAAACACTGGGGCGGAGACTGAAGGCTGCCCACTGATAGTCACCTTTGTCTTCCTTCTTACTAACACAACCCCTGTTTGGTCGGGGACAATAAATTCCCCTACTTCAAAGCTTTATATTTTCAGCCCTTGTGCAGGTTGTGTGTGTGTGTGTGACACACTTCCCACAAATGAGATGGGAAAACATCCAGTCCCCGCCCCCTGCAGGCAGTCATGTGACAGAGTTCCCACCAGACAGGAACAGAGATTGCTTGGGGCACCCTTAGAAATCTGGGAAGGGCAGGAGCTCCCACCCCCTCCCACTGAGGCCTGGGTGGGCAGATGGCGTGGGCCAAGGACTCCGAGGGGAGATAGAGGAGGAGGCTGGGCCGATGGCATCTTGGAGCTAATGGGCCTTCACCTCACTATCCCCCCAGATGCCTTGTTGGGTGAGAAAAATAACCCCATTGGCCAGGTTCCCATTACTCTCAGGAAGTCCATTCCCAACTGTAGGAGTGGCAGCGTGTGGAGTGACAAGATACCAGACTGGGCTCCACGTGACCTGGTCCACCCCCTCTTAACTACTGACCAGCAGGGTGAGGGATCCCAGAGGGCTGGACCTCTCCAAACCTCGTTCCCTCATCTATAATGAGGGCAAGAGTCCTGGGGACGCCAGGCTTGCAGGGATCAAAGGAGGGTAACATGACTCAAACTCTTTGAAGGCTTCTGTCCTGAGACACAGGGAGCCTAGGATCTGCTCCTAATCTCTGACTGGTGATCAACTAACCTTGGACAATCCTCAACTACTCTCTGGCCTTCAGTTCCATGTTTAAATAAAAGAGTGGTTACAGATTGCAAAGGTGACACTGTTCAAGTGGGAGAGGTTGTCAGTGTGTAAGTATTGACTTCAGGGCGGTTGATTGTCCCAGCCAGGGGCCGTGAGGATGGCAGCTCAGGGCTCATGCAACCAGCAAGGCCAGTGGGGTGGTGGGAAAGCATCAGACTTGGAGCCAGGAGCCCTTCTACCCAGATTGCTCTGCCTGCCTTGGAATGCCCCTCCTCTCCTAGGCCTCAGTTTGCCCCCTATAAAATGCAGGGTTTTGGCTAGATGATCACAAAGGGCCTCGTTGTCTCTCATACTCTTGGTGTTAATTTTACGCTTTTAGAGACAAACAAGCAGGTGGGGTTGGGTGGCAGAGATTGGGGTCAGCTCTGCAATCAGGAATGTGCAGCGTAAAGAGCCGTGGGATCCCAGAGAGAAGTCTCCAGCCAAGCTTAGTTGGGTACATTTACTGAAACAGCATCTGCCCACTCAGGGGAAAGTGTGGACGGGGACAGGGAGGTGATAAGGGACCCCCTTTTCAACTTGCTCAGGGAAGGATTGGCCCAGGTCCTGGAGCGCACAAGTTGCTCTGCCTGGTTTGAGCGGGAGTGAGCTTCAACTTGCAGAGTGTTCACTGTAATTCAGAAGCAGCTCTGAGCAAACGGACGCCTGCTGGGACAAATTCTCTCTAGGAAGACCTGGGTCTTCCACTAATGTGACTTGTAACTTTGATTTAAAGTCTATTTTGACTTAAAGTCTGATATTAGTATTGCCACTCTGCTGTCTTTTGGTTTACTATTTGTATGGAATACATTGGGCTGGCCAAAAAGTTCATTCAGGCTTTTCCATAAGATGTTACAGAAGACCTCAAAAGAATTTTCTGGCCAACCCAATCTTTTTCCATCTTTTCACTTTCAACCTATTTGTGTCTTTGAATCTGAGGTGAGTCTCTTGTAGACAACATATATTGACTCATGTGTTTTTATTGCTTTTATTGTTTTTTTTTAATTTTTTTTAACATTTTTATTGGAGGATAATTACTTTACAATGGTGTGTTAGTTTCTGCTGTATAACAAAGTGAATCAGCTATACATATACAAAAATCCCCATATCTCCTCCCTCTTGCGTCTCCCTCCCACCCTCCTTATCCCATCCCTCTAGGTGGACACAAAGCACCGAGCTGATCTCCCTGTGCCATGTGGCTGCTTCCCACTAGCTATCTATTTTACACTTGGTAGTGTACCTATGTCCATGCCACTCTCTCACTTCGTCCCAGCTTACCCTTCCCCCTCCCTGTGTCCTCAAGTCTATTCTCTACGTCTGCGTCTTTATTCCTGTCCTGCCCCTAGGTTCTTTAGAACCTTTTTTTGTTTTTTTAGATTCCATATATATGTGTTAGCATATGGTAAATTTTTTTTTTCTCTTTCTGACTTACTTCACTCTGTATGACAGTCTTAGGTCTATCCACCTTGTTACAAATAACTCAATTTCATTTCCTTTTATGGCTGAGTAATATTCTATTGCATATATGTGCTACATCTTCTTTATCCATTCACCTGGATAAAGGATCTTTATCCATCTTCTTTATCCATTCACCTGGATCCATTCACCTGAAGTATCCATTTCATGGACACTTAGGTTGCTTCCATGTCCTGGCTATTGTAAATAGAGCTGCAATGAACATTGTGGTACATGACTTTTTTGAATTATGGTTTTCTCAAGGTATATAACCAGTAGTGGGATTGCTGGGTCATATGGTAGATCTATTTTTAGTTTTTTGAGGAACCTCCATACTGTTCTCCATAGTGGCTGTATCAGTTTACATTCCCACCACCAGTGCAAGTCCATTTTCTCCACATCCTCTCCAGCATTTATTGTTTGTAGATTTTTTGATGATGGCCATTCTGACTGGTGTGAGGTGATACCTCATTGTAGTTTTTGTTTGTTGTTGTTGTTGTTGTTTTTGCGGTACGCGGGCCTCTCACTGTTGTGGCCTCTCCCGTTGCGGAGCACAGGCTCCGGATGCGCAGACTCAGCGGTCATGGCTCACAGGCCCAGCCGCTCTGCGGCATGTGGGATCCTCCCGGACCGGGGCACGAACCCACGTCCCCTGCATTGGCAGGCAGACTCGCAACCACTGCACCACGAGGGAAGCCCCTCATTGTAGTTTTGATTTGCATTTCTCTAATGATTAGTGATGCTGAGCATCCTTTCATGTGTTTGTTGACAGTCTGTCTATCTTCTTTGGAGAAATGTCTATTTAGGTCTTCTGCCCATTTTTGGATTGGATTGTTTGGTTTTTTTTTATATTGAGCTGCATGAGCTGCTTGTATATTTTGGAGATTAATCCTTTGTCGGTTGCTTCATTTGCAAATATTTTCTCCCATTCTGAGGGTTGTCTTTTCGTCTTGTTTATGGTTTCCTTTGCTGTGCAAAAGCTTTGAAGTTTCATTAGGTCCCATTTGTTTATTTTTGTTTTTATTTCCATTTCTCTAGGAGGTGGGTCAAAAAGGATTTGCTCTGGTTTATATCATGGAGTGTTCTCCCTATGTTTTCCTCTAAGAGTTCTATAATGTCTGGCCTTACATTTAGGTCTTTAATCCATTTTGAGCTTATTTTTGTGTGTGGTGTTAGGGAGTGTTCTAATTTCATTCTTTTACATGTAGCTGTCCAGTTTTCCCAGGACCACTTATTGAAGAGGCTGTCTGTTCTCCATTGTACATTCTTGCCTCCTTCATCAAAGATAATGTGACCATATGTGAGTGGGTTTATCTCTGGGCTTTCTATCCTGTTCCATTGATCTATATTTCTGTTTTTGTGCCAGTACCATGCTGTCTTGATTATGGTAGCTTTGTAATATAGTCTGAAGTCAGGGAGCCTGATTCTCCAGCTCTGTTTTTCTTTCTCAAGATTGCTTTGGCTATTCAGGGTCTTTTGTGTTTTCACACACATTGTGAAATTTTTTGTTCTAGTTCTGTGAAAAATGCCGTTGGTAGTTTAATAAATATTGCACTGAATCTGCAGATTGCTTTGGGTAGTATAGTCATTTTCACAATGTTGATTCTTCCAATCCAAGAACATGGTACATCTCTCCATCTGTTTGTATCATCTTTAATTTCTTTCATCAGTGCCTTATAGTTTTCTGTATACAGGTCTTTTGTCTCCTTAAGTAGGTTTACTCCTAGGTGTTTTATTCTTTTTGTTGCAATGGTACATGGGAGTGTTTCCTTAATTTCTCTTTCTGGTTTTTCATCATAAGTGTATAGGAAAGCAAGAGATTTCTGTGCATTAATTTTGTATCCTGCTACTTTACCAAATTCATTGATTAGCTCTAGTAGTTTTCTGGTAGCATCTTTAGGATTCTCTTTGTATAGTATCATATCATCTGCAAACAGTGACAGCTTTACTACTTCTTTTCCACTTTGGATTCCTTTTATTTCTTTTTCTTCTCTGATTGCTGTGACTAAAACTTCCACAACTATGTTGAATAATAATTTTGAGCGTGGGCAACCTTGTCTTGTTCCTGATCTTAGTGGAAATGGTTTCAGTTTTTCACCATTGAGAACGATGTTGGCTGTGGGTTTGTCATATATGGCCTTTATTATGTTGAGGTAAGTTCCCTCTATGCCTACTTTCTGGAGGGTTTTTATCATAAATGGGTGTTGAATTTCGTTGAAAGCTTTTTCTGCATCTATTGAGATGATCATATGGTTTTTCGCCTTCAATATGTTAATATGGTTTATCACATTCATTGATTTGCGTATGTTGAGGAATCCTTGCATTCCTGGGATAAACCCCACTTGATCACGGTGTATGACCCTTTGAATGTGGTGTTGGATTCTGTTTGCTAGTATTTTGTTGAGGATTTTTGCATCTATGTTCATCAGTGATACTGGCCCGTACTTTTCTTTCTTTGTGACATCTTTGTCTGATTTTGGTATCAGGGTGATGGTGGTCTCATAGAATGAGTTTGGGAGTGTTCCTCCCTCTGCTATATTTTGGAAGAGTTTGAGAAGGATAGGTGTTAGCTCTTCTCTAAATGTTTGATAGAATTCACCTGTGAAGCCATCTGGTCCTAGGCTTTTGTTTGTTGGAAAAATTTTTATCACAGTCTCAATTTCAGTGCTTGTGATTGGCCTGTTTATATTTTCTATTTCTTCCTGGTTCAGTCTCAGAAGGTTGTGCTTTTCTAAGAATTTGTCCATTTCTTCCAGGTTGTCCATTTTATTGGCATATAGTTGCTTGTAGTAATCTCTCATGATCCTTTGTATTTCTGCAGTGTCAGTTGGTACTTCTCCTTTTTTATTTCTAATTCTATTAATTTGAGTTTTCTCCCTTTTTTTCTTGATGAGTCTGGCTAATGGTTTATCAATTTTTTTACCTTCTCAAAGAACCAACTTTTGGTTTTATTGATCTTTGCTATTGTTTCCTTCATTTCTTTTTCATTTATTTCTGATCTGATCTTTATGATTTCTTTCCTTCTGCTAAATTTGGGGGTTTTTTGTTCTTCTCTCTCTAATTGCTTTAGGTGTAAGATTAGGTTGTTTATTTGAGATGTTTCTTGTTTCTTGAGGTAGGATTTTCCTGCTATAAACTCCCCTCTTAGAACTGCTTTTGCTGCATCCCATGGGTTTTGGATTGTCATGTTTTCATTATCATTTGTTTCTGGGTATTTTTTGATTTCCTCTTCGATTTCTTCAGTGATCTCTTGGCTATTTAGTAGTGTATTGTTTAGCCTCCATGTGTTTGTATTTTTAAAAGATTTTTTCCTATAATTGATATCTAGTTTCATAGCGTTGTGGTCAGAAAAGATACTTGATATGATTTCAATATTCTTAAATTTACCAAGGCTTGATTTGTGACCCAAGATATGGTCTATCCTGGAGAATGATCCATGAGCACTTGAGAAGAAAGTGTAATCTGTTGTTTTTGGATGGAATGTCCTATAAATATCAATTAAGTTTATCCTGTTTAATGTATCATTTAAAGCTTGTGTTTCCTTATTTATTATCATTTTGGATGATCTGTCCATTGGTGAAAGTGAGGTGTTAAAGTCCCCTAGTATTATTGTGTTACTGTCAATTTTCCGTTTTATGGCTGTTAGCATTTGCCTTATGTATTGTGGTGCTCCTATGTTGGCTGCATAAATATTTACAATTGTTATATCTTCTTCTTGGATTGATCCCTTGATCATTATGTAGTGTCCTTCTTTGTCTCTTGTAATAGTCTTTATCTTAAAGTCTATTTTGTCTGATATGAGAATGTTACTCCAGCTATCTTTTGATTTCCATTTGCATGGAATATCTTTTTCCATCCCCTCACTTTCAGTCTGTATGTGTCTCTAGGTCTGAAGTGAGTCTCTTGCAGGCAACATATATATGGGTCTTGTTTCTGTATCCATTCAGCCAGTCTGTGTCTTTTGGTGGGAGCATTTAATCCATTTACATTTAAGGTAGTTATCAATATGTATGTTCCTATTACCATTTTCTTAATTGTTTTGGGTTTGTTATTGTAAGTCTTTTCCTTCTCTTGTGTTTCCTGCCTAGAGAAGTTCCTTTAGCATTTGTTGTAGAGCTAGTTTGGTGGTGCTGAATTCTCTTAGATTTTGCTATTCTGTAAAGGTTTTAATTTCTCCATCAAATCTGAATGAGATCCTTGCTGGGTAGAGTAATCTTGGTTGTAGGTCTTTCCCTTTCATCACTTTAAATATGTCCTGCCAGCTCCTTCTGGCTTGCAGAGTTTCTGCTGGATGATCAGCTGTTAACCTTATGGCGATTCCCTTGTATTTTATTTGTTGCTTTTCCCTTGCTGCTTTTAATATTTTTTCTTTGTATTTAATTTTTGATAGTTTGATTAATATGTGTCTTGGTGTGTTTCTCCTTGGATTTATCCTGTATGGAACTCTCTGTGCTTCCTGGACTTGATTGACTATTTCCTTACCCAAATTAAGGAAGTTTTCAACTATAATCTCTTCAAATCTTTTCTCGTTCCCTTTCTTTTTCTCTTCTTCTTCTGAGACCCCTATAATTTGAATGTTGGTGTGTTTAATGTTGTCCTATTGATTCCTTCTAGAGAATTTTTAATTTCATTTATTCTATTGTTCATCATTGTTTGTTTGCTCTTTAGTTTTTCTAGGTCCTTGTTAAATGTTTCTTGTATTTTCTCCATTCTATTTCCAAGATTTTGGATCATCTTTACTATCATTACTCTGAATTCTTTTTCAGGTAGACTGCCTATTTCCTCTTCATTTATTTGGTCTGGTGGGGTTTTACCTTGCTCCTTCATCTGCTGTGTATTTTTCTGTCTTCTAATTTTTCTTATCTTACTGTGTTTGGGGGTCTCTGTTTCACAGGCTGCAGGTTCGTTGTTCCCATTGTTTTTGGTGTCTGTTCCCATTGGGTAAGTTTGGTTCAGTGGGTTGTGTAGGCTTCCTGGTGGAGGGGATTGGTGCATGTGCTCTGGTGGATGAAGCTGGATCTTGTCTTTCTGGCACACAAGACCATGTCCAGTGGTGTGTTTTTGGGTGTCTGTGAACTTATTATGATTTTAGGCAGCCTCTCTGCTAATGGGTGGGTTTGTGTTCCTGTCTTGCTAATTGTTTGGCATAGGGTGTCCAGCACTGAGGCTTGCTAGTCATTGAGTAGAACTGGGTCTTAGCATTGAGATAGAGATCTCTGGGAGAGCTTTTGCTGTTTGATATTATGTGGAGCTGGGAGGTCTCTGGTGGACCAGTGTCCTGAACTTGGCTCTCCCACCTCAGAGGCTCAGGCCTGACACCTGGCCAGAGAACCAAGACCCTGTCGGCCACATGTCTCAGAAGAAAAGGAGAAAAGAAAGAAAGAAAGAAAGAAAAATAAATAAATAAATACATAAAATAAAATAAAGATATTAAAATATAAAAAAATATTAAAAATAAAATAAATTAAAAAAGAAAGAGAGAAAGAAAGAAGAGGGCAACCAAATCAAAAAAAAAAAATCCACCAATCCACAAGCACTATAAACTATCCCCCCCCCAAAAAAAGAAAAAAGGACAGTCAGAACCCTAAGACAAATGGGAAAAGCAAAGTTATATAGACAAAATCACACAAAAAAGCATACACATACATACTCAGAAAAAGAGGAAAAGGAAAAAAAGTATATATATATTTTACAAAATTTAAAAAGGAAGAGAGCAACCAAATCAA
Source organism: Lagenorhynchus albirostris (assembly GCF_949774975.1). Lineage (NCBI taxonomy): Eukaryota > Metazoa > Chordata > Mammalia > Artiodactyla > Delphinidae > Lagenorhynchus > Lagenorhynchus albirostris. The sequence goes on along the minus strand of NC_083096.1, from coordinate 162,544,644 downwards.
TAAACAAATCTACCAATGATAATAAGCTCTAAATACTAAACTAAGATAAACATAAAACCAGAAACAAATTAGATGCAGGAAGCAAACCCCAAGTCTACAGTTGCTGCCAAAGTCCACTACCTCAATTTGGGGATGATTTGTTGTCTATTCAGGTATTCCACGGATGCAGCATACATCACCTTGAGTGTAGAGATTTAATCCACTGCTCCTGAGGCTGCTGGAAGAAATTTCCCTTTGTCTTCTTTGTTCACACAGCTCCTGGGGTTCAGCTTTGGATTTGGCCCCACCTCTGCATGTAGGCTGCCTGAGGGAGTCTGTTCCCTACCCAGACAGGACAGGGTTAAAGGAGCGGCTGATTAGGGGGCTCTGGCTCACTCAGGTGGGGGAGGGAGGGGTACAGAATGTGGGATGAGCCTGTGGCAGCAGAGACCAGTGTGACGTTGCACCAGCCTGAGGCACACTGTGTGTTCTCCCGGGGAAGTTGTCCCTGGATCACGGGACCCTGGCAGTGGCAGGCTGCACAGGCTCCCTGGAGTGGTGGTATGGATAGTGACCTGTGTTTGCACACAGGCTTCTTGGTGTCTATAGCAGCAGCCTTAGTATTTCATACCTGTCTCTGGCGTCTGCACTGATAGCCACGACTCACGCCGGTCTCTGGAGCTCATTTAGGCGGTGCTCTGAATCCCCTTTCCTTGTGCACCCTGAAACAATCGTCTCTTGCCTCTTAGGCAGTTCCAGACATTTTCCTGGACTCCCTCCCAGCTAGCTGTGGTGCACTAGCCCCCTTCAGGCTGTGTTCACGCAGCCAACCCCAGTCCTCTCCCTGGGATCTGAACTCCGAAGCCTGAGTCTCAGCTCCCAGCCCCCAGCAGACAAGCCTCTCAGGCTGGTGAGTGCTGGTCAGCACTGATCCTCTGTGCGGTAATCTCTCTGCTTCGCTCTCTGCACCACTGTTGCTGTGCTCTCCTCTGTGGCTCCGAAGCTTCCCTCCCACCCACCCCCTGTCTCCACCAGTGAAAGGGCTTCCTAGTGTGTGGAAACTTTTCCTCCTTCACAGCTCCCTCCCAGAGGTGCAGGTCCCGTCCCTATTCTTTTGTCTCTGTTTTCCCTTTTTTCTTTTTCCCTACTCAGGTATGTGGGGAGTTTCTTGCTTTTGGGGAAGTCTGAGATCTTCTACCAGCATTCAGTCGGTGTTCTGTAGGAGTTGTTCCACGTGTAGATGTAGTTTTGATGTATTTGTGGGGAGGAAGGTAATCTCCACGTCTTACTCCTCTGCCATCTTGAAGGCGCCCCCCGGCTCATGTGTTTTTATCCATTCTGCCAGCCTCTGTCTTTTGAGTGGGATGTTTAATCCATTTACATTTAAAGTAATAACTGATAAGAAGGGACTTAATTCTATCATTTGCTGTTTATATTCTGTATGCCTTACCCTTATTGTCTCTCATTTCCTGCATTGATATATTCTTTTATGTAGAGTTGATTCTTTTTTGTAGCAGAACATTTTAATTCTTCTCATTTCCTTTTGTGTATATTCTATAGCTATATTTTTGTGGTTACCATGGGGACTACAGTTAACATCCTAAGGTTATAATACTCTAATTTGAATTTATACCAGCTTAATTTCAATAACATACAAAACCTTGCTCCTTACAGCACTATACCCACCACCTTTCAGTTACTGATGTCACAAAATTATATCTTTATATATTGTGTCCAAAAACATAAACTAATAATTTTGAATACATTAGTCTCCTGAATTGTGCAAAAAAGCAGAGTTACAAACCAAAGTTACAATCATACTCCCATAGTGTGTGTGTTGGTTCGCTTGATGGTGTCTCATGGATCCCTTAGCCTCTATTCACTTCTTAAAAAATCTTTTCTCCTTCTGTTTCTTAGACTCCATAATTCCCATTGTCCTATTTTCAGATTCACTGATTCTTTCTTATACCTGCTCAAATTTGCTTTCAAATCCCTCCAGTGAATTTTTCATTTCAGCTATATTTTTCAGCTCCAGAATTTCCTTTTATGTTTCCTACTTCTTTATTGATATTTCCATTTTTCATACATTGTTTTCTTGACATTCTCCACAACTGCCTTTAGTTCTTTGACCATCTTTAAGACAGTTGTTTAAAGGTCTTTGTCTAGTAAATCTGCCATCTGGTCTTTCTCAAGAACAGTTTCTATTTTTTTTTTTCCTTTGAATGGGCCATATTTTTCTGTTTTTTAGAATGCTTTGTAATTTTTGTTGGTGTTGAAAACCAGACATTTGGATCTTATAGTATGGTAACTCTAAAAATCAGGTTCTTCCCCCCTCCTTTTCCATCATTTACTGATGTGTTTGTTTGGTGGTTGGTTGGTTGATTTTTTTAGGCTGTCTCTGTGCCAGGGGTCAGCCTGAGGTGTAAACTTAAGGTCTTCTCAGGCTTTGTCTGAGCCTTCCCCTGCATATGTGCAGTGGCTTTCTAAATTCCTCTGTTTATGCATTGCTTTTGAGTGTCCTCATCCTTAACTGTCTGGCTCTTTAAAGGGGAAAAGAGAAAAATTAAGGAGGAAAATGCACCAGCCCTTTAAGTCCCCTGGAAGTCACTATAGCTGAAGAGGAAGGGCTTGCAACAATGGCTGCTCATCTCCATGTCTGCACCTCCACAGTCAGAAGCAGCAATTAGTGCTCAGGGCACAGACCCCGATATTTGGAGGACAGGGTCCTGTTACCCATACTGACTCCCTAAAGCTGTGTCCAAGCTACTTCAAGAACACTTGCACTGCTGCCTGATGTTGAGCCAGGGAGTGGGAGAAGGGTAGATGCTACCAAGCTAAGAGCTAAAATTAACCATAATTAACAACAACTTATCTGCCAAGACATCTCCTGGGAAAATTTGCAAGCCTTCTAAAAGTCTCCAGACTTCCAAAATGGTTAGATTAGGCAGATTCTTCCAGTACAATTTTTGTCCAGGTGGGGAGATGGGTCCCTGCTTCTTCCTACTCTGACATCTTCCCCTGGGTTGTGTGACATTGAGACAGTCACTTAAGCCCTCTGGATCTCTGTTGCATTGCCTGTGAAAGTAAGGGGGTTGGATCAAGGATTTCAAAGATTCTTCCAACTTTAAAAGCCTAGGGTTCTATACCTTGGATGATAGTAGCTCCAGTATCATTGGGCCACTGGGAAAATGAGATAAGATCAGCCATAATGCATAACTATTTGGTTTTTTCCCTCTTTATTTTGTTTCTGTTTATGTTTTCTTTTATTTCCCTCTACCCCAAACTCATCGGAGGAAATATGTGGGGTTTTATGACCTAGTTCTTTTAATGACAAAGCTGTATCCCTCCTCACTTTCAGCCCCTGTGGCTTGGGTAGGGTTAACCTCACTCATGGGATGGACAACCTTGATTGGCCTAAGCCAGTCAGCACAATCTAATCTTCTGTGCTTTCTGATGGTACAGAGGTTGAGCTGTGTCTCTTAGAGCCAAGGATCCAAGACTTTGAATCAGCTGTGAGGAAGACAATTTCTCTCTACTGGACTTCAGTCAGGATGGAAAACATCCTGCTACCATGAAGAGGAGCCTGACGATTGTCTTGCATGGGAGAGAGACTCTAAAAGATGAAAAAGGAAGAAACAGGTCCTGGGGGTATCATTTGAGCCCCTGAGTCAAGGTGCTCCTGAAGGATACTCTGTCTCTGAGTTCTGTGTTTGTATAACCTGATAAAACCCTGCTGAGCTCAAGCCAGGTTTAAGCACTGAGGTTCCTGTCACAGGAAATGAAAGAGACTAATGGCTGCCTCCTCTCCAGCATCTAAGTCTCCAAGCTGAAACCAGCATAAAACTTTGCAGTGTCAGCCTCTCCCCCAGGGGTGTGAGTCAGGTTCATCTCCCGCTGCCCCTTCTCCCCATTTTCTTCCCTCCCAAGGAGGAAGCTGCAGAAACCACCCTGTAATGGCATCTCCAAGGGTGAGGGCACATTACCCCCAGACTCTAATGAACCGAACAGCCCCGTCACTGCCAGACCCACTTCACGCCATGATGGTGAGGGCTGCTGATTCAGTGTAATTCATTTAAGGTTCGTTGATGGTGCTGACTTGCCTTCCTCTGGCAGAAGGCAGAATTGATCTGGGGAGCCATTGGTCAGACTTGAGGCAGAGAATTGGGATGTGAGTGTAGGAAGAGGGTATCATACAGAATGAAAAATAGTCAAGGTTTGACCCTCTGAGCTGAGAGAAGTCTTAGAAATCCCCCAGCTAATGCCTCTCATTCTACAGATTTGCATACACAAGCCCAGAGAAGGCAAGTGACTTGTTCTGGTTCACACAGTGATTCAGAGCAGAGTCAGGCCCAGAATCCAATATCCTGACCTCACCTATACCATTATGCTCCCCAAAGGTCAGCTCTGTCCTGCCCAGACTCCACCATCCCTTTCTCTTTCTCTCCCCTGTGATTCCCTGTAAAGTCGGTCCTAGGCAGCACCCTCACAGCACCTCTTGAATTGTCTCTGAGATGTGACCTCACTGAGCACTTCCAGTTACTCCCGAGCCCTCTGCACTCTTTCTTCACAGCAGCTCCTGCAACAGTGAATGCCCCAGGGGTCTGACAGGGCACTGAGAACAGCCCAGGGTCTGGGGTGTCTTCTGAGCTGAGCTCTGAGCTCAGGCATTGCCCCTTTTCTCAGATCTTATAGATGCCCTCTTCACCCTGAGTCAGGATCTCCCCTCACCACCAGGTCCCAGCTGCCATGGTGGGTGGAGCTCTGTATGTCTGTTTTGTTGCTGAAATGCCTGGACTGACCTTTCTGGCCATCTCTCACCTGCCCCTAGTCTCTAAATTCTGAATCTTGTTTCCCACCATCCCCTCTGGCTGGACCTTCCTGTTGGCCTTGGTTGGAGAAACTTGTTCAGATCCTCACTGCTCCATGTCCAGTCCACCTCTATGTGGACACACCCTCCTGCTGCCCAGTGGTGCCCAGAGCCTCCTCAGACAATCAGTGATGGGACAGGTGAGGGCTGGAAGCCAGGGCTCCCCTTCACCACCCCCACCAGACTCAATAAGCCATCTAGGCACCTGCCTGCCCTCAAGACACCCTGAAGGGGTTACACATACATCCCTTCCCTCCCAGTCTGCAGAGATGTGGTTTTCAGTAACTTCCAGGTACAATTCACACTGCAGTCTCCCTTCCTAAATTCTTTTTGGCCACTGTTTACCAAGAATCCTCCCATGGATCCTGCTGAGTAAATGTCAGAGCTCAGAGATTGTCTCCTGGAACCAGAGGCCAGGACCCTGTGGCCAGCAGACGCCCAGCCATGCTCCCTAAAGGGTCTTGTTTAACCACAGTCACTGGGGCACTGCATCTGCAGGAGGCCTGCCCCACTTTGGAGTTTGCAACAATCACAAGAGGGCTTGTTATCAAAACTGATTTATGGAGGTTGAAAGGCTTCTGATGAAGATTTCAGCAGTGGGACTACTGGACTCAGGTAAATATGTTCACAATCATATAGCTATTTGGGTAAAAAGCAATGTGGTCATGAAATGTTAATTCAACTCTTGTTTGTGTTGAATAATTGAGTGTGGGATCAGAGCCTCTGGACTGCCAGGCCTGGATTCAGACATTGTGGGAAACGGTCTAACTGTGGCCCATCTGGTGAAGGAGAAGTTCACTGGGGTACCATGGGCTAGAAATGGCCCACAGCCAGTGGGCCAAAACTACTAAATAGGAAGCTACCCACAAGGAGGTAAGAGTCTGGGGTCATTCTCACATCGCTGGCAGTCATGCCATAGGAGCAAGGATAAAAGAAAACCAGAAATTGCAGGAGAAATCTCATCCTTTTTTTCCCCCATCCTTTTTTGTATTATACTAAAATACACATAAAATTTAGCATCTTAACCATTTTAAGTGCACAGTTCAGTGGCATTAAATACATTCATAATGTTGTGCAACCATGCAACCAGGTACCACCATGCATCTCCATAACTCTTTTCATCTTGTAAAATGGATACCCATTAAACATTAACTCCCCTTTACCCCTTTCTTCCCAACCCGGGCAACCACCATTCTACTTTCTGGCTCTATGATTTTGACTAATGTAAGTATCTCATATAAGTATAATCGTATTTGTATTTTCATGGCTGATTTACTGCACTTAGCATAATGTCCTTAAGGTTCAGCCCTGTTGGAGCATATGTCATAATTTGCTTCCTCTTTAAGGTATATTCCATTGTATGTATACACCACATTTTGCTTATCTTTTCATCCATTGATGGACACTTGGGTTGCTTTCACCTTTTGGCTATTGTGAATAATGCTGCTCTGAACATGAGTGCACAAATATCTCTTTGAGGCCCTGCTTTCAAATTCTGCTGGGTATATACAAAGAAGTATATACCCATAGAAGTAGATACCATTTGATCCTGCAATTGCTGGATCATATGGTAATTCTATTTTTAATTTTCTGAAGAATCATCACATTGTTTGCTGTAGCAGCTGCACCATTTTAACATCCTCATAAGAAGTGCACAAGGGTTCCAATTTTCCCACATCCTCACCAACACTTGTTATTTTCTCTTTTTAAAAAAAAATAATAGCCATCCAAATGGGTGTGAGGTGGTATCTCATTGTAGTTTTGATTTGCATTTTCCTATTGATCAGTGATTTTGAGCATCTTTTCATGTGTTCATTAGCCATTTGTATATATACCTAGGAGAAATATCTATTCAAGTCCTTTGCTCATTTTTGAATTGGGTGGTTTCTTTTTTGTTGTTGTTTATGAGTTTTAGGAGTTCTCTATATATCCTGGATATTAATTCCTTATCAGATATATAATTTGCAAATATTGTCCCATTTTGTAGATTGTCTTTTTATTCTGTTGATATTATCATTTGATAAACACATTCTTTTAATTTTTATGAAGTCCAATTTGTCTACCTTTCCTTTTGTTGCCTGTGCCTTTAGTGTCATATCCAATAAATTATTGCCAAATCCAGTGTCATGAAGCTTTTGCCCCATGTGTTCTTCTAAGAGTCTTATAGTTTTAGGTCTTACACTTTGGTCTTTGATCCATTTTGAGTTAATTTCTGTATATGATGTGAGGTAAGGGTCCAGTTTCATTCTTGAGCATGCATTGATAGATATCTAGTTTTCCCTGCAATATTTGTTGAAAAAAAACTCTCCTTCCCCATTGAATGGTCTTGGTACCCTTGTCAAAAATCATTTGACTATATATGCAAGGGATTATTTCTGGGCTGTCTGTTCTATTCTTTTGATCTATATCTGTCTTTATTCCAGTACCAAACTATTTTTAATTACTGTAAGTTTGTAGTAAGTTTTGAAATAAAGAAGTGTGATTCCTCCAGTTTTGTTCTTCCTTTTCAAGATTGTTTTGCCTATTTGGGGTTCCTTGAAATTCCATATGAATTTTAGAATGGGTTTTTCTATTTCTGCAAAAAAGTCATTGGGATTCTGATGGGGATTGCATTGAATCTGTGGATCACTTTGGGTAGTGATCACTGACATCTTAACAACATTAAAGTCTTCCATTCTGTGAAAAAGGGATGTGGTTCCACTTTTGTTTTCTTTAATCTCTATCAGCAGTAATGTTTTATGGTTTTCATTATACAAGTTTTTAACCTCCCTGGTTAATTTATCCTAAGTATTTTATTCTTTTTGATGCTATTGTAAATGGAATTGTTTTTGTAATTTCCTTTTCAGATTGTTCATCGTTATGTAAAGAAATGCAACTGATTTTTATGTGTTTACTTTGTAACCTGCTACTTTGCTATATTTATTAGCTCTAACATTTTTTGTGTCTGGAATCTTTAGGGTTTTCTACATATAAAATCATGTCATCTACAGAGATTATTTTACTTTTTCCTTTCCAATTTAGGCACTTTTAATTTCTTTTTCCTGACTAATTGCTCTAGCTAGAACTTCCAGTACCATGTTTAATAGAAGTGGCAGAAGTGGGCATGCTTGTCTTCTTCCTGATCTTAGAGTAAAAGCTTTCAGTCTTTCACTACTGAGTGTTGTTTGCTGTGGAGTTTTCATAAGTGTTTTTTATTATGCGGAGGTAGTTTCCTTGGGTTCCTAGTTTATTGGAATTTTTTTATCATGAGAGGGTGTTAAATGTTGTCAAATGTTTTTTCTACATCAATTCAGATAATCATTTTTTCCTTCATTCTTTTAATGTGGTGTGTTACATTGATCAATTTTCATATACTGAACTATTCTTGCATTCCAGGAATAAATCCCACTTGGTCATGGTGTATAATCCTTTTAGTATGCTCCTGAATTTGGTTTGCTAGTACTTCGATGAGGACTTCTGCATCAATGTTCATTAAGGATGTTGGTCTGTAGTTTTCTTTTCTTGCAGTGTCTGTCTTGTTTTGGTATTAAAGTGATGCTGGCCTCACAGAATGATTTAGGAAGTGCTCCATCCTCTTCAATTTTTTTGAAAAGTTTAAATAGATTGGTATTAGTTTTTCTTTCAGTGTTTGGTAGAAATCAGTGAAGCCATAAGGTCCAGGCCACTTATTTTACAGGAGATTTTTTATTACTGTTTTAATAGTAAAATATTAAATAGTTTACTAGTTATAGGTCTCTTCACATTTTCTATTTCTTCGTGATTTAGCCTTTGTAGGTTTTGTGCTAGATATCTGTTCATTTCATATAGATTATCCAATTGGTTGGCATACCATGGTTCATAATACTCTCTTAAAATCCTTTTTATTTCTGAAGAATCAGTAGTAATGTCACCATTTTCATTTTTTTTTTTTTTTTTTTTTTTTTTTTTTGCTGTACGCGGGCCTCTCACTGTTGTGGCCTCTCCCGCTGCGGAGCACAGGCTCCGGACATGCAGGCTCAGCGGCCATGGCTCACGGGCCCAGCCGCTCGGCGGCATGTGGGATCCTCCCGAACCGGGGCACAAACCCGTGTCCCCTGCATCGGCAGGCGGACTCTCAACCACTGCACCACCAGGGAAGCCCCCATTTTCATTTTTTGATTCTAATAATTTGAGTACTCTCTCTTCTTTTCATAGTCTATCTAGCTAAAAGTTTGTCAGTTGATCTTTTCAGAGAACAAAGTTTTGTTCTTATTGATGTTCTCTATTGTTTTTCTATTCTCTATTTCATTGATCTCTGCTCTAATCTTTAGTGTTTTCTTCATTCTGCTAGCTTGGGTTTAGTTTGTTCTTCTTTTTCTAGTTTCTCAAGTTGTAAAATTAGGTTTTTTGATCTGAGATCTTTCTTATTTTTTAATTCAAGTATTTATAGTTATAAATTTCCTCCTTAGCAATACTTTCACTGCACCTCATAAACTTTGGTACCTTGTATTTTCTTTTTCTTTCATCTTGAAGTATTTTCTAATTCCCCCTGTCATTTCGTCTTTGATCCATTGTCTGTTTAAGAGTGTAGTGTTTAATTTCCACAAATTTGTGAGTGTTCCAGTTTTACTTTTATTATTGTTTTCTAAATTCATCCAGTTATGGTCAGTGAAGATACTTTCTATGATATCTGCCTTTTTAAAATCTATTGAGATTTTGGTCTAACGTATGGTCTCTCCTGGAAAATATCCATGTGTACTTGAGAAGGATGTGTGTGCTGTTGTTGGGTAGGGTGCCCTGCATATGTTTGCTAGATCTAGTTGGTTTATTGTGTTATTTAAGTCCCCTATTTCTTTACTTATCTTCTGGTTGTCCTATCCACTATTGAGCGTGGGGTATTAAAGTCTCCAACTATTACTGTAGAACTATTGCTCTCCTTAATTCTGTCAGTTTTTGTTTCATATATTTTGATAATCTGTCATTAGATACATAAATGTTTATAACTGTTATACATTCTGGCTATATGAAACTTTTATTAATATATGATGTCTTTGTCTCTTGTAACCATTTTTGATTTAAAGTTCATTTTGTCTGATATAAGGATAGCCACTTTTACTCTCTTTTGATTACTATTTGCATGGAATATCTTTTTCCATCCTCTCTCAATCCATCCTCTTTCATAGCCTGCAGTGTCTCCCCAGCACCCCCTACTGACAAAGTCTAACAATGCATCATCTGGCAAAGGAGAAATGTTTAAAAGGGTCCTGCTTCAACATCACAATGCAGGGCAAAAAAATGAGTGAAATTTGAGCTAAGAGGCAAACAGTCCCCTAATTTTTGGAGCATTAATAGAGCATCTTTAACAAAGCATTTTTCCTAAAGATGTTGAACTCTGGAAGGGGGCACAGTTCCAAGGCCTCATCTGATGCCACTCAGATTTTATTGAATCCACTCAATAAAAATAAAATGTTGATAGTAAAAAACTCAGCTCCCAGGCAGGCATTGTGTGTAATGTATTACATACACCATTTGAATCCTCACAATAATCTACATTATTTTTTCCATTTTGCGAATGAGGGAACTGTGGGTGAGAGAGGTAAAATGGTTTGTCCTGAAAAAACACAACCACTGTCATTCAAATTCAGGTCATCCTGAAAATATGACAAGCAATATCTAATTGCTACTTGCACACCTGTAAAGATGGAGAGCATATCACCTCTTGAGGTAGCCCAACTGTCTCTGGACATATCCGAATGTTGAAAATCTTTTCCTTTAGCCCACATTGAGGACATGTAGTCCCTCTTCCACGTGGCAGCCTTTTTTATATTTGGAGATATTTCTTTTGTCTGTATATGATTTTTCTCTCACCAGGTTCAACAGCTCTGCTTCCTTCAGCATTCTGCATCATGCTGCTCTGACCAGGCTCAGGTATTCACTCTCACTTCTATATTGTCATGCAAAAATGGATGCAGTTCCCCAGAGATGGACTCCCAGAGCAGAACCCCATTGCCTGCCTCTGCCTGTTCCAAAGATCTAGCAACGCAAGTCAGATCATTTCTATGAGCTTTGGTTTTCCTCTTCTATAATTCTGGGACAAAAAAATATGTCTAATAAATCCAATTGCTAATTGGGTTTCTGTGGGATTCCACAAAATAACACATAAAAAAGTGCCTAGCACAGTGTTTGACTCAATAAAGATTTGAAGAAACTAGTCCACTGATATGGAGAAAACCTGAGAATTATTCCCAGTCCTACTGTGGCAGAACAGGAACTAGAATCCAGCTTTTCTGATACTTATGCCTGACCTCTCTTCACATTTCAGAGGCAAAAAGAAGCTTCTCTCCTCTTGGAATAAACAATGAATCACATCATATGAAGATGGCCACATGCCATTTCTCAAGAGTCAAATATACCAGAATTAATCAGGGCAATAGTCACACAGACAGCCATGGTATCAGGATCAGCCCCTTTCCCTCTGTTTTTTTTTTCTCCTCTCCCACGTTCTCTCTTTGATGATTCCACATCCTACAATAATTGAGCACATTTGCGGGGAGTGCCTAATGGCTGGTGGGGTCCCTCTGAGGACTACTGTGTATTCCCTACAATGACATTCATTAGTCTGGCTGACATCAATACTGTTCTCAGGTTAATACGTTTAATTTAATGAGGCATTTATTTTCAGTTGGAAAAGTCCTGAAGAAGCATGTTTTCTCCTGATGAGTTCAGCTCATAAAAACATTAAAGCTGGCCTTGAAATAGTTGATTAAGAAAATGAATCTAACCAAATTCTTCTTCATCAAATATAGACTGCACTTAAATTAAGTCATGTTAAGTTGCCCATTTCTTAGGGGAAGAAACAGGAGAAGAATCCTCACTTGGCTCTGTGATTTGTCCTCCATTTGCTTTTTTGTTTCCCTCCCCTCTGACCCCCCAACACTCCAAGATCCAAGGGTATGAAGAGGCCAAGGACAAGTGTGTGATGAGGGGTGCAATTGAGCAGCCTGAGTACCCAGAACAGACAGAGAAGCTCTCATGTAGTGGCAGAGGCCACAAAGATGTGTTCACGTAGCAGGGAGTCAAGCTGGCCTGCCTCTGTCATTTAACAGTTTGCTGGGGTCTACTGTTACAGCACCAGCATCCTACACCTGGTGGGCACTAGTGGATATTTGTTGAATGAGTGAAGAGATGCTCCACAGATGGTGGCTCTTATTGTTATTCACAGAATCACATGATCTCAAAAGGGAAAGATGTCAGATGTCCCAAACATATCTAGCCAGTGAGCCAGTGTTCATGACCCCTGGCCCTAGAGCCAAAGGATGACCAAAGGGCCAATTTTCTTTGATGATTTAACCAGTAGCCACTCCCACATCACTCTCTCCTTGGGCACTTAAAACCATCACCAGCTCTTAGAGATGCCAGCCAGCACGCACTTTTTTCCCTGGAATGAGCTTCCAGGCCATGCCAATTCAGTGCCTACCACTGCCTGAAAGGCAGAGAAAATAGAGGAACTTGTCACTCTTTTCACTCCTATTCTGCCTGCTCATAATCAGAATTCCCTCTGAGGGCAAGTTCAACCCTGAATGGAAACAATGACATATCTGTGGAGCTGATGGCAGGGGTGTCTGCAATGGAGTGTAGGTTTTACAGGAAGACAGGGCAGATTTCACATCTCATTCTACCACTTTCCAACTGCATTAGTTTTCTACTGCTGCATAACAAATTACCACAAACTTAGGAGCTTAAAACAATAGCTATTTATTACCTCTCAGTTTCTTAGGTCAAAAGTCTGGGCACAGCTTAGACAGGTTTTCTGCTCAGGGTCTCACAAGGCTGAAATCAAGGTGTCCTCCAGGCCTTGTTCTCATTTCTAGGCTCAACTAGAGAAGCATCTTCTCCGAAGTTTCTTCAGGTTATTGGCAGAATTAATTTCCTTGTGGCTGTAACATGCCTGGCAGCTTGCTTCTTTAAAACCAGCAATGAATAGAGAGGACTTCTACGGCATCAGTGTCTGACATATATACCTTCTTTAAAAGGACTCACCTTGGGCTTCCCTGGTGGCGCAGTGGTTGAGAGTCCGCCTGCCGATGCAGGGGACACAGGTTCGTGCCCTGGTCCAGGAAGATCCCACATGCCGCGGAGCGGCTGGGCCTGTGAGCCATGGCTGCTGAGCCTGCGCATTGGAGCCTGTGCTCCAATGAACTTAAAGTCATCTGATTAGAGACTTTAACTACATCTGCAAAATCCCTTAATATCCCAAAATAGCCTTTACTATATTCTATAGGTAAAGCAAGTTACACAGCATGTCCACACACAAGGAGAAAGAATTATACAAGAGTATGGGTCATTGGGGTTCATCTGAGAATTCTGCCTACTACACCACTTGAAAGGTAATGGGTAAGTCTCTTTATCCCTGAGGTTTCATATCCCTAGTTGTAAATGGCAACAACATTGGTTTATTTAGGATTTGTAAAATAATTAAATGGCATCACATATATAAATGGGTAGCACAGAAAGCACTCAGGAACAGTGTATTAAATTGAACTGAAAGATGGAAGAAGTGATATCGCTAGGAACATCTGGAATTTTACCTTCTACCCTCCTCAAATCTATCTTCTCTAATTGATTCTAGCCCGTTATCTGAGTCTATCTGATTCCAAACTGGGTCTTAACTCGGGAATTCTCCTGCCTTCCTGTCTCAGTTCCCCCATCCTGTCTCAGTTCTGACATTCCTGGTGGTTTATACTACTGGCTATATCTGCTGCATCAGGGTCCTGACACTCAACCTATATGGGATCTTGTGTAATAACCCCATCCTGGCTCCTGAGTGCTCCTTTTTACCGAATTTATCCAGTACCTACTAAGTGAGTACCTCTGCCAGTTCTCTCTGCCACACTGGAAAGCCAGTCTGATTATTTATTCCCACGTTCTTCAAATGGAGATGTCATAGCTAAAGGGAGGCAAATTAGCTTTGGTATCTGTGTTTCTGCACCACGTCTAACATAGTGTGGATATGGCCTCCAACTCTCAGCAGGAAGGACCAAATTCATCAGACCACCAACTGTCACTTAGAGACTCCTGTAGATCTTTGTGCTGCTGTCCTGTCTTCCAAGGGGCCCGCCATCTGTGGTTTCCAAGACTTTGGGAGGAACAACAGTGTGAGAGACACTGGAGCGGGTGGCAGGAAGATTGATTCTAGCAGGGAGGGAGGGATTTTCCAAAGCCAATTGTGTCCTCTTCCCCTTGGCCTTAAATACCCTGGGGTAGGGCATGCCCCTGGGTCTTCAGCACCTTAGACAATAACCACACAGACTGGCTCTGATACTGAAGCCGAGTTTGTGTCTTGGTTTCTATGACTCAAGGACTAGTAAACTCATACACAGCAGAGAAACCTTAAAGATCCCCTTGTTTATCAGCCCCACTCCACCTTTATAGGTTAAGAAATACCAGGAGAGTTAAAGTGAGAAGTGACTAGAAGTGAATCTGCTATATGACCTTGAATCACTTCCCTTCTCTGGGCTGCAACTCTAAATCCTATGACTATAGGATGCCTGGTTTGAGGGGGAAGATGTGCCAATATCTATGAGCTCCACAGCCCAAAATGTGACCCTTATATCGGGCACAGCCAAATAGGTCATGAGTCTGATGACCTCCTAATATATTATTGCCTTAACAGCATTTTACCCTTCTGTTCTAGTAGCAGCAATTTAATAAAAGACAAATCCATGTATGGCTATGTTGATCAACACCAAACAAATTAAAGAGATTTTATTAAGAGTTACTATATCAAAGGCCTCATGAAACATTGGAAAGTCTTCCAAGTCAAGAAAGCAGCTCCCAGATTCAGAGAATGTTCCAGATGCAAAGCCTTTCACAGTTGTTCCATCCTACTTTTTTCATTCGTCAGATGAGTGTTATATTTTTTCAATCTGTTTTTTCTTTTTTCCTCTTTTTCTACTTTCTCTTGAGTTAATTGATTACTTATTATCCCATTTCATCTCATCTATTAACTTATTATAAGCATTACATATTTATATATTTTTAGTGGTTTCCTTAGGATTTTCAATATTCATCCTTAATTAGTCTACTTTCAAATAATAATATACTTTTTCATGTGTAGTATAAGGAACTTAAACATTATTGTTTAATTACCCCCCAATCCTTTGTGTTACTATTGTTAGACATATTTTTACCTATTCTCTAAATAATTTTTTGCTTTAAACAGTCATTTAAGTTTTAAGAGCAATTAAAAATAAGAAAAAGGTACATTTTATTTTACATTTACTTATTACATTGCAAGCCCTCTTTATCTGTTTAATATCAGATTTTTTCTGTTTGAAAAACATCCTTTAACATTTCTTTTAGAGTAGATCTACTGACAATGAATTTCCTCAATTTTTGTTTGAGAAAGTTTTTATTTCTCCTTCAGTTGTGAGACATATTTCTTCTGGTATTGAATTCTGGATTGACAGGCTTTTGGGGATTTTGTTGTGTTGCGGTTGTTTTGTTCTGTTGCCCTTTCAGTACTTCAAAAATGTCACTCCAGTATCTTCTGGCTTGCATGAGTTTTGATTAGAAGTCTGCAGTAATTCTTTTTTCTGTTTCCCTCTGCATGTCTTTTATTTTCTCTGCCTGCCTTCAAGATATTCTTGTTGACATTTTTTCTCCAGCCATTTGAATAAGATGTGCCTAGGGGTGTGTGTGTATGTGTGTGGGTGACATTTATTCTGTTTGAGGGTTTCCTGGATACATGAGGGTTTTGTCTATCATGAGTTTGGGGAAATTCTTGGCAATTATTTCTTCATATGTTTTTTCTGCTTCATTCTCTCTCTCTTTCCCCCCTGCAATTCCAATTACATATCTATTAGGTTGTTTGATATTGTCCCATGCTCTTAGATGTTCTAGTCTGTTTTGTTCCCCACTCTTTTTCCTCTTTCCTCTTTGTGTTTCAATTAGGTAATTTCTACTGACCTGTCTTCATGTTCCCTGATTCTTTCCTTAGCCGTTCCAAGTCTGCTGAGGAGCCTGTGGGAGGTATTCTTCGTCTCTGTTACTGTATTTTTCATTTCAAGCACTTCCATTTGATTTTTTTTATAGTTTCTACTGAAATTACCCAACTAATCTTGCATGTTGTCCTTATTATGATTAATATGTTTATTAATCATAGCTATTTTAAATTCCCTGTCAGTTGGTGTCACATCTGAGTCTGGTTCTGATTACTTTATATCTTACACATGTATATCTTACACAATTTTTTGGTTGAAAGCTGAACTTCTTGGCTCAGACAGAAGAGACTGAGGAAATTATTTTTATGCCTGGAAACGGGCACACTTTTCCTTGTGCTAGTGCCTTTAGTGATGGGATTTGAGTTAATCTAGTGAGGAGTTGGACTGGGTTTGAGATTTGTTGTTGCTATGGTGACCCTCAGTGTACCACAGTCTTCAAATTCCTGTGGTAAAGCTTTGTGTTTAGGGTAGAGAATGGCTTTCCAGAGTTTTTCAGTCTGTTTAACACTGTGCTTTAGGCCTTTCCTTTGCACTGGGCCTCAGAGAGGGTCTCTTTACACACTCTTCTCCTCTCTTGTCCCTCTTCCAGTATCCTTCAGGTCTTACTAGTTACGCAAAGCTTGTCATCTTGACAGCAGGGCCACTGGGGATGTGTTTTCTATTGCTCTGGTTAAGCCTCAGTCTTAGGCCCTGTTTCCTTACTTCTCAGGGTCAGGCCTTGTTAGTTCTCCTGCCCCTTCCCCTGTTCAGTTCTAGACCCAGTGAGTATTCCTGCCCTTCTCCCTTAAGGGCAACTGTTCTTGTCCTGTTTTCCACTTAGATTAAGGTTTTTGTTTCATAGGAAAGATAGGGGAGAAAGGTTTGGGCAGAATTTTCTGCAACTCCCCCATGTGTGAGCCACAATGGGCATTTGCTTAGAACTCTTTCTGACCCTTTCTGTGATCTTCCCCTGGGGTTCCAGAGAGAGCTAGCAAGTTGATGCAGACTCCCCAAATCCTGGGGCTTCACACTGTCCAGCCAGCCTCACTCAGCCTTCACCAACTTCTTGATTATTCTATCTCAACACTTCTTACCTGTGTCTGGTTGCACACCGTAGGTGAGGGGGTGCTTCCATATCCTTTCTTCCTGCAGCATTTTTCTTTTCATATTTGGGTCCACTTGTTTGCTCCTTGACCTCAGCTTTTGAGTAGGTTCAAAAAAAAAAGTCATGAATTGGAAGTTAATCGGACTCTCTTCCATTTTAAGAGTATGCATGTGCTTTTTCAGGTTGAAAAAATTTGTAACTTCAAATGCAGAGCCTTATTTTTATATCATTTGTATTATTTACATCACAGAGTGACCTCAGGCACACACACTACCCTGGGTCTCAAGTCCTCAGTTTAGAGAAAATGAACCCAATTTTCTCCAGGACTCTCACAGCTTCATAGCCTGTGAAGCTTACACTGTGTAACATACCCTCACCTGCCTCACCTGAGAGTCATTCAAAACCCACCTTCAGAGGCCCCATTGTGTGCCAGGCCCTGTGGTTGGCCCTGGTGATACAGACCCTGTTGATCCCACTGACTGACACTCTCAACCCCTTGGAGAAGGGAACCAGATGGAGTAATGACATAACTCAGTGGGCAAAAGGCCAGGGCCAGGTCAGCACAGGGCACGGGAGGACCCAGAACTCTGTCCACTTTGGGTGTTCAGGAGAGCTCCCCAGGGGCCTGCACACACCTTCCCCGTGGCCTCCAAACCTGCTCCACACGGATTACCACCTGCGAGGCCTTGGACACGTCATCCCCCCCGCCCAGGGCCTGTTGCCTGGTCTGTCTCATCCAGGTCTCAGCTTAAACGCCACCTCCTCCAAGAGGCTTTCCTGGACCTCAACCTGAAATCGTTACACAGTTCTGCTTTATTTTCTTCATAGCACCACATCCATCACTATTAGAGATTATCTTATATTCTTCATCTGTTTATTTGATTCTCGTCTGTATGCTCTTGATCCCACGCACACCAAATGTGAATCTTTTATTCATTCATACAATAAGTATTTATGTCTTAATCAGTGTTCTAGGGGCTTGGTATTTAGCAGTGAACAGAAAGACCAAAATCACTACCCATATGGAGCTCACATTTTTGTGAAGGCATTCAATAAACAAAGTAAATAAATAAAATATAGAGAGTACGGCAGACAGCAGTAAATGATCAGGAGATTAAACTAGGCAGGAGGAGGGGTGAGAAGTGCCAGGAGGCTGGGGTGCAGTTTCACACGGGTGGTCAGGAAGGGCCTTTCTGGGAAGGACTCACGTGAGCACACACCAGAAGGACGCAAGCCTGTGGGCCATGAGGGTCCCTGGGGGGGAGCGCCCCAGGCCACGGGAACCACAAGCAGAGGTGGGAGGTGGGAGTGTGCCCAGTGCACCCGAGGGTCAGCAAGGAGGCCCATGTGGATGGAGCGGAGTGCGGGAGGGGACCCGGGGGCGTGGGGGTCGAGGAAGGGCTCTGGCTTTACCCGAGGAAGATGGGAGCCGGGGAGGGCATGAGCAGAGGAGAGAGGTGGGTGCCCAGCATCGTTAAAGGCTCTCCTGCTGCTCAGTGGAGAAGAGACCATAGGAGGCAAGAGTGGAATCAGGGAGATGATTGGGCTGAATAATCCAGGCTGTGGGTGATGGTGGATCAAATCGGGATAAGAGCATGAGGGTTAGAGATGCTGAATTTAACAAACACCCGACACAGCACCTGGCACACAGTAGACCCTCAGGAGATTAAGCCATGATGATCAGTGTACGGAAGATGCCGAGAAACCTGAAATGTAATCTCGCAGCTGCCTGCCCTCACCTGATTTCAGTCTCTCCCAGAGGATTGAAAAGACAGACCTTTGGGCTACAGAGAGAAATTGCCCCCGAAGCTGTGCAGGGAGAAAGTCTCCTGCGCTGGAGCAAGAGAAGAGGGCAGGTTATAGAAGTGTTAAAACGCTAACACTTCACATGTTCAACACAAGCTTAAATTACACTCATTCAGGTATTTATAAGGGGAAGGTAAACTTTGAAAACAATTTCCTTTCTCTTGGTTAAAAATTATATATTTAAAAGGTTGAGAGGCAAAAACATGTGTGTGGTAGCTTGAAATTTCCCAGTTCAAACCCTTGCTTCCTGTAATATATTCATTTGATGGGTCTTTTAACTAGATGTGAGGTTGCATTCACACAGAGGACAGGACACGTGTTTGCCTTTGGCGTGAAACTGACAGCCACTTTCAGTTTTTAAAGATGTGCCTTTTAAGCAGTGGAGGTAATTCTAAGAAGAAAACAAACAAACAAAAATGCAGCCCCAAAGCAAATTAGCCTCCAGCTGTGGAAAGCTAGGCTTCATGGCTGTCAGGTTTTGATCTCAGGTGAGAGAAACTGGCAAAGAATCCAAGGCAAGCTTGTAGGAGACTCCAGGGAGCTGAGAGGCAGAGGTGAGAGAGGCAGGGCCACCGGCTGGGCCTCCTGGGTGGGGGCCAGGCTCTGCCACAACCACTGGGTCACCTGGAGCCCACTGTCGCCCTGCTGTGCCTCAGTTTCCCCAGTTGGACCAGTCCTTCTGTGAGGTCCCTCCCAAATTAAAATTTTTAATTACTGAAGGACAATAAATGTTGGGGGCAGTGAGGGAAGTGTAATCCTGATGACTTTGGGACTATTTAATTTAAGGAACAAAAGTGAGGAAAAATGCCCTCATGTCTTTCCTGCAGAGAGAATGACAATGACTAACTCAACTGTAAATGAAAGGTCAGAGTTTGCTAAACATCTTCTCACCCATTGTCACATTTAATCCCCCCCATAATCCTAGGAGGTGGGTATTATCACTGTCCATTCACAGATGTGGAACCGGAGACTCGGATAATGGACACGCGTGAGGGCATCAGGCGGAACTGGGTTGTAGGTGTGCTGCCTTTGGATCACCCGTTCTGCAGATGCCTGGGCTCTGAGTACTGGAAACAGAAGAGGACCCTGAGGTTGATCTGTGCCTTTCTGAGGGTCCCCCAATGCTGAGGGTGAGCGTGACTGCAGTGTGGGTTTGCAGAAAGCTGGCATCTCTCTCCTGGGGGCCAGTCACAGAGGCCCCCACCCCTTTCCCTAGAGGATCAAATGAGAAAAGGGCATTGTCCCATAGCACCAACCTCTGGCCTTCATACCTGGTGACACTTGGCTGGAGAAAGCTGCGGCTGAGACTGCCATGCAGCTTCTCACTCTCCCCTCCAGGTCTAGGCAGGGGGTCCCCACCTGGCAGGGTTTCAGGGTGACACCTGAGCAGTCAGCCGCCAAGAGAATTGCTGCCCACCTTCCTGCAGCCCTGGGACCAGGGACCCTGAGAGAGGAACTTGTACTTGCTTAGAGACAGTGGCCCCTGGCTCACATGCCAGTATGAACGGGAGCGCACACCACCTCAGGGTCAATTTCTGTGTCTGTCTCTTCCATACCTTTCCACCCTCATTGTCCCATTTCATCCTGATCCCATCATCCCAAATTCAGTGTCATCCATACAGTAGGCGCTCTGCAAGGCAGTGAAGTTCAACTTGGCCATTTTAGGAGCCCCACGCCAATTTCAAAACAAGAGACATCATTGACAGTTGATGACTCAGACTTCACTGTTTCTTGCTTACACCCCGTGCAGGGGGAGATTCAGCGAGAGGTGGATTCTGCTGACTACAGCCCCAGAGAGAGCCACAGAGGTGGGACTCCTCCCGTTCTCCCTGCTCAACCCCAGGGCCCCTTCAGTCTGTTCTCTGTATTTCTGAGACACCTCCTGCATATTCTGTCATCTCAAATTCAACGTGTCTGAAACACATGTTTGAAACCTAGCTCATCATCTTTCCACCCAGCTGCCCCTCACTTGTATCCCCAATGAACAAGACCCATTCTACAACCTTCTCAGTCACCCAGGCTTGGAAGCTCGGTGTCACTATAAAATTCCACTCCATTTGCAAATCACTATCTTTAAGGTATGACTTCTTACCCTCATCTTATAGTTATGGCAGACGCCAGCAATGCCCCACCCACAGCCTCTGGCCCTAGTCCTTCAGTGCACACCTGAATCCTAAGGCCCAACTCCTGTATTCCATTGCCTGAAGACTCTCTCAAGCCTTCTCAGCCCACTCTGATCTCCTTGGGGCAGGCCAAATTTTCCAGGGAATCAACTCCCTTGGAAACAGCCTTCAACCAAGAACCCCAGTTCCCTCAGGCTTCAGGTGGGGTCCCTTCTGGGTCCCAGAGTTTCCCCAGCAGAATTAAGCCTCATCTACCCTGGGAAATGTGGCCAGGCCAGACTAGGCCCAGAGGACATCGCCCAGAGTAGCCTGAGGATGTGCCTTCACAACAGAAAGACGGGAAAAAGGCTGGAAGAAGCCAACAGTAGGACTGCAGGGAGGAAGGCCTGCACTGAAGCTCCCAGAAGTAGCCCAGACTCAGAGGGAGAATTGAGCAGGTGAGCTGGGGTGGGGGTGTCTGGAACAGACCAAGGTCCCAGGGAGGGCAAGTGACTCGGGGCAAGTCTGTGGGCAAAGGTGGGTCCCCTACATTGAAGCGGTCACTTTGGAAAACTCAGTATCATGAAGCTGAACTTCTGCATAACCCGTTACCCAGCAGCTCCACTCCTGGATCCACGCCTCACAGGGAGGCACGCGTATGGTCATCAGAAGACGTTAGTAACATCCCTATGAGCAAGAACTCCAAACAGAAAAGTACCCAGATCCCATTTGGAGTTGATGGATGCATAAATGGTTGCATATTCATACAGGAGAACCCTAGCCATCAAAAGGAACAAACAGTGCACAACTTAATGCAACCAGGTGGATACGTCTCACCAACACAGTGGCACACAACAGAAGCCACACACATGGGGGCACAGATAGTGAGTCCGTTTGCTTGAGGTTCAGAACAGCACAGGTAAATACACTCTTAGAAGTCAGAGGGGTAGACACAGGGAGAGGGCACAGAGGGGCTTCTGGGGGCCAGCACAATTATTTGCAAAAATTCAGCTATGCAGCTGTGATTTGTTAGCTTTTCTTGTCATATACTGTGTTACACTGTAACACAAAGTGTACTTAAGAGGCCCCAGGGACTTTGCTGTGCTGGATGGATGGGCATGAGATCACGTTGAAACGAACCGGCCAATTCATACTGTTTACCAACAAATGGTGCATGCATGTTGAATGAATGAATGAACAAGTGAGTGCATAAACTCATAAACAAATGAATAAGGAAATAAGGAGCAAATGCATGCACAAGGCGATGAATAGTTGAGCACAGTCAGGAGTGAGTGAACGAATGAACTGATGAAATAAAGGATGAAAGAATGAAGAAATCACCGAGGACTGTGTAAGGAGCCGGGTGCACAAATAGACAAAGAAAGAATGGTGGAATAAATGAAAGGCTGCATCACGGAAGTAGGAATGAATGAAACAAGGGGTGAAGGGCAGAATAAATGAACATCTAAATGTGTGTGAAGAGATGCGTGCATGCAATCAGAAATGAATGAACAAAAACTGAAGAGGTGGACAAGCGAGTAGAAGGACAGCTAACGCCCAAGTGAAGTACTGAATGTCTATGTCCCCAGGAGCAGCAAACCCCAAAGTCCAAAGGTAGCATCTCCTCCCAGACATGAGGCCAAAGCCTTGGAAGATCGGCCACAGAAGTTCCTAAGGTGCCCTTATTTTAAATTTAATAAGCATATTATTCTGCAAACGTCAGCTGAAGCTGCAGAACACACTGCTCGGTGGGATTAACTCTGGGTTGAGAGGGAAGAGCTAGATGGAATTGGCTACATTGTTTTCACAATTAGGTCACAGATAATTACCTATTATGGAGCAAATTCCCAGCAGGATTTTAATAATTGCTATTTAAATAACACATTTTTACTGTCTCCTTATAAATTAATCTCTGGGAGGTGTAATTACTGTTGGTGTGGGAAAGTTTGCTGAGTGGCCTGGGAATAAGGAAGGAGGTTGGTGTCGTCACCATAATTGTCCCCTGAGACCCCGAGGCCAGGTGATGCTGGGGATGGAGAAACCTGGGTCCAGGATGTGAGGCGAGTCCCTCCCTAAACTGGGTCACCTCAGTCAGCTCCCCTGA
Organism: Lagenorhynchus albirostris; assembly: GCF_949774975.1. Lineage (NCBI taxonomy): Eukaryota > Metazoa > Chordata > Mammalia > Artiodactyla > Delphinidae > Lagenorhynchus > Lagenorhynchus albirostris. Next base: position 162,521,741 of record NC_083096.1, on the reverse strand, counting down.
GAAGTGAAGATGGTTTCCAAATGCCCAAACACCCTGGGTTATCAGGGAGCTCTCACTCCAGACCTAGGTCAAGGTCAGAGTTAGTCACCCCTCAACTGTTTCCCCACAGCTCAGGAACATCCTCATCACAGGGTAACAGGGTCTCCATTTCGCCCCCAGGGGCAGGACCCATTTCGTCCTCATCGCGCACTCAGCTCCCAGCACAGGGCATGCACACAGTAGGTGCTCAGCAAACACTGGGGGAGGAACGCATGGATCTTGCTGTGCAGTGTGGGTTTGAGAAGCCACTTCAGTCCCTTTTAGAACCACGAGGTGTGATGAGCAGGCGGCCACTCACCACGTCCTCATGGAGCTTCTCATGGTGGCCCTGTCACTGACGCTCTCCCAGCTGTCATTCCTTCCCTTGATTCCACCTGCGTCTGCCCATCTCAGCCCCTCCCCCACTCCCTGTGTGCTGCCTCTAGTACCTGGTGGGCCTGAAAGTATGGAAACTGGTGTAATTGTGCACAGAGTATCAACGGGCTCTGATGCAGGGCCGGGACCCTGCTCTGATCAAAGTACATGAGGGTTAACATGTCTTCCGGTCCCCACACTGACCCTGACCCGGCCGAAGTATTAATGAGAGGTCAGCATGTGGTCTGACTCCCCACAGGGATGGAGGGAGAGGAGACCTACCAAAGTTCTCTGTGAGTGCCTGGAGGAGCTGGGTAGAGAATCCAGGTTCCTGACAGTGACCTGGATGCCACCCCTGCTGTCCATCATGTGGATTGAATGCTGTGTATTTGCACCTGGGATTCTGGAATTTCTTCCTGCTTCCAGAATTCTGCTTTCCTAAATAGTCCAGCTCAGTCAAACTGTCTCTTTCTTTCTAAGGTGTTCGAAACTGCACCTGACGAGGTTTCATCTGCAGGTGTGATGGAGAGTCCATCATCCTCTTGTCTCTGTCTGACCCTCCTGACCATTTGGGTGACAGCCAACCCCTCCCCCAATCAGCCCTGATGGAACTGGCCATGGGGACAGGAGGAGAAGACCAGCCGAAGAGGGAGGCCGAGCCGATCACAAAGGCCTGAACTCTGTGGGGAGGAGTGCGGACACCCTCCTATCAGGAACGAGCAGCAGGTGGGGAGGGCACAGCAGTGAGTTCCATGCAGCTGAGCTGAGCGGCACCTTCGTCCAGGGGATCAGGAACCTGGAGGTGACCCCTGCTGTTCCCAGGGGGTCTGTGACCTTGAGGTACCTCAGGATATGTCACCTGTAGAACCTCCAAGAGTTCTAGGACCTACCTGTCTACCAGCTCAGCCAACAGTGTTGAGCACAGAGACCAAGTGACCATCTGACCAGTCACCTCCACGGGCTCTGCCTGGTGGGGCTGTTCTGGCCAGACTCCTCCACGCCCCCTGCTCTCCCACAGCAAGTCCAGCCTCACAGGGGCAGCCCTAGCAGGTGCCCTGGGAACTGAACCAAGGGATCCCTGCTCACCTTTCCAGTATGCCAAGGACACCCCCAGGCTGCCTCTGGGTTGGGGAACCACAGGTGGCCGGACAGGCAGCTGAGAATCCTCTTATATTTGCTACATTCTTCAGTTTGTTCTTGATCATCACAAATTGCCCTTGGAGACAGAGGAAGAATTTATAAAAATGAAAGGAGAAATAGGCAGCAGTGACTCCCATGAAATGAGATCAAGTTTCCTTCTACACAATTGAACATGAACATTTAAAACATCCTTGTCACACGATGCACTGACTGCTGTTAGGGAAGATTATTTGATAATGAAAGGACTGGGGGTTTCTGGCTGTCTTGGTCAGCTCAGGCTTCCATAACAAAACACCATAAGCTGGGTGGTTTAAACCACAAAAAAAAAATTTTCTCACAGTTCTAGAGGGTGAAAGTCAAAGATCAAGGTGTCAGCAGGGTGGGTTTCTGGTGAGGGCTCTCTTCCTGGCTTGCAGACGGCCACCTTCTCACTGTGTCTTCACATGGCCTTTCCTCTGTGCTTGCCTTTAGAGGAGAGAGCTCTGGTGTCTCTTCTTATAAAGACACAAATCCTTCAGGTCAGAGATTCATTCCTATAACTTCATTTAACCATAATTACGTCCTTACAGGCCCCACCTCTAAATACAGCCACACGGGTGGTTAGGGCTTCAACACATGAATTTTGGAGACACACAAACATTCATTCCATAACACTGGCATATAAAGAGCAAAAGAACTGCAGTCTTCAGACAGACCCAGATTTGAGTCTTAGCTCAGCCACATTCTTGTGTGAGTTTCACTTTACTTTCCACTTCACTTTCCAAACCCCTGTCTCCTCATTTCTAAGGTGGGAGATGACCTACTCTCACAAGGTTTCTGGGTGGGTTTAAATCAGGGTTTCTCAACCCCAGCATTTTGATATTTGGGCCAGATAATTCTTTTTCTGGGGGCCTTTCCTGTGCATTGTAGGCTTTTAGCAGCAGACATGGCCTCTTCCTGCTAGATGTCAGGAACATACCTCCCCACCCTACCCCCACCAGTTGTCCCAATCAAAATCATCTCCAGACATTGCCAAATGTTACCCGAGGGGCAGAAATCAACCCTGGTTGAGAATTACTGCTTTAGATGGTATAATGTGAGTAAAAATTGCAGTTTCTGGGATATTTCAAGCATCAAAAAGTAGTAGTAGTTGTTATTGACTAAATGAAGAATAAAAGTAAAGCCGAGGTTGTCTTGGGAGAGGTGCTTCCTGCCTCTTTGTCTCTTTGGAAATCTCCTTGTTGGGCTGCTTAGCTAGTTTGATGATCTCTTTTTCTTCTGATAAAATAAAGCTCAACTGCAGAAAGCTTTGTCATCAAAGGAAAAAAGAAAAAAGAAGATGCTCACACTGAGATGTCCATCAAATCCATTTCTTATGCAAGGTCCCTGGTTGAAAGAGGTGAAGGGCAACCCTTCGCCCCTGCCTGTGTCCCCTGCACTGAGGACAGGATGGGCAGGGTCTCATTGCATCCCCACAATAGCTGCAAAGGGCATCATCCTCTCATTGTGCAGGTGAGGAAACTGAGGCTCAGAGGAGTGATGTCACTTTAAGGTCAAGTGTTGTCACCTTCCTAAGCACCTACCAGGTGAGACCCAGCAGAGACCAAAGTCCCTGCTCCATGGAGCTGGCATGCTAGGGGACATAGATCATAGGGGTGAAGAGGTAACACATGTCAGGTGGCGATCAGTTCAAAGGAGAAAAATCAAGCTGGACATCACACGGCCTCATTTGTCCTTATGAAGCACCTGCCCATGTCCTGCTGCCTGGAGGTGTCTCAGAGGTGCTTTCTGCTGGGGAGGCTCCTGGGAGCAAAGAACACTCTTATGGGAATAATGGATGTGTGGAGTAGGACCAAGGACCCACCATTCTTTCCTTCGTTCCTTCCTCCCTCTCTCCTTCCTTCCTTCATTCCTTCCTTCCCTCACTCATCACCCAGGCCAGCCCTGGTGTAAGTCCGTGGAACCAGGATCACCAGGCCCCCTCCCAGGGCTCACACTCCAGCCGAGGCTTTGATCCTACAAATCGGGGAAGATCAGACCAGGCCATGCCAGCTCTGGGCCTGTCTCAGCTCCAGGTCCCTTTTCTGTACGATGCAGGCGATAACAGCACTTACTGACCTGTTACCCGTGCTGGGAACATGCTTCATTTCTGCCCAGCCTCACGACCTCTGCCCTGTGCGCCCACAAAGTACAGATTAGGAAACTGAGACCCAGAGAGATGACGTCAGCTGCACGGTCTCAGGGTCAACAAGTGGCTTCAGGGCCAGAGGACCCGAGTGTGTGTCCAGGCTCGGCCATTCCCCAGCTGTGTGACCTCAACAAGCCTCTCGCCACCGAGCCTGTGTCCTCACCAACAAAGCAGTGATGATGGTGGTACCTGCCTTGTGGGGCTGTTGGGAGGGGAAGTGAGATGGTGCTCGGGACACACATAGGACATGCCTGGTCCAGAGCAACTGTGATCACGGTGACAGCGACTCCCTGCCCTGTGGCGCTCACTGAACTGATCCTTCTGGCAGCCCTTACATGGATGTTCTCTTATAGCCCTTAACAAATCATTTGCAGGTGAGGAAACCAAGACTCAGCAGAGTGGAGTCATTAAGTCATTTGCCCAAATCACACACAGATGTGAAAAGCAGAATCAGGATTCTACCTTACACTCTGTGCTTTTAATTGCAAGGATTTTTGTTTCCTTTTGTTTTATTATTCTTTCTCTCTCTCTGGCTCATTTCCTGCCACCCATTCATATTGATCAGGTTTTGTTTATTTCCTCTTTTCCCTCTCCTGGTTTGGAAATTCCATACTCTATTCTCTTTTTAATCGTTTAGCCTTAAAAATCATAATACGCACACTTGACTGAACACAGCCTAAAGTAGATCAATATCCCTCCCCTCCCTCTGAAAAGCACAGGACCCAGGATGTGTTTCCTCTGATGCTCTTTCCACCTCAGTGTTGTGCATTCCAGACCCATGGTCCCACCTCCTTTATGTCCCTGCATTGGCTGTAATTAATATGGTTGGTGGTGTTACACTTATTTACTATGGTCCGCTCCAAATTTACCCTTTGTTTTTTTTTTTTTTTTGCTCTCTGTTGCTGGTTTGATTCTCTCTTTCCAGGCTCAATGGCCTTCTGAGTGTATTTTTAACAGTTCTTTTAAAAAGGCCTACAAGTGTCTCTTTGCCTAAAAATGTATTTCTTTCTCATTTAATTTTGAATGATAATTTACCTGGGTCTAGATTTTTCCTTTGTTTATTTCATGTGGCACTAAAATATTTTACTCCCTGGCTCCCTGTACTGTTGCAGGGGGATATCTGTTGCCTGTTTGTCATGCCCTGGTAAGTAATCTGTCTTCTCTCTTGCTACTTTTTAAAAATTTTCTCTTTTCTTGGTATTCTGCATTTTCACTACAGTATATGACTAATCTGCCTCCTTGTGGTCTTAATTTTATATATCCCACTCAAGATTAGAGCCACTGGTCTCTGGGTTGGAGGGAAGAAGTTTGCCTAATAATATCTGCATGTTGTTGATATTACTATTAATATTGTCTTTGTCTTTTGAGGCTGCTATAACAGAAGACCATAGGCTGGGTGGCTTATATAAACAACAGAAATTTATTTCTCACAGTTCTGGAGGCTGAGAAGTCCAAGACTAAGGTGTGGGCAGTTTGGGTGTCTGGTGAGAACCCGAATCCTGGTTCTCTGTCCTCATATGGTGGAGGGGCTTAGGGAGCTCTCAGGGGTCTCTTTTAAGAGGTTTTTTAAAACCCTCCCATGAGGGCTCCACCCTCCTGACCTAATCACCTCCCAAAGGCCCCATCTCCTAATACCAACACACTGAGGATGTGATGGGGTTTCAACATATGAATTTTGGGGGGACGCCAACATTCAGTCTATATAGCGAATATGCATATCGATAATAATTAATAAGCATCATAGCTAACACATGTTGAGGGTTTACTTTGTGCCAGGCACTATTCTAAGTGTTGTGTGTGTGTTATTTCAGGTTATTTCATCCTCAAAAGCCCTCCTAAGGAGAGTACTAGTGTTACCCTCATTTTACAGATGAGGAAACTGAAGCGCAGAGCAGTTGAGTTCACTAGAGAGAGCTGGGTGTAGGGTGGGGTGGCACAGACTTGGGGGGTCAGGCAGGTCAGAGTTCACATCCCCATCTGGCTCCTCACCAAGCTGTGTGGCATTGAACAAGTGACCCCCACTTTCTGAGCCTCTGTCAAGTGGGGGATGGGCTAGGACCCCTGCAGGAGCCAAGGCCTCACAGGGGCTGTAGAGACGAGTCTCCCCTCTCTCCCTGAAGCTGCAGTCCCTGCTCTGATTCCAGGCACCTTCGGGGCTGGGGACGCCCAGAGGAGAGGACTGTCCCTTAGAGAGAGGGGGGCTGCCTGGGCTGCCAGGAATTGCCAGGAGCCTCTGGAGCCCAGAAATCCCAGAGATATGAAATACAGTGTCACTTCTGGGGTCCAAATTCCCCCTAGCAGGGAGTAGCAGACCCTCATCAGCAACTGTGCAACCATCCTCAGAACGGCTGAGCTCCACAGATGATACCAGCCTTCCGAACACAAGGATGTCTTTGAATACTTCTTAATGAAAAACATATTTATGTCCAAGCCGAAATTATAATGTCAGCAGTTAATTATCACTTGTCAAACAAGTGTGTGCCCAGATTGTGGGTTTAATTTCCACATAGGTTTGGAAGAGCCTTGTTCCTCTTGTTTGATGAAGCCTCTCTGAGACAGAGAGAGAGAAAGAGAGATTCATTGTTGGAAAGAGTGTTTTTTAAATCAGACTTTTAAATAAGCAGGTTTCCTTGGTGTCTGAGTCAGGGTTCTTTCCAAGTAGCAGAAAAGTACTCAGTCTAGTTTAGGCAAAGAAAAATAAGCTGGGGTGCGGGTACCGGGGCCAGGAATGTGTCATGGAACTTAAGGGAGCTGGCCTGGTCAGGGCCTGACCCTGGCAAAGAAGAAAGGAGCTTGGGCTGAGTGGGGGTAAAAGAGAGAAAGACACGAAGGTCACTCACCCACCGGGTGGTCGGAGCCACTGTGTGGAGGGTAGTGCTTCTGGTGAGAGGGAAACCGGCAAAGGGGCGCTTTGGGGGCAGGTGGTCCATGCAGGTTTGAGTGCCTTGAAATGGGAGAAGGGTCTGAAGTATCAGGGGAGCAGCTGGATGGCCCATTGTGGAGCTGGGCAAGAGGTGTGTCTTAAAGACAAAATTGTTATAAATTCAGCCTGTGCCCCACTCAACATCAGCCAAGAGGAAGGACTTTTAGGTCTCATAACTGGACCACCAGGGGGCGCCTCTTCCCAGCTCACAGGAAGGCTCACCTGGCTGAGCAGCCCTGACACCAGCACCATCCCTCCAGCTGCCTGTGCACCTGCAGGAACGCTGCTTTGGGTCTCCCTGGGTGTAGCGGCTGCATCCTGGGATAAGGACACAGAGGTCTGGGGTGCCTGGTGGCTGCTGATGAGGAAGCCATTGGGGTTGGATGAGCCGACCTGGGAGGGGAGAACAGGGGGTGGAGAGCTGTCAGGGCGTGTCCTGGTCTCCTGGGGTGCGTGCAACCCCAATACTGAGCATCTCAGAGCTCAGAATGGGAAGAAGAGATGCAAATGGAATCTCACTGGGGATCCATTTCTCCCCAGGACTTAGCAAGACCCTCAGTGCTGGCAGTGGCGTGGTGAGGTCACCTCACACAGTACTCAGCATCCATGCTCTTTCTGGAATTTTCCAGAACAGCAGAGCCATGTTGGGAGTGCTCAGAGCCCAGCCCTGGATCCTGACAAGCCAGCTGGGAGCCCCGGCCCCAGCCCTCGGCATCTGTGTGACGCCGGCGGTGTCTGGACACCCCTGGACACCTCCTAGGGGTGTCCCTAGGAGCCGCTCCATAGAGCTGCTGTGACAAATAAGGGACAACGTATCATTGAGGACAGCGTCTTACACGGGGAGCAGAGCCAGCGCTCGGGGCGCTCACTTCCTCAGCAGATGTCCACCAGAGGCCACCTGGGGGGCCCTGTCTCGGCAACAGGGAGAAGCTCAGGTTCTAGAAAGAGGAGACACCCCGGCGTTACCGGTGAACTGCAGTGTGGAAGCCAACGGTAAGAGCCAGGAGTAAAAGGCAGCGGGGAGGGGGTGGAGGGTGTTGGAGGTCACACTTGTAAACAGGGGGGTCGGGGAAGGCCTGTCAGCAGGGGACACTGGCACAAAGACCTGAAGGAGGACGGGGAGGGAGCCGCGTAGACACGGGGAGAAGATCCAGCCGGAGGGAAGGGCAAGCGCCAGGCCCGAGGAGGAGCGGCCCCGGGCTCCTGGTCCAGGAAGGATGGAGGCAAGTGAGTGAGGGGGACGGGCTGGGGGGACGGGGGAGATGCAGGGCCCGGGGCCACTGTCAGCGTGCACTGTGTCCCTGTGAGGCCGGAGCCCTGGGGCGGAGCAGAGCAGGGGCGGCCCCGCCCCGAGTCTCACAGGGTCACCCGGTTCTGCCTGGAGAGTGAGGGGAGCAGGGCCAGGGCAGAGGCAGGGACCAGGCGTGATGGTGAGGGACCAGGGAGAGAGGCTGAGGGACAGGAGAAGATCCCAGATGTGGGGTCGCGTGACGGCCGGGCTAACAGGAGCTGAGGGTGTCTCTCCAGAAATATTACGCATTACTGATTCTTAAAACCTCGTACTATTTCACCCAACATCCCCTTACAGGAGGCTACTTTAACCTCTGTTATTTGGAAGGGTTGTTTATTTTTATATTATAACCTAACGTACCCTGACAGTCACTCCAATGTGAAATCAGTCATGAATGAGTAGTTGTATATGAGGAGAAAAAAGAATGAAGAAAGTAAAAACTACTGTCTTGGGGGGGAGCGATCGGTGATTTATATGCTCTTTTAGATTAATGTTTGGACTTTCCAAACGCTTCACCGGAAGTAGGCATCACTTGTATCAAGGGGAAAAGTCAGTGTTATTAACAAGAGTGCCAGGTACTGGCGAGGCCGTCCTGTCTCAGGCTGCATCTCAGGCTCCGGGCACACTGAGCGCGTGTCCCGCCCAATTAGCCCTTTATTACAGATCGTTCTGTTCTCTAATTGTCCGCCCCACATAATTTAGCAGGTCATCTACTGTCTTGTTCTCAAACGCTTAATTTAGTGTCTCTTCTCTAAGTGCAGTGGTGGCAGAAAAGGAGATCTTCAGAGGCCCCTCAATGCTAGCTCTCCCTCGGGGCCTGGAATAAAAAGAGCTGACTCTGTGCCAGGACCTGAGCTCAGCCCTTCACTCAAATGTCTAACACTCCTGTGAAGGAGGCACTGTTGCTATCCCCATTTTACCGATGAAGGTACTGAAGCACAGAGAGGTTTAGAAACTCACCAAAGGTGACACAGCTCAGAAATGCTGGAGCTGGGCCTTGAACCCTGGCAGTCTGCTCCCCAGTCCCTGCTCTTCCTGACGTACTGAGTGTCAGCCTTTACTGTGCCCCAGACCCTGTGCCGAGGGCTTGGTACAACATCAGAGTAACAATAACAGAATCTATCACTGAAGGTGTCACAGGTGTTACCACATCTAAGTCTGGCAGATGTTTTTATCTTTAACTCACATGTGAGGGCACTAAGCTCAGAGAGGGTAAGCAACTTTCCCAAGGTCCCACAGCGAGGACATGGCAGGGCGCAGACTGGAACGCAGGCCAAAGCCTGTGGTCTAACCAGTGGGTGGGGCTCAGGATCATTAACAGGGACTGAGCCTCCTCCATCAGGGTTTGGAATCAGATGCAGCAACACTTGAGATGCTGTCCTGAGAGCAGGGGCACAGAGTAGGGAAGGGGGGAGGCTGGAGCCCAAAAAGCCAATGTGTCTTGGCCTGGATGGGCTCCCTGCGGGGGCCCGGGGGCCGCAGGCCCCACTGCTCGAGAGGGGCAGCGTCACTTTGTGGCTGTGACCGAGCTGTCCGTCTCAGCTCCAGAGGCGTGACTCACTGCAGCTCCTAAATCCTGCAGGAGTTTCTCACCCAACACAATTGTTCTAATTGTCATTGTCGTGGCTGATAACATTTTGTGACAGCCATAAACTCAGAAACTCTGCAGGGGGCCCCAAAGAAGGGAGACACCTGGGATGGTTTGGAAGGAATTTTAAAGGGAAAAAGGGGTGACTCAAAGGCTCGGGGAGACTCAGGTTGGAGGGCTGGCTGCCTGTTCCGCAGGTGGGGCTTTTCACAGTCACCGAATATTAGAACCAGAGGATGTTAAAGCCAAGTGGAAGAATAAATGTTATAATCTTTGAAAATGAGAAATGCTCTCTCCCCTGCCAGCTTGGATCTCTTCCTGTTGCCCATCACCAGCTGAATGCCCCGTACCTAGAACAGAGACTGGCATGGAGCAGGCACTCAGCAAACTGTTGGGTAAGAGACCGGTTTCATGAATGGGCCTCAGTTTCCCCATCTGTAAAATGAGGAAGTCAACTCCAGGATCTCTCCCATGTCCCCCTCCTCCCCCCACCCCCAAGGCCATCTCTCTGGGAGCTGGGAGGGCCAGGAAGGCTGAAAATGGTGGGGATGGCCGCAGATCTGAGTGGAGGGCCGGCAGGGTTGACAGCAGAGCCCTCATCCTGCAGGGCTGGGCCGCATGTTTCATTTCACGCTTGGTGCCCAAGCTTACATCACGGTGCTGGCCAGGAGCCTCATGTGCAGTTATTCAATGTAATGTGCTGTAGGTGTATAATTGTTGGGAGTGGATTTGCATAATTCAATAAAACTATAAATATGGAGTGTAGTATCATATACTATGTTCTGTGTTAAGGATATAATGTGTATATTATTTTCCCTCAAAATGGAAGTTGCCAATTCTTGACCAAGGAACAACTGACACCACTGATTACATTGTTTATTCATCAACTTGGAAAAGGAATGGTAGCCGGGATGATGGGCAAATCTCCCTACACTTCAAACAGGTTCTGGGGTCGTGGAGCTCCAGGAGGGACAGAGAGAAGGGGCAAGAAAGAGGTCAGCCCCAGCCACCAGCCTGGACCAGGTGACAGTCGGAGGGGGAGGGGTTACCTGAGCACTTGCCTGTGGCTCCACCCAGGGCGCTGCAGGGGGTCAGAGCTGGCGCCCCAGCTGCCCTCACTCACCTGGGGTCACCCTTGAGCCTCAGTTTCCTCAGCTGTAAAATGGGAATGAGGGGTGGCTGTGAGGATTAAGGGAGCGAGTGCAAGTGAAGGGCACCCAGCAGATGCAGGAAGTGCTCACTCATGTGAACTGATGCCCCTGCTGTTGTCACCCCAGGACTGTGAGAGAGAAGGCACATGGGCCCATTTCACAAATGGGGCTAATGGCTGCGATGGCTCCTGGCTGCTGACATGCCTTTGGGCCAGGCGCCTGCACATCCGACCCCACGTCCCCTTCACAAGCGCCCTACTCGGCAGGTGTTCCAGCCCCCTCTCCACTGGGGGAAGCTGTGCCTCGGGCGGGTCAAGTGCTTTGGAGATCACACAGCCCACAGGGGCAAGGGCTCAGAACAGGGCTTTCTGCCCCCAGAGCCCAGGCTGGGCCACCACCCAGACCCCACACTGACCAGAACACTCAGTCACAAGCACTGATGAGCAGGTGGCAGACACTGGTGGCTGCCCGCCCAGCAGCCCACCCCTCCTTCCTTCATTCACAGAGCCCTGGGTTTGTTCTGCAGCAACAGGCTCAGGCCTGGTGGGCCTCCCCAGCCCAGGGGAGAAGCCAAGCCTGGCAGCCCACCCCCCTTCTCCAGAGATTGTTTTAGGGGTGAGAGTGCCACCCAGAGCTGGCCATTGAGATGTAAGGGAAAATCTGCTGGTGGAGGGACTTCTTCTGAGAATCATTTTTTCTGCTTCACTCCACTCCTTTCTTAATTTGAATGCTGTAGTGTGAGACATGATGTTTGGAGCTGTGGCAGCCATCTTGCAACCATGAGGCAATAAGCTAACGACAAAAGCCAACACCGCCAAGGATGGTAAAGAGGAGAGAGGGAAAGAGCCAGGTCTTTGTTGACATCTCTGAGCATCTGACCAAGCGGCAACCACCTCTTTTCAGACATCTGGTTATGTGAGAATATTTCACATCTCAATTGCCTGAGCCACTGTTTTTGAGTTTTCTGTTACATGCTGCCCAACACAACTTAACTAACAGAAGTGCCTTCTATATGCCCAGCACTCACGTGCCATAACCCTCACCACACAAGGTCATAGTCATTTGTCCGCACCTGTCACCCCGTCAGACCCTAGAATCCTGGAGGTGAAGGTTGTGTCTTGCACATCTTGTAGCTCCCAAGTGTCAAACAGGTCATGACCACTGGTGATTCCCAGTTCCCACGGCACAAACAATGTGAAGGATGGAAGTAATGAATGAAAGAACATTAATTAATAAATAAATGATTATAGTAAATATGAAAGTGCTTTGTAAACTGTAAAGCGCTGAGCCCAAGTGCGGGATTAGGTTCTGGCATGTGGATACAGATGCGGGAGGGAAGAGGTTCAGGGTGTAGAGTAGGGATTAGAGAAAAAGATTCTTCAGGGGGAATGAGGCTGTGTCTTCTTCCCAGACAACCCCTGCCTCTGCGTCCTGCTAGCACAGAGGCCAGGTCTGAAACCCAGCACCCCGAGCGCTCCTGCCATTCCCCTGGGCTGCTGGAGCATTTCACAACCATCACCTCTCTCTCCCCAAATAGACACGGAAAGACAGGCATTGTGCCCTGTTATTTTCTCTCTAAAACACTGCTGTGAGAAACCAAATGGTTATCATTACTCCAGCTGTGATTCCTCGCTATTATTTTTAAAGGTGAAAGAGGGGTGGGCCCCAGGAGAGGAGGCGGTGAGGGGAAGTGGAAAGAAACTGTTCAGGGCAAAGGGCTTTCCAAATTTCAGCTCCTGTTTCACAGGGAGACTGGATTAAGGGATCAAATCAAATGAATTTTGCCAGCAGAGTAAGAGATCTATCTCCCCCCAGATGCTTTACTTTGACTGTTGGCTTTGAAAGATTTGACAGAATTCATTTTTCTAGCAGACAAGAGAGATCAAGGCATTAAACAAAACATATTCTGCCGTGAGAGCGCTGTTAGCTGCTTAGCGTAATAGAGGTGAGTTTGCGGCAAAAGCGGGAAGTCATTTTTTCCCGTGGAAATTTGCCTGTGGCATAGAGGGGAGTCGGTGGGCAGGCAGAGCAGATGTGGAGGTGGCCAGGCCCTCCTGAGTCTGCTGTCCTGCCCTCAGGATCACCCTGAGGAAGTCGGCCATGGAGAACCTTGACCTCTCGGGGCTTGAAGCTCAGGGCCATCTGGGCCTCGGTTTCCCTTTATCGCACAGGACAAGGGTCTTTTCATGAAAAGCTGCCCTATTTCAAGCAGACACATGTTCTCCTTTTGTCCTCACAACAACCCTCGAGCACTTAGCCAAGTCAGATTAGGGTGTGTCACTTAACCACTCTGACCCTTGGGTTCCTCATCTGCACAAGCAGACCTGATGAGGTTTACCTCCAGGGGGAGTTGCAGTTCAGTGAGCCCATGGATGTGGAGCACACCGTAGGCCTTCGGGTGGCAGTGGTCCCCAGGAGGCCATGTTGGGGCAGGAGGAGAGAGGGGGGCTTTGGGGACAATCTCGGGTGAAGGGATCTCGGTGGCACACAGAGGCATCCAGTGAGTGGCTGCATCCAGTGAATGTCATTAGTTGGGGTGAAGACACTGGCTGTGAGCCAGACAGCCAAGGTCAAACCCCTGTCCCACCACTGCCTGTGCCATTGGGTCCCTTCTCTCTGTGCGTGTCGGCTTTCCCATCTGTAACTCGGGGACGATAACTACACCACCCTCACAGTCTGGGCCTAGGAGATGCATGTGAAGAGGTGGCTCAGAGGGTGATGACTGCGACCACGACGACAATGATGATGCCGATGGTGAAGATTCTCCCCCCGGGAGTGATGATAATAACAGTAACAACAGCTCTAATAACGGCTGGCATTCATCGGGCGCTTACTGTGCTTTGTCTCAACCCTGCAGAGAATAGGTTCATTATTACCCCACTTTGCTCTCCTGCCTCTCCCCATGTAACTCCCCACCCTGAACTCCTCCGGCCCTGTTGAACCCTGCCTGTGGCCCTAAGCATTGGTGTCTGGAGCTCATATCCAGTAGTGTAGCCAGCAGAACGGGGCCTTGCAGCCCAAGCTTGGGTGTTCATAAATTCAGGCCCGGGCCTCAGGGAGAGCAGGCTCAGACCGGCCACTCCCCTCCTGGCTGGTAACCCAGGGTGAGCCCCTCCCGCCCTCTAAGCAGTTTTCCATGTCAGAGACAGAGTGAGAATTAACCTCAGGGGCTTTGTGAAAGATGACCCCAGCAGGACCTCATACAGCAGGTGTGACCCACCCCCAGGTGCGAACCCACCCACAGGTGTGGAGCTCTTATAAGTGTCCAGGGACACGCTGGACACAGGTGTGCAGCGTTTGGTCTTGTTACCTTCTTGTCTCATGGAAGGAAGAGAGAGAGGGAGGGAGGGAGGGAGGAAACTGAGTGAGTGAGTGGGTGACTCCCCACCAGCAGTCTATGAGCAAAAGCCATGCCCACCGTCATGACCCCCGAGCCAGGCACGCGGGGGGCTCAGGAGAGATGTTTGTTGAATAGATGAATCAGTGCCCTCCAAGGGGTCCCTGGAGGTGGTTACCAATGGGAGGTGGACAGCTAGAAGCAGAAATCAGAAGCCAAGGTCAGGGGGCAGGAAGCCTGAACAGCAAGAGATAGGGGGCAAGCCAGGTGTGAGGGTTCTGAGTCACCCCAGGGCAGACCCGGCTGTCTGCATCTGTCTTGCCTCTGTCCTCTGGGGTGAGTAGCCTGGGGCGACAAGCTGTTCTCAGATGGGCCCAGTGGGCTGACACACCTGCTTTGTCCCCAGTCTGCCTGTTCTCACCTGGAGCCCACTTCCTCCCTCCGGGCCTCTGTCTTTGGGTCTCATGAAGCACAATGGCCTGTCCATGCCCCATTCCTGTGCCCACACTCATCCCCAGGCAGAGACTCCCTTCCTGACCTGATGCTCTCAGGCCCTGCCCCACCCCAGCCCCATTCATGGCTCCTCAGGCTGCCCTGGCCACCTCCACCTAAAGTACAACCACACCACAATCCCTGCAGTATCACTGGTGGGGAGCACGTGGGCATGCAGCTCTGTGTTCATGATGCTGCAACACTGATGAAGCCAGCGCTGGAGCCAGGCCGTCAGCCTTTAATGAGCAAACTGCAATGGCCTGGATGGGCCCCTTGCTGATCCACGGAGGCCTTGCACCTCCCCCAGACCCGCAGCTTGTTTCAGCCCTGGTAGGTCTTGTAGGATTCTTGTAAATTCTCCAAATTTGCCATTGGCTCCAGGGCAGGGACAGTGGAGAGAGTGGAACCTCTCCTTGGGCAGCCCGTGTTGGTCCCTTCATTGGAAACAGAGTTTATTCAGCTCTGGTCATGGGTGGGACACTGTGCTGAGTGGCTTCTTCACATTATCCCATTTAAAAGTCACAACAGCCTAGAAGGCAGTGCCATTACTGCTGCCTTTTTTGCAGAGGAGGAAACCAAGCCTCATACATGTTTGCTGGTCACCCAAAGCAGAGCCAAGTTTCAATGACATTTCATTCCACTGGCCCAGTCTACAGCTGCTTTCTGGAAATGTGGCCCACGTGCAATAGAAATGCTGGCATGTGCACCAGGTTCTTACCCTGGAAGTGGCTTTCAAAGGTCACCTGGTCCTACCTTCTTATTTTCTAGGCCAAGAAGCAGAGGCCCAAGGGGTTTACACTCACATCATTTCCTGCAGCAGTTAGAGCTGGGCCGGGTCTGGGAGCGGGTCTGCTCGGCCCAGGCAGCCTCTGTGCTCTGCACTCCTGTGAGGCCAGCTCCTGCCAGGCAGTAAGGCTACCCGCACGGCCCAGGTGGCTGCCATCCAGCAGTTTGGCTAATGGGATGGCACCGAGAGTCAGGGAGGTGCATATGCCACAGTCACAGGAGGGCTGAGTCAGTGCCCAGCGAGGTGGCAGAGTAACAAAACCAGTAAATTATAACAGCAGCTGTGGTTTGCCGACAAGTACTTACAGCACATGCCGAGTACTTTACCTGTGTAATCTCATTTAATCTTCCCAACAACCTGTGAGGTCATTTACCCAAGGTCACCTGACAGAGAAGAGAATTAAACCAAAGCCCCAATCACTCCAGAGCTCATGCTCACAACTGCTGTGCTGTGCAAGCAAACGAACAAGAGAACCCCACACAGCTCCACCTCTGCCATCAGTGAAAACCAGCCCATCTGGTGCCATGAGAGCTGGGGGCCTTTGCAGAGCCACTAGCCCTAGGCTGTCCAGTGCATTAGCCCCTGGCCAGGTGCCACCGCTGAGCACCTGAAGTGTGGCTGGTCTGAACTAAGCTGTGCTATGAGTGCCAAAGACACCCAGATGGTAGGATTTAGTATAGAAAAAAAAAGTATAATATCTCACTGTTAATATTTTAATGTTGATTACAGGTTGAAATGATATATTGGGTTAAACAAAATACATTCTTAAAGCAAAGTTCACTTGTTTCTTAACTTTTTTAACATGACTACTACAAAATTTAAAGCTACATGCATGCCTCCCATTATATTTCTATTGGACGGTGCTGATCTAGACCCAAGTTCAACTAGGCTGCTGATGTACCAGCTAGAGGGGAGGAAATGTTCCCTGCCCCTCTCTCAAGCCCTGTTTAAGCCCAGGACTGAGCGCCAGAGCAGAGACCACCGCCAGCATCCTGGGTGCAGACCCTCACCCTCACGTCCCCATTGCCCCTATAGCAACCAAGATATGGAGCAGGCTTCTCATGAATGCTGTTGGTGGAAACACAGACACCTGCTGTCACCAAGCTCATTACACAGAGGAAGAAAACGAGGTTCAGAGCATTGAAGTTCACACAACTGCAGAGTGCTGGGGTCAGCTTCAAACCCATTCAGTATCCCAGGCTGCCAGGATTCAGACCTGGTGCCAAGCCAGTGCCAGGGGCATCTGATGGCACCTTGGTCCCCAACAATGAGTCTTACGATGTCAGACGCACCAAAGCATACACTTTAGAAACAGAGAGTAGACTTTAGCATCCAGAGTCCCACCCTCTCAGATTTCCTGAGTCACAGAACTAGAACAGCTTAGACTCCCAAATTCCCACAATCAGAGCGTCAAGGGGTCTGCAAACCACAGGAGGGGTGTGTTTTAGACCTACAGACCCTGAGAAGCACAGACTCCGGGTATCACAGATGCTGGACCCCGGGCATGTGTTACACCCACGGGGGCTCACGTGAGGCCTGCTGGGAGCTCAGGGCATGGCAGGGGAGCAGGGGAGGGGTGAGGAGTGGGCACTGAGCCTGCCCAGGACTGGCCCAGCAGGTTGGACTTGGAGCTACAGCCCTGAGCTGTGTCCAAAGGGAGGTAGGGACCTCCCTCTCTATTTGGATGATAGAAGTCAAGCCCATAACTGTCTAAGAAAAAGATAGCTGCCTAAAGACAGGGGATGTCTAAGCTGGGGACACAGGCTTTACAGGAAGAAGATCTCTTGGCTGGGGCATCCTGGAAGGCTTCCTGGAGGGGGTGTGATTGGAGCTGGGCCCAGAGGGAAAGTGGGATCAGGTCCTGAGCTCATGGTCGGAGTGTAGGTCAGGGGTCAGCGAGGGAGATAACTCCATACAGAGGAGACGGCTTGAGTGCAGTGTGAGGCATGTCTGAGGAACAGTGCTTGTCTGCAGACCCTGCAGCTCAGAGAGTGGGGCAGGGAGTTGGGATTAAGAATATGAAGCTGTAAAGACCTCTCTAGATGGATTAGTATGCTGGGCTCAAGTTTGGACTTTTGATGCTACCAAATAGTATCAAATACTGGAGTATCAGTAACCTCTGGGGGAAAGAGAAATGACACAAACTCAAGTCACCATTTATTGAGCATATACTATACATCAGGCACCACCCAAGCACTTTACGTACACTTCTCATTTAATTTTGTAACAGCCCCTGTGAAGTGAGGTAGGTGTTAGGACCCCCGTTTGAGAGACGAGGAAACCGAAGATTAAAAGGATTAAAAAAAAAAAGAAAAGAAAACCTCACTCTAGTTCACATGGCTGCTGAGAGGCAAGGTCAGTAAAGGCACCGGATCTCTCTGCCCCCAAAGCCTCCGCTCCCCAAGATAGCCCTGTGAGAGGCGTAGACTGGAAGGGGTGAGCCTGGAGGCAGGGGGTCCCTGGGGAGCTACTAGGTGTCCACAGGGAAAAGACCAAGAGCAAACAGGCGGAAGCCGGGGGAGGGGAGGTGGGGAAACATGTGGAGGGTAAATGGGGGTCTGGGAGCCTGAGGGCCCAGGGGATTCACAGGAGCAGAGCTGAGGACCTAACAGACATCGGGGAAGGGTCGGGGAGGCGGGGAACATGGGGACGGCTGGGCCACATCGGTCACCAGAGTGAGCCTCTGATGGACAGCCTGGGAGTCCTGGTCTCCTTCTGCTGAGGCCCCGCCAGGTCCCAGGGCAAAGCCAAGGAGGAAACCCGAGCTGCGCTTGGCAAACTCTGCTCCTGATCAATTGCTGACCCTCAGGAGGGCTAATTAGCTGTTGCATAAGCTATCACTACAGGTAATGACCGTCTGGATAAACACTCAGGGATGCTGAGAGGGCCCAGCGGGTCACAGGAGGAACCTGGAACCACCCCCAGACCCAAGGAGGACAGGGACTTCGGAGACAGGCAGACCCGGGTCCCTGTCTTGGTTGCAGCCAGTCACCAGCTCTGGGACTTTGCACTTAACCTGGCTGAGCTCAGCACCCACGTGTGTAAATTGGGACTAATAACAGTATCAGCCTGAAAGAACTAATAGGATGAAGTGAGAGCGTTTATAGACAGTGCCTGCTTCCTGACATGGGAGGGTCTAGAATGCCAGCCCCTCTTCTTCTCCCTCCCAGGCTCCCTCCTGCCCCCCACCCCTCCTCCCAGCACAGCACAGACGTCACACTCACCCCACACCCACTGGGCATCATTTCTGGGACCCGCACTCAGCTCTCCATGAGCACTCTTATACAACCCTGTGAAGTGAGATTTTATTATTAGTCTCATTTCATAAATGAGAAAACAGACTCAGAGCAGTGATATCAAACCACACAGCTGGTGAGGGACAGTGGGACTCCAGCGCCCTGCCATATCTGCTTTACCAGCTCGGGCGCGGCCCAGGCTGGCCCCTTCTCTCCCAGCAGGGCTGCCTGGGGCCTGGCAGAGCCGCCTGGCTGTCCTCGAGCAAGAGGCTGACGGGGTCTGGACAGCAAACTCCTCCCGCCTCCACCTGTTCTGGACCAACCCCCACTTTCCCAAGTAGACACGGTTTCAGGGTCTCCCCAGGTGCAGATGGCATCACGTGGGGTCACAGGCCCTTCAAACAGGCGATTTATGAGCCTGTCACGTAGACCTGTATGAGCTACACCAGGATCAATGTTAATGCCTCCCTGACTAAGATTATGAAGCTCCTTCCCCTTGGAGAGACCTGGGGCTCTGTCCTGTCAGTTACCCAGAGGTGGTGTCAGCTCACACAGGGGTCTGGGGGAGGCAGGACAGGACTGTGGGCTCAGCCAGGCTGGCCATGAACTCGCGTCTCCTTTAAGAGCCGGGCCCTAAAGTTCCGACTCTGCCACTTAACCTCTTTTCACCTCAGTTTCCTCATTTGAAAAACGGAAATAATCACAGCACTGGCTCATGTGGTTGTCACGTGGACCAAGTTAACATGTGTAAAGAGCTTAGGACAAGGCCCCCAGCACGTGCCTTAAACAATCAGTGTGTGGTAGTTACAGTTAGTACCTTAAATGCCCCGTCCCGTCCCCCTCAGCCCAGCTCCTCTGCTCTCATCGCATCCCACCTCCACCACCCACACTTGCTCCTGGAACCCTGCCCTCAGTCTTCATGCGCACCGGCTCAGAGGCCTCGGGGTGAGACCCCAGGGATGGTTGCATTTCTCAGGGGCCTCTGGAAACCTGAGCAGTTTTTGAGGCCCACAGGGACGCTTAGAGAAGCTAAGTTACTCACCAGCCACTGAAGATCACGACCCCAGGATGAATTAACTGTTAGGTGACTGAATCCTTCTCCCAGGGACCACAGGATCTCAGCTAGAGCCTACCACTGGGATTGCCGGCTATGGAAGGGAAGCCCTCCTCTGCCACAAGTAGACCCCCAACCTATGAATCTGCCTACCGTCTACCTGCCTGACCACCTCCTGCCAGCCTGCAGAGAGACTGTGCATTCATTCATGCAGCAATTCTTAAGGGAGGTAAGAGATGAGAGTAAATAAAGCACTGCTTGTCCTCTAGAATTTTAGAGCCTCTTTCTTCCACTAGTGCATCCTGGGGTCATGACTTTCACTAGCTGGTCTGAAGGTCAGGGAGGAGAAACTAGGCTGGACCTCAAGAAGCACTTCTTGTGGGGAGGGGCGGTGCGGTACAGTGGTTACAGGCACAGACTCTGAGGGTGACAGACCTGGGACTGCATCCCAGTTCCACGGCTCACCAGCTGTGCGTCCTCAGGCAAGTAACTTAACCTCTCTGAGCAGCATGTTCCTCACCTGGAAAGTGAAGGTAACAGTATCTGCCTTGCAGGCCCTCGGGGCTGACTGAGACATGGTGAGGGAGGAGCCTGGCACAAGGTGGCGCTTACTTCAGAGCAGCCTTTATCCTCTTGGAGGGAGTCGCGCTTTGGGGAAAGGACAAGGCAAATTCCAACTCCACTCCTTCTGCCTCATTTGACCTCTCTGAGCCTCGGTTTCCTCATCAGTGAAATGAGGAAAACACAGCCTGACCCTTGGGAGGGGATTGGGGGAGGAGCTGGAGGCGGGGGAGGTGAATCGATCTGGACCCTGAAGGTCCAAACCCAACACTACCCTCCGCCACGGGAGCTGTCAGCTCCTCCTCCCGCCTTCTTCGTCTCCACCTCGGTGTTGGGGTCGCGTGAAGGGCGGGGTGGGGGAGACGCGCAGAGATGAAGTCCCAGTCATGCCCCGAGCCAGCGTTTGATGCCTCAGTTCCCTGCCCAGGCTCTGGGGACCCCTCCAGTGATGGGGAGCTCACCACCCCCTGGACTGGGCGGCAAGAATCCCAGGGCACCAGAGGGGATGCGGCAAGGAGCCCTGAGCTGCTGCAGCCTCCAGGCACCGGCCCTGCAGGGCGCAGCCGGCCCAGGGCCACGTCCTGAGAGGTGCCCCCAGCGTCGCAGGAGCAGTTTTCCCCAGTAACTCCAGGTACTATGGGAGAGAGGGAATCTGTGTGTTAGAGAGACAGTCAAAAAAAAAATTTTTTTAATGATAAAGAAAAGGGAAATCTAAAGTCTCCTGGGAAAAGACAGGACCCATTTTTCAATTTCTCTTTGAATCATCTGAAAAAAATCACACCTTAACCACAGTGGCTCTTTATTGATTCAGGGAGTAACAGAGCTATTAGCCCAAGACCCGCAAGGCAGGGCCTGGAGAGCAGAGACCTCGGCCCCCCGCTGTGATGTCCAGGGGCCGCCGGCACCACAGGCAGGGAACACTCTGCTCTGGGCGCCACCTCCAAGCTCTGCCTGAACTCACTGTGTGGCCTTGGGAAATCCCACTCCCTCTCTGGGCCTCTTCTCCTTGCTCCTGAAGGGTGGGACCAAGGGGTCTCTGTAATTTATCCAGATCTGAGCTGATGTTCAGGATCTAAAATGGCCAAGGGGACGAGAAGGGGCAGACCAGAGATGGGACTGAAGCGTGTAGACAGGAAAGACCAGAGGAACAGGCTGGGTGACCATGAGTTTCCCCGAAACCTGGCTCCCGGGTCCTGACTGCACTGGAGGCTTCACCCTCCACCAGGAACCTTGGGGGCATCCTCGACCCCTCCCACTCCCTCCCTGCAGCCCATATCAAATCCACCTCCAGTTTCATCTCCCCAAACCGCTGCCATCATCCTCTCTCTCCGACTCCATGGCCTCTTGCCACCCCAACACCTGCCATCATCTCCCATCTAGACCTTTTCTCAGCCTCCTCCCAGCCTCCTGCCCACCGTCCTCTCCTGACCAGAGGCTGCAAAGAGCAATTCACCGCAGAAATCCACTCAGGCCTCCTGAGTTCTGGCCTTTCCCCCGTGTTCTCAGGAGGAGGACAGAGCTGCTCCCTGTGGCCGACCTGGTCCAGTGGGGCCCGGCCCAGCCCCCCACCTCCAGCCTCACTTGCTTCCTCCTTTCCCATCACACCTCCACTCAGGCCCTGAATTCACCCCCCTCGCACTGCAGATTCTTTGCATGCACTGGAGCACACCTCCTCCCCATTTCTCCAGCGTTTCCCCTCCTTGACCCTCAGACCTCCTCAGGAAGGCCTTCCTCGACCTTCCTGCCAAGGTCAAACCCCGGCGCAGGGTCCTGAGCCCTGGGAACCTCTTCCAGGGCACACTGGTCACAGGGCAGGTTCCAGGTCATTTTGGGACTGTCTGTGCCCCCACTGGGCTGTGAGCTCAGGGCCAGGGAGTGTCATTGTTCGTTCACTGCCATAGCCCCTAGAACAGGGCCTGGCACATCGTAGGTGCTCAGTAAATACTGGTGGGAAGAAGGCATGGAGGGAGAAGAATCTGTGGAGTTTGCTCTGTTCAGAGAAGGTGCCTGGAAAACAGAACAGAGACACAGGACTAAAGGAGGGTGGACCAGCGGCTCCCGAGCCACAACCGGGGACTCAGGAGATGTCATCTCCAGCCGGGAGCCCCTGAGGCCGCGTCAGGGGACAGAGGATGAGAATCACTCTGGGAAGCCCCAGATGGAGGTCAGAGAGGCAGGAGGGCCAGGAGGGACACGGTCTCCCCAGAGGAACATGGTCTCCGCTCAAGTCTCCCATCTGCGGGAGGACCCGCCACTCTGACCATATCCCTCCCCTGCTCCCAAACCATCCTTGGCTCCCAGCGCTGCCTGCTCAACCCACCTTCCCCACCTCACCTCCCTCCATTTGTCCCCACAGGCCCTGGGCCTGGTCCCTAATCTACCACTTTCTTCAGCTCAAGTGTCACCTCTTCCAGGAGGCCTTCTCTGATTCCCTTTGCTGCTTGTCCCTCCTCCATTCCCAGAAGACCCAGCTGATGTCCCTCCTACAGAGCTTGTGTCAGTCTCACCACTAGATCGTGAGCTATTGGAGGTGGCAGGAGGTTTTATTCTTCTCTCCCTCATGCCTGGCACACAGCCCGGCACGCAGTGGCTCTCAAACTGGGCGGGACAAATGAATGAATGAGTGAATGAACATTACTAGCCTCCATTTATTCAGGACCTGCTGTGTACCAGGCACTGTGCTAACATTTTACGAGCATCATTTCATTTAATCCTCCCTACAACCCCTTGTAGAGTGTACTGATATATGCTCATAGTACCGACGGGGAAACTGAGGCTCGGGGGGTTGGGTCACTCACCAAGGTCACATAGCAAGTAAACTGAGGCAGTAGAACCTCCCTGCTCAGCTCCATCCAATGTCTCTTGCTCTCCTCCTGAGCTGAGCCCATAGTTCATGGTCACATCCAGGGCTTCCCTGCCAATCCCTCCACTCACTGAGGACCCACGATGGCTGCTTTGGTTGAAAGTCATGAAGTCACCCAGCCTCAGTTCAACAAAGAAGGACCTGCCTTTTCCCAGTGCGTGTGCAGGCATGAGTGTGTCACTTAGGGACCCCTGCATAAGTGACAGGTACGTCCATAAGGGACCCCTCAGTCCTACCCATGGACTCTCTCCATGCTTATCGTAGGCAGAGACCCCTGTCCTCTCCCCTCCAGGGGCTGGCAGCCCTCCCAGGCCCATGTGGGTGCTGGAAGCTCCCTCTCCATTGTTCCGGGAACATCACCTATAGATCATGAAGTCTGAGGCTGTAATGTCAGGGTCATTTGTATATCTCCAACGAGCCAGAGGCCACAGGGCTGTTCAGATCCCAGAGATTCTGGGGAGGGGAGGAAAATGCGCAGATGAAAACAGAGGGAGCACAGAGGAAATAGGATGTGCCAGGGAGATTAATCCACTGTTCAGACATGAAAGAAATATGTTTACTTATATTTTATTGCATCTTATTGGAATGTACACTTCATACTTAGCTGCTTGCAAGCCTCGGATTATCCAGAGAGAAAGCGAAATGAAAGACAAGAGAATAAAAACATGGACAAAAAAGCTCCTGAAATTGAAATCACTAAGAGAGAGAAATAAAAGCCAGACTTGAGACAAAAGCAGTCACTTGGCGCCAGGGCCCTCTCAGCACTGACCCCAGGTCCCCAAGGCCACAGAACCCAGTGCCAGCTGCCCACCAGCTCTGCAGTCCTGATCACTGGCATCAGGGAAAGTCCCAGGCCAGATCAGGAAGCTCTGCTGTCCTAGAGCTGCTCCCTACTTGCTGTGTGACCAGGGCAGGTCACTGCCCCTCTCTGAGCCTCATTCCCCAAGGATGAAATGAGAGGCCTGGACCAGACACCTTCAGAGGCAATGGGAGGAGCGGGGGAGTGGTTAAAATAAGAGCCCTTCCTGGGGCTCAGGGAATCCCATAGACAGCCCCTGTTAGGAGCTGAATTGTGACCCCCCCCATTCATATATTGAAGCCCTCTCTAATCCCCAATTTGACTATACTTGGAGATGGCCCTTTAAGGAGGTAATTAAGGTTAAATGAGGTCATAAGGGTGGGGCCCTGATCCAATAAGACGAGTGTCCTTCTAAAAAGAAGAAGAAAAACTGGGGTGCACACACACAGAAAAGGCCATGTGAGGACCCAGAGAGAGAGGCCTCAGGAGAAATGACCCTGCCAGCACCTTGATCTTGGACTTCCAACCTCCAGAACTATAAGAAAATAAAATTCTGTTGTCTAAGCCACCCAGTCTGGTAGCCTGTTATGGCAGCCCTAGCTGACTAATACACCCCAATAAGACCCACTGATAGATCTGAACCAACGGTACCCAGTAATCAGGATGACATGCTGAGGGCAGGTGGAGAGAGGTGGATGTTAGTATCTTTTCCTGACCCTTATGCACCTTCTTTCTCCACCAGCATCCCAGCCCGTGTCATCTGTGCCTCCCCCGTCAAAATTGCACCCAGGGGGCTTCCCTGGTGGCGCAGTGGTTGAGAGTCCGCCTGCCGATGCAGGGGACACGGGTTCGTGCCCCGGTCCGGGAAGATCCCACATGCCATGGAGCGGCTGGGCCTGTGAGCCATGGCCACTGACCCTGTGCATCCGGAGCCCGTGCTCCTCAATGGGAGAGGCCACAGCAGTGAGAGGCCCGCGTACCGCAAAAAAAAAAAAAAAAAAAAAAAAAAAAAATTGCACCCAGGAAAGGCCCTGAAATCCCCTCTCACTGCAGAGTGATTGGCTGATGAGGAGGAAGGAGTAGGGGCCTGGTCCCCCAGGGCAACAACTTCCATTTTCTAACAAATGGGCACTAAGAGTCTCAGGCATCAAAGAGGGAAGACCTTGGTGGAAGGGAACCCTCCAGCTTCCTGGCCACTGATTCTGCCCTCCCTCAAGGCCAGAAAATCATGGGGGAGGCAAGGAGCTCAGGAGGGACTGTTAGTGGAATGTCCAGGTGCTGCTGCTGGTGTACGTGCATGTGTGTTTTGAGAGAGACAGAGGGAGGGACCAGTACCTCAGGAATAACACAGAGCGGGAGGCGACGCAGACACCTTTTTATCCCTGGTACCAATGATGAAGCCTCCTCAGCTGCCCAGAGCAAGAATGAGGCTCTCAGGCAGGCTCTGGAGACACAGGCAAGACCCAGACACAGCCCTGGGCTGGAAGGTCCGGCCGCCTGGCTGAGGCCCCACTATGTGAGAACATGGTGACCACTGGGGACACAGAAACACAGACGTGAACAAAACACAAAGATCTCTGCCTTCATGGCAAACCGTAGCCAACGTTTATTGAACATTTACTGCATTCTGAGCACCGTACGAAGCCCTTTGCAGGACTGACCTACGAATTAGGTATTATCACTGTCCTCGTTTTACAGATGAGGAAATTAAAGTTAAGTATCTTGTCCCATGTCCCACCCTACAAGTAAGTGCTGGCATTAGGATTCAGATCCAGGTTGGTCTGATCCAGTTGGTTTTCTAAACACAACATTATTAGTACTAATAGAAGCACCATTATTATCTCATTAGCACTATTAAGACAGACATCCCCATTAGCCTGGAATCACCAGATCGTGATGATAGTTGCTGGTGCTAACTGAGCTGGGTCAACCAGATGCCCCTTGCTTGCTCAGCCTTTTACATCAGCATCATGTTAGAGAGCCTGAGAGGTGGGACTTTCCTTACTCCTGTTGCGTAGATGAGGAAACTGAGACCCAGAGACACTAAGGTATGTGAATATCCCAGCAACTAGTGAGTGGCTGAGCAGGGATTTGCATCTAAAAGTAGCTCCAAAGCCCTTAATTGAGGTCGAGAGAGGTTAAGCAACTAAAGTAATTAGACCCACACTATTGACACTTGCACAGCCAGATGTCTTAAGGTGGCCAATTAGACAATGTTCTGATGTCCGCATGTACAATCCCTGCTTCTTGCTGCCAAGTACCATGCCCTTGACACCCTTTTATCAGTCCCTCCCTGAGCCATGGGAGTTAGCACAGGCTGATACGTTCTCAAAAATGGAGCGAGGGTGTCTGTTGCAAACATCACTGAGTTATTTGAAATGGCTGGGAGTGTAAAGCTTTATTTTTGAAAGTCACGTCAAAACATTGCTAGGGTTGGGGTGGGCGAGCAGAATCAGGAAAAGGGACTCGGTCACAAGTATGCCGGTCCAGGAAGCCTCTGCGTGCCCATGAGCCTGAGACTCTACTCTCCTAACAGAGACACCAGGGCAGCCAGAAAGCACCAGTACAAGGACCTGCCAAAGTCCAGCTCCCCACAGCAGGCACTGGGAAGCCACAGAAGGAACTAGTGGGAACCATGGCAGCACCAGATAAACCAAGCAGACCGCAATGACTCTGATAACTAAACTGCCACTGGGACCACGGCCCACAGTTGTAGGTCAAGAACCCATGTGCCAAACCCAAACGGGGTGTTTGCCTGCTAACATAAAAGATTTAAATAGGGAGGGCCTAGACTCCTCTGGACGATATAGCCACTGCAATAAGGCGACAAAAATAAATATGAGCACATGGATTTGAAAGAAAGAAAGAAAACTGTCTCTATTCGGAGATGGTATGAGTCTCTTCGTAGAAAATCACAAGGAATCCACTAAAACAAAACAAACAAAAAACCTTCCCAGAGCTGAGTTCAGCAAGCTCACAGTATAAAAGATCAGCACATGAAAGTTTACTGTATTTACTAACAATGTATTTACTAACTGTATATACTAACAATGAACATGTGGAAACCGAAATTTAAAACAATGACATTTACAGTCTCCAAAGGAAATGAAATACTTAGCTTACACTTAACAAAGCATATATGAGATCTGCATGCTGCAAATTACTGTAAAGAGCTTGGAAGTTATCATTCCCATCCTCACAATAAGAAAAAAAGCCGGGCAAACTGAAAATCATCAATCATCTTCTGAGATCCATCAGAGAATTGAGGTCACAGACAAACTGGTGCCCTGAAACCTGGAAAGGCAAGAGGATAGATAGAATCACAGCTTACCAAGGACAGAAGCCCTTAACTGGAGCCAGCAACTGTAGGAGCACTTTAAACTCAACATGATGAATTGCTGAGGTCTCATAGTCTACTAGCTAGGGAGCTAAAAACTCCAAGAAGGCAAATCGTAAGGGGGACTCCCACACTTTTGTGAATTTAACCTCCAGGAACCCCATAACGTTTTCAATGTGAAGATAGGAGAATTCAGATGCACTGAAAGACTGAGACATAATTCTAGGACTGTAGAATGTTTCCCCTCCCCGCACAACGCCACTTCAATAAGCCTCCTGTATAATAACGTAGCTAAAAGGACTGCAAGCCTCAGACCCTATTTAAGGAGACTCTAGGGAAAGTCAAGACGACAAGGACACTGGAGGAAATTTTAGCCTCTGATACTGGGACTACAGCAAATGTAAACACAGCCTAACTCCTAGCCAGATAAACATAAAACCTCCCATTAAACGCTGATTTACCTGGGTCCCTTTGACCTGACACATCATGTCTGGCTATCAACAATAAATTTCACTCAAAGGCAAAAACACAGTCTGAAGAGATAAAGTAAGTATCCCAAGGAGGAGGGTATACAGGCATCCCCAGTGAGGTATTGATGTTGTTTTTACAATAAAATAAGTCCAAATGCTCTCACTCTGATGTGTGGACGAGTGATATAGGATTCTCATTAGAAAGGGCATCAAGAAATCTTTCAATATGGAAATCAATGGACGCTCGTGAAAAGAATTACCAGCTGAATAACGAGGAAGGGCAAGTCAATAGAACTGAGAAAATATGGAGGAGAGAAGCCACAACTCACTCCCTGGTTACGGGGTCAGAGACACCAAATTGATTAAACAATGACACTGAATTATGAGGAAACATGCAACTTCTTAACAAAGACAGAAACCAACTAATGGGATAACGAATGATCCTCAAAGAGCGTCAGAGCCTGCAGTCATCTGAGCATTTTCTAACCACATAAACGATTCCTAAAGGCCCCACCTCTGTCCTGATCGAGTGCTGGGGCTAGACCCTCAGCCAGGTCCCACCCTCACTATGCTCTCTGAGCTCAGTCTCCCCAGTGTCTTCTCTGGACCAGAGACCAGTCTGTCCTGCCTACCTGTCCACCCTCAATGTGTAGTCCACCCCTTCCAGGAAGTCTCCCCTGATTACTCCAGGCCCCAGTCACTCAACCTCTGACCTCAGTCTAAACAGCAGTACGCCCTGAACCATGTGCTGATATTTAGTAAGAGTGTGAGTAGTGGCTCTTTCTTGCAGGTAAGAACTTGGACTCTGGAGTCAGGAAGACCTGGGTTCACATCCCAGTTTTCTGTATGACCTTGACCAAGCTGTTACCAGCTCTGCCTCAGTTCTCTCATCTGTGAGGTGAGGGTTATGATTTCCACCTCTCAGCAGATTTAATGAAATGCGGAATGTAAAGTGCTGTCACAATGCCTGACACTTAGGCAGTGCCCAAGAAATGTTGGTCACGGTTATAACCGCACCTAACAGTGTACAGAGCACAGCCAGATCTGTTAGGGTCAAGCTTTCTCTCCCATAGAAGGGACCACATCTGGCATTTCTACAGCACTTTAAAGTTGGCAGAGCCCATTCACGCCATTTGTCTGTGGGGAACCTCAGATCCCCAGAGAGCAGGCAAGAGTGTGAGTCTGGGGCCAGAATCTCTGGGTTCAAATCCTGCCTCCATCACCTCCTAGCTCCCCTGTGCAAGTTCTTTCCCCCATTTGACCTTCAGTTTCCTCACTTGTAAACTGGGGCTAACAATGCTATCTCTTTGTAGGATTGTTATAAGGTCTATACATGTAAAGCATGTAGGACAGTGCCTGGCCTGTAAAATCTGTCCCTCATGTCTGAGATCTTTATCATCCTCCCCATTTTACAGATGAGCAAACTGAGGCTCAGAGAGGCTAAGGCACTTGTCCAGGACCACAGAGACGACGGCTGTCAGAGCCAACTCTTTCACTCAGATCCATAGTGTCTGGACCCGCATCCCACCTACCATGTGTCAAGGGCTGTGCCCTTTACGCCTCATCTCGTCCCACAGTTGTCCTCGGAGGACAGTTTCCTCATCTCCCACTTCACAGGTGAGGGAACTGAGGTCCGGGATGCGCATGGAACTGGCCTGAGGTCCCACAGCCAGTAAGGGAAGAATCCTCCAGAATTCAGACCCAGGGCTCCCTGTTCCCAAACCTGCAGGGAAGGCGGTTTCCTCCTCCCTTCCTTGTCCCCAGGCTGCAGGGCGACTGATGGGCCCCAGCTGAGGGCAGGGGGCTGCAGGGACAGGGGACCAGCTGGGGCCTGTAGGGAGGGCAGGCTGGGCAGCCACCGCCAGGGCTCCAGAGATCGCCTGAGTTCCGAACTTTGTCTGCTGGAAATTCTGCGGAGTTCAATCCTTTGCAAAGCCTGAGCCTCCGAGAGCGGGAAGGAGAGGGGAGAAGGACACACTTTCTCTCCATCCTCTCCCTTTGGCATCTGCAGAGCTGTGCACATGCATCAGAAGAAGAAGGTACATCTTCAAGGCCTCCAGCATAAACCCCACACAGATGGATTTTTCTGAACCTCATTATCTTTCCCTCCCAAGGTCAGAGGTGATGTCAATAACTTCCTGCCCACTGCCTGGCGCAGATCTGCGGTGAGGCCGCACGCCTGTTTTAGGAGCTGTAAACCCTTCTCCCTTCCCCTAGAAATCATTTGGAAACCCGGTTGCTAAATCCATCTAAATCCAGTGGTCCATGAGTCAAAGGCCTCTTCTGGGCTCGTGCCCGGCTGTTGAGGCTCCATCTCCCCAGAGCAGGTTCTATCCAGGGTCAGGGGAGCCGTGAGACCCACCGAGGCCAGGCCCAGAGAAAACCCCCCAAACCAGGTGGCAGTTGCTGCCCCAGCCTGCCTCGGCCCTCACCAGTCACCCGGGGGTGGGTGCTCTCACCAACCAGGCCGAGAAAAATTCCTAACAAGTCGGCAGGGAGAGAATCCACCTGGTGCCAGAGCTTCACCCTCAGGCATATAACAAGCCCTTGTCAAGCTCCAGAGAACACCCTGGTTCTGAAGTGGCCCAAGCATTTGACTCGGAGTCCCATCACTTTACAAAGCCAGAGGGCTTAAGGCAGCATCTCCTCCAGGTGGGGAGGCAGGAAGCGGAGCCTACTTCCAGCCCCTCTTCCCTGCGGCTCTAGAGAGCTGTGTGGTGCTGCGAGCAGCGGGGGCTGAAGACGGGGAGCCCTCCTGTGCACGGGGCACGTGCACGACCTGCCTGAGGTCACACAGGGAGTGAGGCGCAGAGCTGGACTGAACCCAGGTCCACCGGGTTCCCGAGCTCATGCCCTTAACACTTAGGCGGCAGTCTGCAGATTCCCAGAAGAGGGTGGGGTGTGCGGAGGATTGGGAGGCCCAGGCCTGAGAGCCCCAAAGTCCCGAAACACTCCTTACTCCCCCCAAGTGGTGGGGGCACGTCTCGAAGCTTCTACTCCTAGCAGTGGCAGCTAGCGCCAGTAAACTACTCCCGGTAATGGAGATGTTTGCTTGGGGAATTAGGGAAGCAGTAAACAGAAGCCCTGAGTAATTAACCATGGACTGTGGATGTGCTCAGCCTTTCAATGCTGCCACCCCTGCAGTGGCTTCCCCTGCAGTGAGGTGATACCACTGGGTGGCGTTTGTCTGCCGAGATGAGCAAATGAGAATCAGAGTCAGAGCCATGGAGAGTCAGGGGTCGCTTGGAAGACCACTGAGCAGCATTCCCTCATTGGCCAGATAGGGAAAGCAAGGCCCCGAGCGGGAGAGACAGCTGCCCAAGGACACACAGCTGAGGGAAGAGATGGAGCTCATGCCCTGCTCACTGTGAGTGCAGCCGGATCATCAACCCAGGTTTGTGGTGTCCCTTTGCCCTGACCTCACCTTTGTAAATAGTCCATTTATTAAACTCTCCTCAGAAGCAGCTCGAGCCATAAACCAGTAGGAACACTTCATGGTGATTTTGAGGAACTGGAGGCTGAGTGAGGACTAGCTGGAGAGTGAGAAACTCAAGAAAGCCACAGGACAAGGAGCCAACACCCTTACTGGAAAAGACAACATTCAAAAAACTGACCATACCGAATGCTAGCAAGGATGCTGAGCGACAGGAACTCTCACGTATTGCTGATGGGAATGCAAAATGCACAGCCACCTTGGAAGACAGTCTGGCAGTTACTCACAAAGCTAAACATAGTCTTCACCTTATGATCCAGCAATCACACTCCTAAGTGTTTACCCAATGATTTGAAAATTTATGTTCGCACAAAAATCTGCACATGAATATTTATAGCAGCTTTATTCACAATCACCAGAACCTGGAAACAATCAAGGTATCCTTAAATAGGTAAATGAGTAAATAAAATGTGGCACATCCACATAATGGAATATTATTCAGTGATAAAAAGAAATGAGCTATCAAGCTATAAAAAGATATAGACGAAACTTAAATGCATGTCACTAAGTGAAAGAAACCTGTCTGAAAAGGCTATATAATGTGATTCTAATTATATGACATTCTAGAAAAGACAAAACTATTAAGACAGTAAAAAGATCATCTAGTGGTTGCACAGGTTGGATAGAAGGACAGCGTATATTTTAGGAGGTTGAAATTATTCTGTATGATACTGTAATGGTGGATACATGCCATTATGCCTTTATCAGAACCCATAGAACTTTACAGCGCGGAGAGTAAGTCTTAGTGTATACAGATCTTTAAAACATCGTGTAGGTGGTCAGAGAATCTAACTGTATTGCAAATGTAGGAAACAACCTGAGTAAAGAGAGTGGAGGGGAAAAGTGCTGACCTAAGTAGCTTTGGAAATGAGTTGATTCTGTAAGACTAAGATAAAAGGAACTATACATAAGAACTGTGTGCTGGTGGGTAAAGTTGTTTCCCAAGAGGATATCGATTAACAGTTCTGATACTGCCATGCATGTATGTATACTCTGGAATTGAACAATTAGGCAGATGATTGAGGGACTGTGGGAACCAGATTTCTCACTGTTAGAGTGGGATTTTATATATAAGCAAGGGGAGAGGCTGCAATGATTCATGAGGTTATGGATTAGAGTTGGAAGCATCAGCATGAACTCTGTGTTGCTTAATATCAATACTGACAGCTGTAGGGGCTTCCCAGGTGGCACAGTGGTTGAGAGTCCGCCTGCCGATACAGGGGACACGGGTTCGTGCCCTGGTCCGGGAAGATCCCACATGCCACGGAGCGGCTGGGCCCGTGAGCCATGGCCGCTGAGCCTGCGCATCCGGAGCCTGTGCTCCGCAACAGGAGAGGTCACAACAGTGAGAGGCCCGCGTACCGCAAAAAAAAAATACTGACAGCTGTGTATAGAAATATTTTTGGACGTGTGTATATAAATCACTTAGCATACATCCGTACAGCTCTTTGCTCTATTAGTTGAGAGGGCCTAAAAGAAATGACACCCCAGTCACAACAAGCACAGTTAATGGGCAGATCTTGGTGCCTCATAGCATTCTCCAGTGAAACAAACCAGGATTCCTTAAAAAAATGGCTGATTCTAGGACTGGGGCAGGAAATATACAAAACAACCCTGCAGCAGATTGTAGGGCCAGAAAATAGGGAAGTGCCCACAAAGCTACAACAATAACAAAAAGCCACATGGATGGCGGTATGACAAAGGGACACAGGAGCCAAATGAAAGAGTTCCCAATGGTCAAAGTTAGAACAATTTGAACAGCAAAATAAAGTAGTATCGGAATAAAACCCAAAGACTACAATAAATATCCATGAGTCCAGGCTGATATAAATGATTGAATAAGTTAATAAATTAATATATTTATTTATTATGTGTTATTAATTTAATAAATTAATTTAATTAAATAAATAATTAATAAATAAATTATTTATTATGTGTTATTAATTTAATAAATATTAAGTAAATTAATTTAATAAATAAAAAATAAATTTAAGTTAAAAATTAATATATTTATTTATTATGTGTTATTAATTTAATAAATTATTCATGGGAGACAGATCTGCCATGAAGAATTCCAAGTAATTTGTGTAGATATTCTGCCCTCTTGGAGGGGCAGCATGGCTCCAACTCGTGTGTGGGCTGCACATAATGAGTTCCTTGCAAAGAGCACAGCGTGGAAATGCATGTGGCGGGGAAGAGTAACTTCACAGGAAAACCTGGCAAGCATCACCTTAGCCAGATGATCGAGGTCAACACCAACAGTGATAAATCATGTTGATAATATGGACCTTGGCAAGGCGTGATGAAAATGAGACTTTGTGGTCATCCTTCCAAAAATTCACAGCCCCAGTCTAATCATGAGGAAAACATCAGGCTAATTCCAATAAAAGGACATCCAAAAATAAATGTGACCAGTATTCCACAAAAATGTCAAGGTCATCAAAACCAAGGAAAGTCTGAGAAACTGTCACAGCCAAGCCTCAAGGAGGCATCCTGGACGGGATTCTGGACCAGAAAAATGACATTAGGTAAAAACTAAGGAAATCTGAATAAAGTAAACTTCAGTTGATCATGCTGTCCTAATGTTGGTTTATTAATTGTAACAAATATCCCAAAGTGATATAAGATGTTAATAGTAGGGGAAATTGGGTGCAGGATATTTAATGAGCCTCTATACTACCTTCTCAATTTTTCAGCAAATCTAAAACTGTTCTAAACAGTAAATTCCATTTTAAAAGAAAAATAGTTAAAGCTAAAGAAAAAATGAATATTCTCAACACTCCACAAAGAACTATTTTTGACATTTCCATTTCTTTGCTTCCAGTACTCTTTGTTTTGAGCTTATAATTAAGTGTCCTGGCATGTTCCTGGTTATAGTTTTGTCTTTTAACGTTATGGTTTTGAGCAATCACTGTGTTGTTACGAGTGTAACCTCATAGCCTATCTCACAGCTGTTTTTGTTCATGGTGGACCATTCTGCCAAGTGGACCATCTTGAGTTTAGTAACTGAACTCCTCGTGTTGGGTTGATTGGGTTGTTCTCAAATTTTTGCTATTATAAGTAAGCCTAGAGACACAAGCTTCCAGAAAGGGATAGATGGGAGTCCTCAAGCCTCATTTTTCTTTCAAAAAAATACCTAATGCATATGCTACCAGTTCACTGAACAGGCAGAATCTGATGGGGCACAAACAGGAATAGCATCAATTCCCCCAGCCCTGCCTTCAAACAGGCTCCCTCTGAGCCCCCTACTCACCCCCAACGGGCACCACAGTTGCTTCAACCTTGAGCTCACCTTCAGCTGTAACAGCATCTGGTGGAATTAAGACCTGCCCACTTCTCAGCATGAAAAGATCCAGTCAGGTCCCCCCCTCCCCAGCTCAGGACCCACCAGGGTTCAGAGACTCCAGCTGGGGAAGTGTGGAGGTGGAGTACAGGCTCTGCTCGTTCCCTCCCCTTTCCCCTCTAGGATCCTGGCAGAGGACGGGAAGACTTTAGGGAAGAGGGGAGCAATTTTACTCTTGGCTGGTGCTGTCTGTGGTCCTCCCCCAGCTGTGGAGGTCCTGGGCACAGTGGGCGTGCACATGCCAGTTCTCTCCTGTGGCACAGATAGATGTGGTCATTGGAGCTACACTGTTCCGTGACAAAGGGCATGCTGTGTGGCTGATCTTTTGTGTGCCACCCCGAGCCCAAAGGTCTTCCTTGTTCAGTCCACCCACTGCTGGGATGCCCTTCCCCCCAGGAAGGGCTCCCAATGAGATTATTCAAGGCTCAGTGAAAATCTGTGTCTTCCACGTGTGTCTTACTCCACTTGGGGCTGCTGTAACAAAAGTATCATAAACTAAGCGGCTTATAAACAACAGAAGCTTACTCATTACT
Organism: Lagenorhynchus albirostris; assembly: GCF_949774975.1. Lineage (NCBI taxonomy): Eukaryota > Metazoa > Chordata > Mammalia > Artiodactyla > Delphinidae > Lagenorhynchus > Lagenorhynchus albirostris. The sequence goes on along the minus strand of NC_083096.1, from coordinate 162,486,783 downwards.
GTTCAAGAGGCTGGGAAGTCCAAGCTCAAGGTGCTGGCGGATTTGGTGTCTGGTAAGAGCCCTCTTCCAGGTTTATAACAGTCTGTCTTCTCTTTGTGAGCTAACACGGCAGAAGGGGCAAGGGATCTCTCTGTGTCTCTTTTAGAAGGACACGAATCCCATTCATGAGGCTCCACGCCCATCACCTAATCACCTCACAAAGGCCCCACCTCCTAATACCATCACACTAGGGAGTTGGTATCAACACATGAGTTTTGAGAGGAGGGGGACACAAACATTCAATCCATAGCAACACGGAGCACAGAAAATTCCCCACCCCTCCACTCCCCACCTGAGAGCACAGCTGCCCTTCCCTGCCCCCTCATCCATCCCTGCCTGCCCTGTTGAACAGCCCTGGCCAACTTCCAACCAACCTCAGACCTTCTGAATTCTCCAGACATGTTGATGTAGGTGACTGTATCTCCCAACAGTCGTCACGTGAGGACACTGAGGCACAGAGAGGTTAAATCCCACATATAACACAGAGGATCAACAGAGCCAAAAGTTTGCTCTCTGAAAATATTTAAAAACAGAGAAGACTCTGGCGAAATTGAACAAAAACAGAGAGAGAGTGACAGCACAAATAAGCTATATAAGCAACAGAAAAGGGAAATCACCACAGAAATTACAGAGATAACGCATGGAAATTTGCATGAACAACTGTATAATAAATTTAAAATTTTAGATTAATAGAATATATTCCTAGAAAAATATAACTAAAAACTGACCCAAAGAGAATTTTTTTAATCTCCATAATTTTGTAATCATTAAATTGAATCAATAGTAGAAATCTTCCCACAAAACACTTTATCCACATGGTTTTATAAGTGAGTTCTCCCAAACATTTAAGACAGAAATCATTCCAGTTTTGTGCTAATACTTTCATTTATGAGACCAAAAAACCCTTAAATCCAAAGTCAGACCCAAAATGGGAAATTATGGAGTACACTTACTCAAAAGTGTGCATGAAAATTTGGCAAGAAAATTCCAGCAATGAATAAATTAGATAATATATTATGACCAGGTTTGTTTATTCCTAGGAATGTGAGGCTAGTTTAGCATTAGTTGATGAATTAATGTAATTGAGCACCTTAGCAGATCTTTTTTTTTTTTTTTTTTGGCGGTACGCGGGCCTCTCACTGTTGTGGCCTCTCCCGTTGCGGAGCACAGGCTCCGGACGCGCAGGCTCAGCGGCCACAGCTCACGGGCCCAGCCGCTCCGTGGCATGTGGGATCCTCCCGGACCGGGGCACGAACCCACGTCCCCTGCATCGGCAGGCGGACTCTCAACAACTGCGCCACCAGGGAAGCCCTAGCAGATCTTTTAAAAGCATACAGTCATCTAAATAGATGCAGAAAGGGCATTTGATAAAAGTTGGCATTCATTCACAATAAAACTTAACAAACTAGAAATGAAAGGAATAAAAGGGCTTCTGCCCAAAAGCCTACAGCAAACATCATATTTTGTGGTGAAATGTTGAAAGCTTTCCCTTTAAAATTAAGATCAGGAGCAAGACAAGGATGGCTGCCAACATTATTAATATTCAACATGGGAGGTCTTTTCTAGAGCGCTTAAAAACAAAAAGAAATGAAAAGTATACAGGTTGGAAAGGAAAAGCCAAAACTGTCATATTTGCCTATGCTGTGTTTGCCTCTCTGGAAAACCCAAAAGGGCCCACAGATGATAAGAGAGTTTAACATATTTGCTGGATTCAAAATCAATATACAGAGATAAAGATGCCATTTCCAAGAGAAGAGAAATTTTACAAACTTTCTGAGGTCAATAAGAAACCTAACAAAAGTTGTAAAGTTCTTTCCGTAGAAAATTAGTATTTGCATATGCCTGATATGAGCTTGGCATGTTGTAGCACTTCACTGAATGTGTGTTTCTGTTTCCCCCCTGCCCTATACCTGAGATGTTTGCATTTTCGTCTTAAAGACACCCTATCGGATTTGGAAGAACAATTTGTGCAGTGTTGAGTCTTACTGACCCCGTGTTCCATTAAAGACTAATATTTGCATAATGCATTTGCCAAACACCTTCACATTCATTATCTTGTGCCCAAGAGAAGGGGGTAATAATGATCACATTTGCACTGGAGGAAAGTGACCGGCAGGATCTAGTCAGTTTGGCGTCAGATCTTGGTCCCAGGTCTGTCCTTGTTTCTATGGCCGAGGTGTTTCACCTGCCCTGCACCTGTTTACCTGGCTTATTCACTGAGTAACTACATGGGCACTTACTGAGCCCTGTGCCAGGTGCAAGAGGCACAGCGATGTGCCCGGTGGGCACGAAGCTTGTCTTCCTGGGGTTCCAGCTACTGGGAGGTCCATATAATCACACAACGGGATGGCACTGTGCTACGTAAGATGCTGAGCGCAGAGGAGGGGAGCAAAGCGGCTTCCTGGAGGAAGGGGCACTTAATTCCAAGCTTGAAAGACAAGTCATCCAGAAATCAGGAGTGGGGAGGAAGTAGAAAAGAGTAAAAAAGGCATCCAGCCCAAGTAGACAGCATGTGCTTGGAGGAGAGAGAGCTGTTAAGGAACAGGTAGAAGTTGGTCCAGCCAGAATGTAAGGTGCGCAGACGTGGGGAGTGAGCAAGGAGATGCTCAGAAGCCAGCCATTCCAGGGCCCCGCACACTGGGTGGAAGAGTATGACCTTGACCTTAAGAGCAAGGGGCAGCCACTAAGGAGTAAACAAGGTAATGACAAAGCCAGACCTGTGCTTTAGAGGACAGAGTGGGCAGACTCGAGGGTGGGAAAGAGGAGGAGACCCTGAAATCAGGAAGTCGGGTTGGGTCAGAGGAGAGCCTTGTATGAACTGAGAGGACCCACTCTCTGCCATTCCAGAGACCTCATAACCTCATGAGCCCACTCCCAGCATCCATCCAGACTCTGGGCTGCAGCGACAGACACTAGTCCAGCAGCTGAGGCTTTAGAGGGGGATGGTTGGCCCCAGAGCTGGAGAAGAGGCTCAGAAGCTCTCAGGACTAAAGAAAGAACAGCCAGAGCCAGCGGCTCAGGCCACCATACTCTCTCCTATACCATCTTTTATCTCTGCTTCTCTCTTCCTTTCTGCAAAGTGGCCATCATTACTCCTACTGTACCCAGGACATGCCCCATGAGCCAGAAAGTTAGCCCCAAGCTGTTGCCAACCCCGTGATCCCAAAAGCAATAGAGAAATTCCTCTAAAATTCCAGGAGAAAATCCCAGAGAGGAAGCCAAACAGCACATGGGAGGCATTCTGTCCGATGGCTACACTACCTCACGTATAAAAACAAACCTTCACCACAGGCACTGGCAATGCCCCTAGGAGCTGTCCGAGAACACGGCCTCAGACAGTGGACTATTAGGTAAAAGGCAGACCCCTTCCATCATTTCATGCTGCCTACAGCAAACAGTCCCCTGGCACCCACGACCCAGATCTTCCCCAGCCTCCTGTGGTCTCAGACAAGACTTTGCCTGGCAAACCCTCAACCCAGCAATTCCACGTCTAGGTTTCGATACTAGAGACAAATTCCCATGGGAACACAGCAAGGTTCGCACAGGATGTTCATTGTGGTGTAAGGATGTTCATGCAGAGGACAAAATGGAAACAACCTTAATATCCATTATAGGGAAATGGGGAATGGCGAAAGAAAAGGAGAAAGCAAAGGAAACAGGGAGAGAGAGAGGGAGGGAGAGGGACAGAGAGGGAGAGAAGGGAAGGAAGAAAAGAGAAATAGCCAAGTATTTGAGATAAATTACTTCATTAAAACCAGTGAGGTCCCTCTCTGTATACTCACATGGAAAGATGTCTATGATATGGGCAAATTATTTAAAAGCTAGATGCACAAATACATATAATATGATAACTTTTATCTGTGATGTCCATTGCGGCACTATTTACAATAGCCAGGACATGGAAGCAAACTAAATGTCCATTCACAGAGGAATGGATAAAGAAGATGTGGTACATATATACAATGGAATATTACTCAGCCATAAAAGGAACAAAATAATGCCATTTGCAGTGACATGGATGGACCTAGAGATCGTCATACAGAGTGAATTAAGTCAGAAAGAGAAAGACAAATATCATGTAATATCGCTTATATATGGAATCTAGAAAAAAAGGGTACAGATGAACTTATTTGCAAAGCAGAAATAGAGACATAGATGCAGAAAACAAACTTATGGTTACAAAGAGGGGAGAGAGGGTGAGATGAACTGGGACATTGGGATTGACATATATATACTACTATATATAATATAGATAACTAATGAGAACCTACTTATAGCACAGGGAAACCTAATCAGTGCTCTGTGATGACCTAAATGGGAAGGAAATCTAAAACATAGTGGATATGTGTATACGTATAACTGATTCACTTTGCTGTACAGCAGAAGCTAACAAAACATTGTAAAGCAACTATACTCCAATAAAAATTAATAAAAAATAAAATAAAATTAAGCCTGCATGTGTGTGTGGTGTATCAATGCAAAGATAAGGGTCTGTGAGGGTTCCATATCACACCCATGTCAGTGGTATGAGGCGGGATGGGCTTTGGAGGGGAACGCAGCACAGAGGTAGTTTTTCTCTGTATGACCTGCTTGAATATATAACAATAAGAGGGATTGCTTTAAGGCTTTGGATAATTAGAAATAATTTTAAATAAATGAGAGAAAACAAAATGACAGGCAATATTGCTTGTAAAGGCAAATTAGAAAAAAAGTCACCTAAATACAAAAATACATGTAGAGGGAACTAAGATAAATGATGGTGCCTGTTACAACAGAACACCAGGCAGCCAATGAAAGACAGAGATGATTTACATGGGGAGATATTCGCAAATGAAAAGCAATTACAAATTAGTGTGTACCAAGTATTCTTATGTTGTAAAAGAAAGAAAGTTTAGAATATGCATAGAAAAATATAAGCCATAGTGGAAAGAGTAGGACTTAGAAACCTACGGACCTGGGTTTCAGTCTCATTAATAGTTATCAGTGGAGTATTGTGGGGTTCACTCCACTGCTCTGAGCGTCAGTTTACCCGTACTGAAAATGAGAATAACAACAGTGTCTGCCTCATGGGGTTGATGTGAGGTTTAACTGAGCTAATGTAGCCAAAAGGCTTATCATGGAGAACACAAGACAGCAAGATGATGATGATGATGATGATGGTGATGGTGGTGATGGTGATGGTGATGATTTTCTAGTGATTTTCTAGTGTTTCATCCAGGAAGTAGTTTGAGACTAAGGGAAGGGAACAGGGCAATTTTCTTTCTTAAACATCTTTATTGGAGTATAGTTGCTTTACAATGTTGTGTTAGCTTCTGCTGTATAACAAAGTGAATCAGCTATTTTACTCTTTATACACTCTTACAATATTTGAATGTTTAACAGTGAGATTGTGTTATTCTCTCCTCTGGACTGAATTGTGTCCCTTCCCCCAATTCTCACATTGAAGCCCTAACCCCACCCCACCTGTGATTGTATTTGGAAATGGGGCCTTTGGGAGATAATTAGGGTTAGATGAGGTCATGAGGGTGGTGCCCTCATAATGAAGTTGGTGCCTTTATAAGAAGAGACACCAAACTGCTCACTCTTTCTGTCTCTCTCTCTTTCTCTCTGTCTCTCTCTGTCTGTCTCTCACCATATGAGGGCATGGTGAGTAGGAGGCCGTTCGCCAGCCAGGAAGAGATCCCTCAGCAGAACCCGACCATGCTGGCGCCCTGATCTCAGACTTCCAGCTTCCTGAACTAAATAGACAAATTGTTGTTTAAGTTACCCAATATATGCTATTTGTTATGGCAGCCCGAGCTGACTAAGACACTCTCAAAGTTTAAAAATACATATGCTAATAAAGACCAAAGGGGGAAAATAACCTTGCTCAGCAGCCGACTGCAACGTGTCTGTTCTGCTGACCTCTACACCCTGGCACTGCCCTCAGAGGAGGCTGCTGGACCACCTTGTGGGTGAGTACACCTGACCACGTCCCCTCTCATCCTGAGAAAATCACATGCACACAGTGATTATGGAGGAGGACCAGGGGATGTGCCAGGCTCTCAGAACACAGTGAGACAGACAAAAATGATCCCTCCCCCCGGGGGAGCTTGGGAGCCAGAGGACCGGCAAAGGTAGGTGACAAGTGTTCTCCTGTCGCCTGCCAGCATCCTGTGATTTAATACAGTTTGGACGTTTTTCCAGCTGAGTGGCAGCCGGGGCTCCAGCCACATGAAATCAGGCAGATAAAAGCCAGAGCAAAGGGCACTGAGACCTTGGCTCCCTGTCATTCGGCCGCCATCTCTGCCAGAGCCCAGCTGGCATGTTAAGTTGCTGAATCAATAAGGAAATGGATCAGGGCTGAAGGGAAAAGAGAGGCTGAGAATTCCACAAAATTTCTCCTTCTTTGAGAGTCACATGGTTCTGCTGTCGTACCTTCCGGCATCAGGGAGGCGCATCCAGCGACACAGAGGAGACCCCCGGCCACTGGCAGTGGATTCCGAGCACCTGCTGTGCGCCAGGCCAACACAAGGCCCCAGGGATGCAGCAGCGACAGGACAGGCGAGGCCCTGCCCATGGATACCATCAGCATGATGACAGTAAATCACAGTCCTTCATGCTCTCTGCTCTGTGCTCACGGCTCTCACCCATTTCTCTTAACCGTTGCAGCCACTCTATGAAGGAGGATTACTGTCATCCTATTTTACAGAAAATGAAACTGAGTTTCAGAAAGACGTTACCCACTGGGATATGACCTATGTAACAGCAGAGTCAGAATGTGAGCCCAGGTCCATCTGTGCCGAGGGTATGCCCTGGCTCACCACACGGTGTGACTCCGTGACATACACTAGAATATTCTAGAAGTGAGACCCAGGCCCAAGATCTCCCCATAGTCAGGGTCAGACCCCAAGTGCAATTCCTTGCACACACCCAGATAGGGGCTGGACAAGCCTTAAAGTGGTGCCTTAAATATAATGTCAATCCTGACCCCATGCCTCCTCCCTGCAGCCACTGTCTCCTTTATCTTTTCAACCCCACCCTCTTGGTTTTAACTGTTTATGCATCTGTGTTGCTGATTCACCGTGTGGTCCGGGAGCGAGTACCCAGCGCAGGGCCTACACACAGTAGGGCAGATGACATGCGGTTCTGAAAGGGACCTGGAGTCCCAGGGGAGAGGGGGGGATAGGGTCTCAAGTCCCATCTTTGCTCTTCACCAGCGACATGCCCCAGGCACTTTGCACCCAAGGGTCTCCTGCCCTCCCATGTAAGACCTGAGAGCATCCTCACCTCCTCCAAGGCTGTGGTTGGAGTTCAAAAGAGAAAATGGGTGTAAAGCTCTCAGCACAGAGCCCGGTACTTACCAAGTTCATGATGAGATTCGTGGCTATTAAGGATGATGATACCTATAACAACTGCTTGAAAAAAATATAAAACCAGAGGTTGTTATTTCCTTCTCTTTTGAGACTTCTGCTCCCTCTTAGCATTCATTCATTGATTCATTCATTCAATCCACTCACATGAATTAGGTACCTTCCACGGCCCAGCAGGGCTCCTCCTGGGACTACAGGGGTGAAGGGGACAGGCAGGGTCCTGCCCTCCTGGGACTGATAGTCCTGTGGGGAACAGTAACGACCATCAAGGAACCAGACTAATGAATTAAACCATTGCAGGGAGTTCCCTGGCGGCCCAGTGGTTAGGACTCCATGGTCTCACTGCTGAGGGCCCGGGTTCAATCC